>NC_084740.1:16245526-16558026 GCF_033978785.1 Entelurus aequoreus | reverse complement strand
TCTAGGCCAGGGGTCACCAACACGGTGCCCGCGGGCACCAAGTAGCCCGTAAGGACCAGATGAGTAGCCCGCTGGCCTGTTCTAAAAATAGCTCAAATAGCAGCACTTACCAGTGAGCTGCCTCTATTTTTTAAATTGTATTTATTTACTAGCAAGCTGGTCTCGCTTTGCTCGACATTTTTAATTCTAAGAGAGACAAAACTCAAATAGAATTTAAAAATCCAAAAAAATATTTTAAAGACTTGGTCTTCACTTGTTTAAATAAATTCATTATTTTTTTTACTTTGCTTCTTATAACTTTCAGAAAGACAATTTTAGAAAAAAAAATCCAACCTTAAAAATTATTTTAGTATTTTTAAACACATATACCTTTTTACCTTTTAAATTCCTTCCTCTTCTTTCCTGACAATTTAAATCAATCCATCCATCCATCCATTTTCTACCGCTTATTCCCTTCGGGGTCGCGGGGGGCGCTGGAGCCTCGACATGCACCTGGGGATAGGTTGATTGGCAACACTAAATTGGCCCTAGTGTGTGAATGTGAGTGTGAATGTTGTCTGTCTATCTGTGTTGTGTTCAAGTAAAAAAAAAAAATGATTGTAAAGAATAATAAATACATTTTAATTTAATTCTTCATTTTAGCTTCTGTTTTTTCGACTAAGAATATTTGTGAAATATTTCTTCAAATAAAATAAATAAAATTCAAAAAAATGATTCTGGCAAATCTATAAAATCTGTAGAATCAAATTTAAATCTTATTTCAAAGTCTTTTGAATTTCTTTTAAAATTTTTGTTCTGGAAATTCTAGAAGAAATAATGATTTGTCTTTGTTAGAAATATAGCTTGGTCCAATTTGTTATATATTCTAACAAAGTGCAGATTGGATTTTAACCTATTCAAAACAAGTCATCAAAATTCTCAAATTAATTTTAATCAGGAAAAATTACTAATGATGTTCCATAAATTATTTTTTTAATTTTTTCAAAAAGATTCGAATTAGCTAGTTTTTCTTTTCTTTTTTTCGGTTGAATTTTGAATTTTAAAGAGTCGAAATTGAAGATAAACTATGTTTCAAAATTTCATTGTCATTTTTTTTCGTGTTTTCTCCTCTTTTAAACCGTTCAATTAAGTGTAAATATCTTTAATTATTAATAATAACATAGAGTTAAAGGTAAATTGAGCAAATTGGCTATTTCTGGCAATTTATTTAAGTGTGTATCAAACTGGTAGCCCTTCGCATTAATCAGTACCCAAGAAGTAGCTCTTGGTTTCAAAAAGGTTGGTGACCCCTGCTCTAGGCATTCTCTCGATGAGCTTCAAGAGGTAGTCACTTGAAAGAGTTTTCACGTCACAGGTGTGAAACTAGAATATAAAACATGTCTTCAGTTATTTCACCTTTTTTTGTTGAGTACATAACTCCACATGTGTTCATTCATACAAACCTTGGTAGCTTTCGATGCCTTCAGTGACAATTTTCAATGTAAATAGTCGTGAAAATAAACAAAAAAGCATTGAATGAGGAAAAGGTGTGTCCAAACTTGTGGCCTGTACTGTATATATATCACTTCCTGGTGTGGTTCCCCTTGTTTATGTTATTTTATGTGTGGAGAGTCCAGTCGCTACAGCTTAAGGTGGCAGAACATCCTTAGTAGGGGTGTGGGAAAAAAATCGATTCGAATTCGAATCGCGATTCTCACGTTGATTCTCATTTTTAAAAAATCGATTTTTTTTCATTTTTATTTATTTATTTATTTATTTATTTTTTTTAATTAATCAATCCAACAAAACAATACACAGCAATACCATAACAATGCAATCCAATTCCAAAACCAAACCCAACCCAGCAACACTCAGAACTGCAATAAACAGAGCAATTGAGAGGAGACACAAACACGACACAGAACAAACCAAAAGTAGTGAAACAAAAATTAATATTATAAACAACAGTATTAATATTAGTTACAATTTCAACATAGCAGTGATTAAAAATCCCTCATTGACATTATCATTAGACATTTAGTTTATGAGATGCGATGCAAGTGTAAGCCACTGTGACACTATTGTTCATTTAATTAATGTTTGTAATGATAATATCAATGAGGGATTTTTAATCACTGCTATGTTGAAATTGTTACTAATATTGATACTGTTGTTGATAATATTCACTTTTGTCTCACTACTTTTAGATTGTTCCGTGTCATGTTTGTGATTCCTCAATTGCTCTCAATTGCTCTGTTTATTGCTATTCTGAATGTTGCTGGGTCGGGTTTGGTTTTGAAATTGTATTGCATTATTATGGTATTGTTGTGTATTGTTTTCATTTAAAAAAAAGTTTTTGAATCGAGAATCGTGTTGAATTGAAAAAAAATCGATTTTGAATCGAATCGTGACACCAACAATCAATTATGAATCGAATCGTGGGACACCCAAAGATTCACAGCCCTAACCCTTAGCATGTTGGTTCCTAGGGCCAACACAAATCTTGGGAAATAGCTTTCAGATATGCTGCTCCCTGGTCATAGAATGCCTTGCAAAAGGATCTGAGCTGATCTCTTTGGGGGAGTTTCAGGCCATTTTAAAGGATCGAGAAACTGTTTATATTGGGCATTGCACTTGTTTTTAGGTAGTTTTTACTGAAACATTTTAAATTGTTTTGACCGGTCAAGTGTTTTTATGTTTATATATGAAAGTAATTTATCTTTTTAACTCTTGGTGTCTGACTGCTGCCCTTATAACTAACTAGATCCACTCAACATCCATTGGTTTCTCATTGTTTGGGTTGAGTTTTTTCTTGCCCTGATGTGTGATCTGAGCCGAGGATGTCGTTGTGGCTTTTGAGACACTTGTGATTAAGGGCTATTCAAATAAACTTTGATTGATTGATTTATTGTATTTCTGTAACTTTGTTTTGCTGCCCTCTTGGCCAGGTCACTCTTGAAAAAGAGATGTTAGTCTCAATTATTTTTTACCCGGTTAAATAAAGGTTATTGATTGATATTGATGAATTGTGTTAGTCGTGAACCCATGATGCAGAGACCACAATTGAAGTGCAGGTAAAATGTATTCAATACCAAAAAACAAGCAGCAAGAAAAGTTCCCAGAACAGGCATAGGGAAAGCTAGGCAACATGGAGGTACAAAGCACAATGATCCAGAGGACAGGGCTCGCATAAACAGCACCCTGATTGACAACCAGGAACAGGTGTGTCCCGTTCAGACAGAAAAATTAGTGGCCAAGAGGAGGCAAACAGGGAAATGAAACAAAAATGAGAGTGCTGGACAGAAAATAAACAAAATACCAGAAACCAATAATAATTGCAATCACAGATTGTGGGAATTGGGTTGGGTCATATGTCACAAAAGATGCCCAATCAAGTGCCTACTTTTCTTTATTGCACAGCCTCCAAAAAGCCTGTCTGAAACAAAAACACCAGTGTGACTGCTAAAGGGCGCACCGGGTGTCTGTTTTTAAACTATGCAAAAGGGTAAACACATAGTCTCTGAGCCAACACCGTATCCCTTTTCACTGGCATTCAAAGGCCATTCTCTCTGTACTTGTTTCTCCTAGAGTACTCTGGAGGTCTTTTGCCTTGAGACTTGCAAGCCCTCAGGCTGGATGCCTTCAGGGTTCTTCCCCCGGACTCTCCATCTCCCACAGGCCATTCTGCCATGTCAAATTCCAAAGAGCCAGCTGCCTGTACAAGTGTCCGACACGACCCAAGATGTCCACATCACAAGGGCCCCATTGCATGCCGGTGATCGCATCAAAATAAACAACCACTGTTAGATGTTTGCCAAGTGATACCTGAGAGTGTGACCAGATAAAGTCTGACGTGCCATCAAAATGTATTCTTGCCATAAAGTTTGTGTCTCTTTTTTGTGTACACCGATGCTAACAAGAAATTGATTGTCTGACATGACTTCAGAGTATGGATGTCCCGGTTAAAATTTTTGGCTTCCGATCTGGATCCGTTTGTTTGGCCTCAGATCAAATCCGATAACAAGTCTTGATCCGATTCCGTATTTTCCTGACTATAAGGCGCACTTAAATAATTTTTTTGCTCAAGACTCGACAGTGCGCCTACTGTAAAGACTATTTCTGGTTTGCTTACCGACCTCGAAGCTATTTTATTTGGTACATGGTGAAGTGATAAGTGTGACCAGTGGATGGCAGTCAAACAAGAGATACGTGTAGACTGCAATATGACTCAAGTAGACAACACCAACATTTTATATGTTCCATTGAAAATATAGAACATTACACACGGCGCTCAAAAATCTATCAACATGTTTTAGTACGACTTTGGTAAGCTATGAAGCCGCACCGCTTGATGGATTGTACTGTGCTTCAACATATGGGTATTATTATGGTGTGTGAATAAGTAAGACATATCTGGCGTTTTGTTTCGCAATATTATGCAAAAACAACTTTTCTTACCTTCTGGTACCTGCTGATCTGTATTTGGGATCTGCATAAGTCCTGAAAAATTGTGCGCATCCGCTTTTGTAGTCTGTGGTGACACCGTAGTCGATAAGCTTCTTCTTTTTCTCTATCTTCTTGTTATGGGACATTCATCCTCCGCTGTTGCCATTTCTAATATAAAGTAATATAAAATTCTTACTTATATCTGTCAGTAAACTCGCTATGAAAGCGTTAAAACATACCGGTGTAGTGAGTTTACATTATTCACCCAAGGAACTTTAGTTATTAGAGAGTTCCGTTCAGACGGTTTTTCACGGGACACATTTCCGGCGGATGAGGAGATGCTGCTCCGTTATTGATTGAAGTAAAGTCTGAAAGTCATTAAAACAGTTAGCTCCATCTTTTGACACTTCTTCCACTCCCGTCCTTGCACGCTACACCGCTACAACAAAGATGACGGGGAGAAGACGCTGCCGAAGGTGAGCCACGTAAATAAGACCACCCACAAAACGGCGCATCCGGAAGTGACTGTCAGAAAGCGGCTTGAAGATGATCTGTAAAACATAATCTATGCAACATTTTGACCAAAGAACCACCATTACATGTTATGTAGACCACAAGGAAGTCTTTTACATTTAGAAAAAAACTAAAATAATATGACTCCTTTAATGCGCCCTATAATCCGGTGCGCCTTATATATGAAAACAAATCGAACATTCATCGGCAGTGCGCTTTATAATCCAGTGCGCCTTACGATCCAGAAAATAAGGTACTTTGACAATAGATTATACCTGTATATCTGAACATTTTTATAGCAAGTAATGAAATAAACACATTAACACCTTTCTGTATCTTTTTAAAAATATAATTTGCCCGTATTGTAATAAATCATTTAATGTATTTGTGGTATTGAACGCTACATATATTTTTTGGGTACTCAAGCACAATAACTAAACAGAAGCAAAAACTACTTTTGGCTCCCATCTATATCATTTGGGTTTTCCACTCAATGCTTTCCTGTATATATAAGACTAAGTGATAATTAAATGTTAACAGAAGTGTAGATAGAACATGTTAAAAGAGAAAGTGAGCAGATATTAACAGTAAATGAACAGGTAAATTAATAATTAATTTTCTACAACTTGTCCTTAATAATTTTGACAAAATAATAGAATGATAAATGACACAATATGTTACTGCATATGTCAGCAGACTAATTAGGAGTCGTTGTTTGTTTACTTACTACTAAAAGACAAGTTGTCTTGTATGTTAACTATTTTATTTAAGGACAAACTTGCAATAAGCATTATATGTTTAATGTACCCCAAGATTTTTTTGTTAAAATAAAGCCAATAATGCAATTTTCTGTGGTCCCCTTTATTTAGAAAAGTATCGTAAAGTACCGAAAAGTATAGAAATCATTTTAGTACCGGTACCAAAATATTGGTATCGGGACAACACTACTCTATGTATATGAACCATAACAGTGTATAAAAAAGTAGGGGAAAAAGTAATGAAAGTTCCTCTGATTCCTAGTATAGATTAACCATGTAATTAATCTGTATGAGCTTTATGAGAACAGTATACGGATCATACATGATAGAAGGGTCATTGTGTCTCTAACAACGGAGATTATTTTGTGTTCTACTTATGTTTTTCAAACAACATGTTTTCGGACAATGATATCACTGGAGATTAGGGTTGCAAAATTCTGTGAATATTCAAAGTTGGAAACTTTCCATGGGAATTAATGGGAATATATGGGAAATTAATGGGAATAAACATTGAATGCAACATGCTAGATCTTGCAGCATGATTACTAGCTAAAACAACCAGATTTTTTGCAAATTCAGTTGAATTTCAACCCTGCACTGTGCACGGGGCCAATATCTCTAGCAAGCTAGGTGTATGTACCACCACAGTCTCATAATGAACCGAAAATATTTCTCAGTTTGTTGTGATGCTAATTTTCTCTATGTTAAATCCCATTCATTTATGCTAACAACGTTAACGATTTACCTTTTTTGTGATCTGCAAAGTTCAACTAGCATATACTAAATCAAAAGCTGTAGTTTCCTCTGCCTTCTGTTCTGCTAGCCATTCTGTTGTCATACAAGAATGTAGGTTATAGTTGGATTTAGCATTCTGATTGAGTGTTCATTTATTCATCTAGCCTATTTCTATTCATTTGTCCATCAGTAAAATATTTCCAAAGACTACTCCAATTGTTTACTCACTATTTATATCTGTGTGTGACGTTGCATTAGTTTTTACAAGAATAAACGAAAAAACAGAGGCTGAGAATCTTAACCAAATGCTTTAATTTTACATTTTGGATGGGACTTTTTTTTGGGGGGGGGGTGGCATCATTTATTTTATTCGCAATTAAACGCATTGGTCATAGTCAACTCAAAATTAATCCTGATTAATCGCATGTATACATAATTATTCATCATTAATAAATGTAGCCTAGACAGATCATTTTCAATTTTAACACTATGAACGGACAATTAATTTGCTTTAATGAAATGTAGTTTAAACGCTTTGCTTTTTGAAACTGCTCAACACAAAAAGGACAAACATGATTTAACGACAATAATAAAAAAATTGCCTACTGTGTGTTGGTGTCTTGCCAGATTTTGTATTTTCTTTAAATACAGAATTTGTAATCCTGCTTTAGGAGCACTTGCATTCAGAGGGGGAGCTACGTGTGCATGCTTAAATAACAGTTTCACGCATAAATAACACACAATGTGGATTGGTATGATCATGCTTTGATTGTCGAAGATGTTTGGTAATATAAGCAGGTACCAATACTTTAAAAAAATGTTGTTTTTGCATAATAGGGCCTTTTTGAGAGTGTCCCATTAAGAGTGTTGTAAGAGCTGACCCTCAACTAATTGTTATGATTTAAGTTTCAAGCAAACATTTGAGTTACAAACATATTCGCCATTAACTGGCATAGCAAATGTCACATTAAATCCAGGGATGTGAGCACCTATGAGAAGAGGAACATTGAAAAAAGGAGGAACATTTCTATCAATGTTATAAATGGACCGCAATGGAAACAAGCCTTTAGGCTTGTTGTGCCATCCATTTGCCTTGTTAAAGCATTACATGGATTCGATTCTTTAAGATGTCAATAAACTTCTCAATCAACAATCAATCAATCAATCAATCAGCATTAAAGGCCTACTGAAACCCACTACTACCGACCACGCAGTCTGATAGTTTATATATCATTGATGAAATCTTCACATTGCAACACATGACAATACGGCCGGGTTAACTTATAAAGTGCAATTTTAAATTTCCCGCTAAACTTCCGGTTGAAAACGTCTATGTATGATGAAGTATGCACGTGACGTCAATGGTTAAAGCGGAAGTATTCGGACACCATTGTATCCCAATACAAACAGCTCTGTTTTCATCGCAAAATTCCACAGTATTCTGGACATACACTACCGTTCAAAAGTTTGGGGTCACCCAAACAATTTTGTGGAATAGCCTTCATTTCTAAGAACAAGAATAGACTGTCGAGTTTCAGATGAAAGTTCTCTTTTTCTGGCCATTTTCAGCGTTTAATTGACCCCACAAATGTGATGCTCCAGAAACTCAATCTGCTCAAAGGAAGGTCAGTTTTGTAGCTTCTGTAACGAGCTAAACTGTTTTCAGATGTGTGAACATGATTGCACAAGGGTTTTCTAATCATCAATTAGCCTTCTGAGCCAATGAGCAAACACATTGTACCATTAGAACACTGGAGTGATAGTTGCTGGAAATGGGCCTCTATACACCTATGTAGATATTGCACCAAAAACCAGACATTTGCAGCTAGAATAGTCATTTACCACATTAGCAATGTATAGAGTGTATTTCTTTAAAGTTAAGACTAGTTTTAAGTTATCTTCATTGAAAAGTACAGTGCTTTTCCTTCAAAAATAAGGACATTTCAATGTGAGCCCAAACTTTTGAACGGTAGTGTATATATATATATATATATATATATATATATATATATATGTATATATATATATATATATATATATATATATATATATATATATATATATATATATATATATATATATATATATATATATATATATATATATATATATATATATATATATACACGTTGGGTCAGAAAAAACACAGAGGCTATAAAGAACTTTTAATATATTTATCGATTGTTTTTCGATAAATATATCGAAATCGATAAATATAATAAAAGTTATTTAACATGCGATAGACAAAAAGTGCCCCATTTATAAAATCCCCTGATGAGCAGGGAAACCCGCAAAAACAGGCTTGTAGCGATGAAACGTATATTTCGCTCCACCCCGGTATTGAGCACTGTATAACGGATAAACCACAGAAACCTCGACATATATATATATATATATATATATATTTTTTTTTTCTTATATGTATGTATATGTATATATATATATATATATATATATATATATATATATATATATATATATATATATATATATATATATATATATATATATATATATATATATATACACAGTACAGGCCAACAGTACTGCTATGATTACTGCTTTGCACACTCTTGGCATTCTCTCGATGAGCTTCAAGCACACCTGTGAAGTGAAAACCAGAGCAAAGGGTGGCTATTCTGAAGAAACTAGAATATAAAACATGTTTTCAGTTATTTCACCTTTTTTTGTTAAGTACATAACTCCACATGTGTTCATTCATAGTTTTGTGACAATCTACAATGCAAATAGTCATGAAAATAAAGAAAACACATTGAATGAGAAGGTGTGTTCAAACTTTTGGCCTGTACTTATATATATATATATATATATGTCTATGTATGATGACGTATGCGCGTGACGTCAATGGTTGAAGCGGAAGTATTCGGACACCATTGTATCCCAATACAAACAGCTCTGTTTTCATCGCAAAATTCCACAGTATTCTGGACATCTGTGTTGGTGAATCTTTTGCAATTTGTTTAATGAACAATGGAGACTGCAAAGAAGAAAGCTGTAGGTGGGATCGGTGTGTTAGCGGCCGGCTGCAGCAACACAACCAGGAGGACTTTGAGTTGGATAGCAGACGCGCTATCCGACGCTAGCCGCCGACCACATCGATGAACGGGTGAAGTCCTTCGTCGCGCCGTCGATCGCTGGAACGCAGAGCTATGCTAATGTTTTTAGCATAGCTCTGTCGAGGTCCCGTAGCTAAGTTAGCTTCAATGGTGTCGTTAGCAACAGCACTGCTGGGCTTCGCCAGGCGGTACAGCATTAACCGTGTGGTTACAGGTCCAGAGTTTGGTAGTATTGTTGATCTTCTGTCTATCCTTCCAGTCAGGGGCTTATTTCTTTTGTTTCTATCTGCATTTAAGCATGATGCTATCACGTTAGCTCCGTAGCTAAAGTGCTTCGCCGATGTATTGTCGTGGAGATAAAAGTCACTGTGAATGTCCATTTCGCGTTCTCGACTCTCATTTTCAAGAGGATATAGTATCCAAGGTGGTTTAAAATACAAATCCGTGATCCACAATAGAAAAAGGAGAAAGTGTGGAATCCAATGAGCCAGCTTGTACCTAAGTTACGGTCAGAGCGAAAAAAGATACGTCCTGCACTGCACTCTAGTCCTTCACTCTCACGTGCCTCATCCACAAATCTTTCATCCTCGCTCAAATTAACGGGGTAATCGTCGCTTTCTCGGTCCGAATCGCTCTCGCTGCTGGTGTAAACAATGGGGAAATGTGAGGAGCCCTTCAACCTGCGACGTCACGCTACTTCCGGTACAGGCAAAGCTTTTTTTATCAGCGACCAAAAGTTGCGAACTTTATCGTCGATGTTCTCTACTAAATCCTTTCAGCAAAAATATGGCAATATCGCGAAATGATCAAGTATGACACATAGAATGAATCTGCTATCCCCGTTTAAATAAGAGAATTTCATTTCAGTAGGCCTTTAAGTGGTGCCTCGCAAACCCCAAAATACATTTTTGAAAATCAAGACTACATTTCCTGCAAAGGTACCAAATTTGGTACCCATCTCTTACTGTACTTAAAAAATTAAGTCCACAATGTAAATCCAGTAACCCCCACTACATAGCATTTAGTGTTGCTTCTTAAACATGGTCACATTGTGTGAAGTGCCATGCTCCTGTCATATGAAACAATGTGGTAGTTCCACTGCCAGAAATAGTTTATCACACTGTTGGCAATCGGTGACAGAGAGAATACAGTTAAAATGAAACAATACAACACTGTCTAACAGCTCTTTTTGAGACTGAAACAACAACACATTTTGTGAATCACTGATTCCAGCCATCACAGGTGTAACTTGTGTCAGAGCAATTCCAATTAAACCCTGCTGTGAGTTATTGTTTTTCATTTACATTTTGTTGAGTTTAATTAAATTTGATAAATAGCTGGAATCAAATTGTTTCTTGTTTTCTCGTTATAATTTAGGTGGCTGTCCATGTTTTAATTGTTCAGAGAAATAACCACTATTGAGGCAAAAGAAATTGGATAGATCATGACTGGGTCTTACCCGCCAGACCAAACTCACTTTAAAGATGTACTTAAAGGAACTGATCGTGCTGTACCAGGGTCCACTTAATGCCAAAAAACCTGGTACGTTTGGCTAGTTTGCGCCTAGGCACACTTCTCTACATTCGGCAAAATTTTAAAGAGGTGGCCTTCAGTAATAGAATGACTGTAATGTCCATGAAATGCTCAGTCATTCACAAACAAGGATGAGGCGAGGGTCACCACTTTGTGAACAAATGCGTGAGCAAATTGTTGAACAGTTTAAGAACAACATTTCTCAACCAGCTATTGCGAGGAATTTAGGGATTTCACCATCTACGGTCCGTAATATCATCAAAAGGTTCAGAGAATCTGGAGAAATCACTGCACGTGACCTTGGATCCCTCAGGCAGTACTGCATCAACAAGCGACATCAGTGTGTAAAGGATATCACCACATGGGCTCAGGAACACTTCAGAAAAACACTGTCAGTAACTACAGTTTGTCGATACATCTACAAGTTAAAACTCTACTATGCAATCCAATCCAATCCAATCCACTTTATTTATATAGCACATTTAAAAAACAAAAATGTTTCCAAAGTGCTGCACAACAATATTAAAAACAATATTAAAAACAATATTCAAATATTATCCTTCGCTCCACCAAAGACTGAATAAAAACAATAAATAAATAAATATAAAAACAATATAAAAACAATATAAAAAACATATGATTAAAAACGATTTTAAAGGGAAAAACCAATTAAAACAGTAAATAGAAATCAAAATTTATAAAAAAAAAAAACACAGAGGACAACAGAGGACAGAGGACCACACAACTCACGTAGTGTTAAAAGCCAAAGAATAAAAGAGGGTCTTAAGACTAGACTCAAAACACTCCACTGTGGGAGCAGTTTTTACATGGAGGGGGAGCGTGTTCCAGAGCTTAGGGCCGACCACAGAGAAGGCCCTGTCTCCCCTGGATTGGATGCAAAGCGAAAGTAATTTATCAACAACACCCAAAAACGCTGCCGGCTTTGCTGAGCCCGAGCTCATCTAAGATGGATTGATGCAAAGTGGAAAAGTGTTCTGTGGTCTGACGAGTCCACATTTCAAATTGTTTTTGGAAACTGTGGACATCGTGTCCTCCGGAACAAAGAGGAAAATAACCATCCGGACTGTTATAGGCGCAAAGTTCAAAAGCCAGCATCTGTGATGGTATGGGGGTGTATTAGTGCCCAAGGCATGGGTAACTTACACATCTGTGAAGGCACAATTAATGCTGAAAGGTCCAAACCCCGTTTCTATATGAGTTGGGAAATTGTGTTAGATGTAAATATAAACAAAATACAATGATTTGCAAATCCTTTTCAACCCATATTCAATTGAATGCACTACAAAGACAAGATATTTGATGTTCAAACTCATAAACTTTATTTTTTTTTGCAAATAATAATTAACTTATATATATATATATATATATATATATATATATATATATACACCGGTATATATATATATATATATATATATATTTACATGTATTTATATTTATATATATATATATATATATATATATATATATATATATATATATATATATATATATATATATATATATATATATATATATATATATATATATATATAAATATAAATACATGTAAATATATATATATATATATATATATATATATATATATATATATATATATATATATATATAAATACATGTAAATATATATATATATATATATATATATATATATATATATATATACACACACACAGTATATATATACATACGTTAGGTCAGGAAAAAACACATAATATTTCATCCCGACAAGACTGTTTCGCAGGTTTCTCTGCTCTTCAGGGGATTATATACATATAAAAAAAAAAAAATGTTTTATGATCACTGTAAGAAAAAAATAAAAAAAGCTCTACATTTTTATTTGTAGGAAAACTCAAATTATGCATAACTTCCAAAAAAGTCTTGCAAAGTGGAATACTTCAGATGAGGTAATTACAGCCTTTAATATTTCAATAATTCATAACACTGATGTTGATGCCTTATTATGTTTGTAACAGTTTTTTTCCCCCAAATAATTCACACTCTTTCTCCTTTGCCAAAATAAGGAAGAACATGTGAACGTTTAAATTATTTTCAAAAGCTTCAGACCTATCAAGGGTTTATGGTATATATTTGTAATGCTTATGTTTTATGCTGTCTTTGTAAAAAAAACAAAAAAAAAACAAAGAAACCCAACATTTTATTTTATGGGAAAAACACAAAATATGCAATGTTTTAAAAAAAAAAATTGTTGCAAAGTGTAATAATTTAGATGATGTCATTACAACCATTAATAGGTCAATAATTCATAACAACACTGATTTTGATGCATTATTATCTTTGAAAAAATTAGATTTTTTTCCCAAAAACTCACACTAGCCCTCCTTGCCTAAAAATGGACAAACTCATAAAAGTGTTGTAAGTAAGTCATGTATGATTTTTTTTTTAAACCTTTAAACACTTTAAATCTTTCAGTAGCTTCAGACCTATCCATAGATATAGATTTTTTATTATTATGGGCAAAGGGGCTAAGTGTATGATGAATGAATATATTTGCAAAAACTGCCATATCATCAATTTAAAGATAAACTTGTTCAAAACTATCTGGTCAAATTTTAGCCCTCTAACCTTTAAATTGAACTGGTTTGTCGAAGATGGAAAAAAAATGCAGAAAATGTCCGTTTTTTGGTCAAAGGTGACACAAGGTTTTTTTTTTACCTGAACACATTTATTTCCACAAGCTTTACATGCCCCCATATCATTTTGCCTCGTCACATCAGACCAATGAAATTATTTCGCATTAAATCAAACACCACACACACACACTCATTCAGTCAGCCATTTAGTACATTATTGACTTACCTTCGTCATGGAGAAGATACGACGTACCCCGAGGCCTGAGACGATCGACCGAGCCATCCTAAAGCAAAAACCCGCCGCACGGAACGGAAAATCCAACATCACTAACGGGCTCCAAAAGGCCAGACCGCTACTCGCTAAAAAAGAAGACTTCAGCGCAGGAGACGTAGGAGGACGACCTAGGCAGCGCTCAACTGTGTTACAGTCTCTGTCTAATGTACATTTGGGAATGTACACATGGGCCTGTCTAAATATTTCATGTTTCAATGTGTACACCTGCAGCATATATACTTGTCTGGCCAATATACACTATATTGCCAAAAGTATTCAGCACACCCATCCAAATGATGAGAATCAGGTGTCCTAATCACTTGGCCCGGCCACAGGTGTATACAATCAAGCACTTAGGCATGGAGACTGTTTCTACAAACATTTGTGAAAGAATGGGCCGCTCTCAGTGATTTCCAGCGTGGAACTGTCATAGGATGCCACCTGTGCAACAAATCCAGTCGTGAAATTTCCTCTCTCCTAAATATTCCAAAGTCAACTGTCGGCTTTATTATAAGAAAATGGAAGAGTTTAGGAACAACAGCAACTCAGCCACCAAGTGGTAGGCCACACCGTCCCCGATAGTCACGAAAAAGAGTTGGAAAGATATTAGATTTAGCGAGGAAGTCGCCAAGTGGACAACATAGCGCTGAGGTGTGTGTGAAAGATAGAGACACCAAGACCCGCCTTAGGTTGCTTCTGATTGGTTAACACTGTGTGGTGCCTTCCGTGGTTGGCTAGATTTTGTCAAGACTTGGTCTTTGGCGTGGTTTGCTCTCCCGTGGTGCAAAAGAATTGGACCATACGTGGCGTGCAGGTGAGGACATGTTTAATCTTATAACTCAAACAAAAGGTACAAACAAAAGGCGCTCACAGAGGAGGTAACAAACTTGGCTATGACAAAACAAAAAGCGCGCACAAAGGCGGAAGTAGAAAACTAGACTATGAAACAAAAGACATGCACGTGGGCACAAAACTATGATCAATAAACAAAACTTACTTGGCATGAGATGAAACAAGAACTAACGTGACAAGGAACTGTGAACATGGCATTATTGTGTGAGTCCAAACGTGGAACAGGTGAAACTAATGAGTAACCATGGAAACAAAACAAAACCAGGAAGTGAAACCAGGAACTAAGGAAGTGTCCAAAAAACAAAACAGCACATGGCCAAACAAAAACATGAACACAGACATGACAGAACCCCCCCCCTTACGGACAGATCCCAGATGTCCAAAAACAAAAAACAGGATCAAGAGTCATGGGAGGGGGGGAGGGGGACATGGCGGTGGGTCGCCAGACCAGGTGTCCCCGAATCCACCGGGGCAGGATCAGGTGGCGGCGACGCGTAGATCGCCGCTGTACCTGACGAGGTGGGCGACCCGGGAATGGCCATATCCATGGCCGATGAGGTGGGCGCACTTGGCGTGGCGGACGACCAGGCTGTGGCCACCTTTGTGGCAGACGAGGAGGCAGGCGCGTCGTCATCATGGCAGGCGGCGAAGTTTGGCGTGGCGCGTCAGGCGGCGAAGCTTGGCGTGGCGCGTCAGGCGGCGAAGCTTGGCGTGGCGGGTCTTGGTCTTGGCGTGGGTCTTGGTCTTGGCGTGGGTCTTGGTCTTGGCGAGGGTCTTGGTCTTGGTCTTGGCATGGTTGGTCTTGGACTTGGTCTTGGTGTTGACATGGTTGGTCTTGGACTTGGCGTGGTTGGTCTTGGTCTTGGACTTGGCGTGGCGGTGCTTGGACTTGGTCTTGGTCTTGGTCACTTGGCGGGTCTTGGTCTTGGTCACTTGGCGGGTCTTGGTCTTGGTCACTTGGCGGTTCTTGGTCACTTGGCGGTTCTTGGTCACTTGGCGGTTGTTGGTCACTTGGCGGTTCTTGGTCACTTGGCGGTTCTTGGTCTTGGTCACTTGGTGGGTCTTGGTCACTTGGCGGTTCTTGGTCTTGGTCACTTGGCGTCGTGAAGCTGCGACTGGCGGCACTTGGCGTCGTGAAGCTGCGACTGGCGGCACTTGGCGTCGTGAAGCTGCGACTGGCGGCACTTGGCGTCGTGAAGCTGCGACTGGCGGCACTTGGCGTCGTGAAGCTGCGACTGGCGGCACTTGGCGTCGTGAAGCTGCGACTGGCGGCGCTTGGCGTGGAGCAGGTACTGGCGGCGCTTGGCGTGGAGCAGGTACTGGCGGCGCTTGGCGTGGAGCAGGAACTGGTGGCGCTTGGCGTGGAGCAGGTACTGGTGGCGCTTGGCGTGGAGCAGGTACTGGTGGCGCTTGGCGTGGAGCAGGTACTGGTGGCGCTTGGCGTGGAGCAGGTACTGGTGGCGCTTGGCGTGGAGCAGGTACTGGTGGCGCTTGGCGTGGAGCTGGGCGTGGAGCAGGTGGATCTTGGCATGGTCGAAAAACTGGTGGTGGCGGCCGTGCTGGTGGCTGTGGCTTGGCAGGTCGAAAGACAGGTGGTGGGGGTCGTGCTGGAGGCTGTGGCTTGGCGTGACGAAAGACTGGTGGTGGGGGTCGTGCTGGAGGCTGTGGCTTGGCGTGACGAAAGACTGGTGGTGGGGGTCGTGCTGGTGGCTGTGGCTTGGCAGGTCGAAAGACAGGTGGTGGTGGTCGTGCTGGAGGCTGTGGCTTGGCGTGACGATGCTGAGCCACCCCACCTGAACAATTCCCAGCCCTAGCCCCCCCCTCAAGGAGCGGATACCAGACGCGCGCCCTGCGGTCTGGAATCGTTTCTTTGGGTGGGTGGAGGGTGGTCAGGAGGAGGGCAGAATCCTCCCCTCCAAACTGTCCAAAAAGTCTTTCTTTCCCCCCCACCTGGGCTTTTGTGGGTGAAAAAAAAAATTGTGACTTGGGCGTGGCATGAGTCCTGGGGGGCGGGGCATGGAATTTGGGTGGCTTGGATTGAACCGGTAAAGAATTTGGGAAAAAAATCTCCAGGTCTGTGGAGTGCTCCTTGAGCTGCCAGGCTGGCTGACTTCCATTTCCGCCCGGAGGGGGAGGAGCCCGCAGGAGTGGTGCATCCTGTCCACTCGCGGAAGTCTTTCCTTGGCAACGTTTCCGGGGCGGGAGTGACGCGCCGATCGGCACCAGCTTGCCTCCGGGCCCCCACATCATCCCCCTGCGCTCCCTGGGGGAAAAGCGCAGTGTTTCCGCTTCCATAGCGTGCAGGACTTCCCACGCTCCCTCGTCCAATTTTGCGGGAGAACTCTTCTCCTGGCGACATCTGTCAAGACTTGGTCTTTGGCGTGGTTTGCTCTCCCGTGGTGCAAAAGAATTGGACCATACGTGGCGTGCAGGTGAGGACATGTTTAATCTTATAACTCAAACAAAAGGTACAAACAAAAGGCGCTCACAGAGGAGGTAACAAACTTGGCTATGACAAAACAAAAAGCGCGCACAAAGGCGGAAGTAGAAAACTAGACTATGAAACAAAAGACATGCACGTGGGCACAAAACTATGAACAATAAACAAAACTTACTTGGCATGAGATGAAACAAGAACTAACGTGACAAGGAACTGTGAACATGGCATTATTGTGTGAGTCCAAACGTGGAACAGGTGAAACTAATGAGTAACCATGGAAACAAAACAAAACCAGGAAGTGAAACCAGGAACTAAGGAAGTGTCCAAAAAACAAAACAGCACATGGCCAAACAAAAACATGAACACAGACATGACAGATTTAGGCACAAAAATGTATGGATTGGTTCTTTCTGTCAATCAATCAGTACTCGAAGTTGGACGATGTCGCGGGGAAAAAAGTGTATCATTATTATTAAAAAAATATAGAGGAGTGAATGGGGAAATATAAGTGAAGTGAATTAGTGAATTATATTTATATAGCGCTTTTTCTCTAGTGACTCAAAGCGCTTTACATAGTGAAACCCAATATCTAAGTTACATTTAAACCAGTGTGGGTGGCACTGGGAGCAGGTGGGTAAAGTGTCTCGCCCAAAGACACAACGGCAGTGACTAGGATGGCGGAAGCGGGGATCGAACATGGAACCCTCAAGTTGCTGGCACGGCCACTCTACCAACCGAGCTGTACCGCCCCAGAAAGTAAGTTAAGTTAAAGTACCAATGATTGTCACACACACACTAGGTGTGGTGAAATTTGTCCTCTGCATTTGACCCATCCCCTTGTTCACCCCCTGGGAGGTGAGGGGAGCAGTGAGCAGCAGCGGTGGCGACGCCCGGGAATAATTTTTGGTGATTCAACCCCCAATTCCAACACTTGATGCTGAATGCCAAGCAGGGAGGTCATGGGTCCCATTTTTATAGTCTTTGGTATGACTCGGCCGGGGTTTGAACTCACAAACTATCGATCTCAGGGCGGCCATAGGAGTATAAGCGTGAGAAATGTCCAGTGTGGCGTGAGAAATAATAAAATTGCGTGACTCTCACACTCAAAGCGTGAGGCTTGGCAGCCCTGAGACTCTACACCATAGGAGCATACAATGGCTAACTGCTAACAGAAAGCTAGCGCTCCTCAATGTAAACAAATGCCATGGGTGGATTTACACAGACATTATAGTAGATATTGAAAGGGTAAAAGAAAACACATTTTTGGGTGTAATAATAGATGATAAAATGAACTGGAAATCTCATGTAAAAAATATACAACAAAGTAGCAAGAAACACGTCAATAATGAATAAAGCAAAACATGTTGTAGATCAAAAATCACTTCATATTTTTTTACTGCTCACTAGTGTTACCATATCTGACTTATTGTGTAGAAATATGGGGAAATAACTACAAGTGTGTGCTTCATTCACTAACTGTGTGACAAAAGAGATCAGTTAGAATAATACATCATGTTGGATATAGAGATCATACAAACCCTTTATTTATTAAATCCCAATTATTGAAATTCAACCATTTGGTGCATTTGCAAACAGCTAAAATTATGTATAAAGCAAACTATAACCTGCTACCCAAGAATGTACAACAATTCTTCTCAACAAAAGAGGAGAAATATAACCTTAGAGGGAAATCTAATTTAAAACATTTGCAGGCTCATACAACACTTAAAAACTTTAATATATCAGTATGTGGAATTAAATTGTGGAATGGATTAACCAAATAAATGAAACACAGCACCAATAGGATTCAGTTTAAGAGACTGTTCAAACTACAAGTGTTCACAAAGTACACAGAACAAAAATTATGATGAACATCTTCAACCCTTTTTTTTTTTTTTGAGATAATAGATATTATTTGTTTACTTACTATGGTATATTATTTATTAAATATTTATTTATTCACTGTTCTGTTATAGAGAACAAGGAAATGGGATAAAATTGCTATGGTATGAAAAGGGGTAGGATTAAATAAGCTCTGCTTCTTCCTACTCCTTTTCGGATGTGCTGTAATGAAACAACTGGAAATGTGTGATGTATTACATTGTATCGTGTGCATGTTCGAAATAAACTGAAACTGAACTGAACTGAATGATACCAAGAGCCGCATATCGTCGATACTACACATTTTTTACAATCAAAGAATCTTTTGTCATTTTTTTACTGTTTATAAAACCAGCAAATAAGTCATTGGACACAGGAACATTTTAAGCATGATCCTGTAACTACTTGGTATCGGATTGATACCTAAATTTGTGGTATCATCCAAACCTAATGTCAAGTATCCAAACAACAGAATGAAAAGTGATTATTACATTTTAACAGAAGTGTAGATAGAACATGGTAAAAGAGAAAGTAAGCAGATATTAACAGTAAATGAACAAGTAGATTAATAATTCATTTTCTACCACTTGTCCTTAATAATGTTGACAAAATAATAGAATGATAAATGACACAATATGTTACTGTATATGTCAGCAGACTAATTAGGAGCCTTTGTTTGCTTACTTACTACAAAAAAAAAACAAGTTGTCTAGTATGTTCACTATTTTATTTAAGGACAAACCTGCAATAAGAAACATATGTTTAATGTACCCTAAGATTTTTTGATTAAAAAAAGCCAATAATGCAATTTTTTGTGGTCTCCTTTGATTTAGAAATGTATTGTAAAGTACTGAAAAGTATCAAAATCATTTTAGTACCGGTACCAAAATATCGGTATCGGGACAACACTACTCTATGTATATGAACCATAACAGTGTATAACAAAGTAGGGGAAAAAGTAATGAAAGTTCCTCTGATTCCATGTATAGATTAACCCTGTAATTAATCTGTATTGTTATTTAAGGACAAACTTGCAATAAGAAACATATGTTTAATGTACCCTAAGATTTTTTGTTAAAATAAAGCCAATAATGCAATTTTTTTGCAATCCTGTAACTACTTGGTAGTGGATTTATACCAAAATGTGTATTAGCACCCAAAACTAATGTAAAGTATCAAACAACAGAAGAATAAGTGATTACTACATTTTAACAGAAGTGTAGATAGAACATGTTAAACGAGAAAGTAAGCAGATGTTAACAGTAAATGAACAAGTAGATTAATAATACATTTTCTACCGATTGTCCCTCATAATTTTGATGAAATAATTGAATGGGAAATGCTTGCTTGCTTGCTTGCTGGCTCCTCTTCTGTTAGAAGATAGGGGTCCATCGTCCCTAAGAATGATGTGCTCTGTAGTGACTGTACAAGCCAATACGAGCTTTGAAGTTTATGCCGCATATGGGACAGATCAGACCTAGTATGTTCACTATTTTATTTAAGGACAAACCTGCAATAAGAAACATATGTTTAATGTACCCTAAGATTTTTTTGATTAAAAAAAGCCAATAATGCAATTTTTTGTGGTCTCCTTTGATTTAGAAACGTATTGTAAAGTACCGAAAAGTATCAAAATCATTTTAGTACCGGTACCAAAATATCGGTATCGGGACAACACTACTCTATGTATATGAACCATGACAGTGTATAACAAAGTAGGGGAAAAAGTAATGAAAGTTCCTCTGATTCCATGTATAGATTAACCATGTAATTAATCTGTATTATTATTTAAGGACAAACTTGCAATAAGAAACATATGTTTAATGTACCCTAAGATTTTTTGTTAAAATAAAGCCAATAATGCAATTTTTTTGCAATCCTGTAACTACTTGGTAGTGGATTTATACCAAAATGTGTATTAGCACCCAAAACTAATGTGAAGTATCAAACAACAGAAGAATAAGTGATTACTACATTTTAACAGAAGTGTAGATAGAACATGTTAAACGAGAAAGTAAGCAGATATTAACAGTAAATGAACAAGTAGATTAATAATACATTTTCTACTGATTGTCCCTCATAATTTTGATGAAATAATTGAATGGGAAATGCTTGCTTGCTTGCTTGCTGGCTCCTCTTCTGTTAGAAGATAGGGGTCCATCGTCCCTAAGAATGATGTGCTCTGTAGTGACTGTACAAGCCAATACGAGCTTTGAAGTTTCTGCCGCATATGGGACAGATCAGACCAGGTGGTAATATACATTTTGGCATGACTCTTCTTTCCAGTCTCCTCCTCCTTTTTTCAAGTATCATAGATGTTCTTTTCTCCTCATACTTTGTCACTCCTTCACTGACTGCAGTTCTCCATGTTATTCTGTCTTTTGCTAGGTCTTCCCAGGATGTAGTATCTATTTCACATTGCTTCAAAGTCTTCTTTAAGCAATCCTTGTAGCGTTTTCTCTGCCCGCCAACATTTCTTTTCCCATAGCTGACAGTACAACATCTGTTTTGGCAGTCTGTCGTCATTCATCCGTACGACATGCCCTGTCCATCGTAGTTGGTATTTAACAATTGTACTCTCTACACTGGGAAGCATGGCCTGTTCAAGTACACTGATGTTTGTTCTCATATCTTGCCACTTAAAGGCCTACTGAAACCCACTACTACCGACCACGCAGTCTGATAGTTTATATATCAATGATGAAATCTTAACATTATAACACATGCCAATACGGCCGGGTTAACTTATAAAGTGACATTTTAAATTTGCCGCTAAACTTCCGGTTCGAAACGCCTCTGAGGATGACGTATGCGCGTGACGTAGCCCGACGAACACGGGTATGCCTTCCACATTGAAGCCGGTACGAAAAAGCTCTGTTTTCATTTCATAATTCCACAGTATTCTGGACATCTGTGTTCGTGAATCTGTTTCAATCATGTTCATTGCATTATGGAGAAGGAAGCCAAGCAAGCAAAGAAGAAAGTTGTCGGTGCGAAATGGACGTATTTTTCGAACGTAGTCAGCCACAACAGTACACAGCCGGCGCTTCTTTGTTTACATTCCCGAAAGATGCAGTCAAGATGGAAGAACTCGGATAACAGAGACTCTAACCAGGAGGACTTTTGATTTGGATACACAGACGCCTGTAGAGAACTGGGACAACACAGACTCTTACCAGGATTACTTTGATTTGGATGACAAAGACGCAGACGTGCTACTGTGAGTATGCAGCTTTGGCTTTTTTTTGCGTATGTACGTAACTTTTTTAAAATATATAAGCTTTATGAACCTTGGGTTAGGTGAACGGTCTTTTGGGCTGAGTGATTGTGTGTGTTGATCATGTGTTTGAATTGTATTGGCGTGTTCTATGGAGCTAGGAGCTAGCAGAGGAGCTAGGAGCTAGCATAACACGTACCGTACCGTAAGTGCGCGTCACGTACGTAACTTTTTAAAAATATATAAGCTTTATGAACCTTGGGTTAGGTGAACGGTCTTTTGGGCTGAGTGATTGTGTGTGTTGATCGGGTGTTTGAATTGTATTGGCGTGTTCTATGGAGCTAGGAGCTAGCAGAGGAGCTAGGAGCTAGCATAACAAACACGCAGGTGTTATTATGCAGGATTAATTTGTGGCATATTAAATATAAGCCTGGTTGTGTTGTGGCTAATAGAGTATATATATGTCTTGTGTTTATTTACTGTTGTAGTCATTCCCAGCTGAATATCAGGTACCGTGAGTATGCAGCCTTGGCTGCTAAACATTCGATAACTTGACCGTATGTGCGCGTCACGTACGTAACTTTTTAAAAATATATAAGCTTTATGAACCTTGGGTTAGGTAAACGGTCTTTTGGGCTGAGTGATTGTGTGTGTTGATCAGGTGTTTGAATTGTATTGGCGTGTTCTATGGAGCTAGGAGCTAGCAGAGGAGCTAGGAGCTAGCATAACAAACACGCAGGTGTTTTTATGCAGGATTAATTTGTGGCATATTAAATATAAGCCTGGTTGTGTTGTGGCTAATAGAGTATATATATGTCTTGTGTTTATTTACTGTTGTAGTCATTCCCAGCTGAATATCAGGTCACCCCCGGCTCTCACAGCATCTTCCCTATCTGAATAGCTTCAACTCCCCACTAGTCCTTCACTTGCACTTTACTCATCCACAAATCTTTCATCCTCGCTCAAATTAATGGGGAAATTGTCGCTTTCTCGGTCCGAATCTCTCTCACTTCATGCGGCCATCATTGTAAACAATAGGGAACTTTGCGTATATGTTCAACTGACTACGTCACGCTACTTCCGGTAGGGGCAAGCCTTTTTTTTTATCAGATACCAAAAGTTGCAATCTTTATCGTCGTTGTTCTATACTAAATCCTTTCAGCAAAAATATGGCAATATCGCGAAATGATCAAGTATGACACATAGAATAGATCTGCTATCCCCGTTTAAATAAAAAAAATTCATTTCAGTAGGCCTTTAATATTCATCATCTGGCGTAGACATCGCTGTTGAAACCTTTCAAGTGCTGTGATGTGTCTTTGATATGCTGTCCATGCCTCTGAACCATATAGCAAAGTTGTTATAACAATTGCTCTGAACACTTTGATTTTTGTATCTAGCCTGATGTCATGATTTTGGAACACTCGAGTCTTAAGCTTTCCAAAGGCTGCAGCAGCTTGCCTGATTCTGTGATTGACTTCTGCATCAATGTTAGCATTTGAAGACATTATACTACCAAGGTATGTGAAGCTTTCTACATTTTCAAGAGCCACTTCTTCTATCTTTATTGCTGGTGGTTGCAGGATGATGTCCTTAGGCGATGGTTGGTAGAGTACTTGTGTTTTCTTTGCATTTATTTTAAGTCCAAGTTGTGTGTATGCATAGTTAAATGCATCCAGTATTACTTGCAAATCTTCTCCACTCTGGGCTGCTATTGCATTATCATCGGCATATTGAAATTCTACCACTGTGGACCTTGAAACTTTTGTTCTGGCTTGCAGCTTCCTCAGGTTGAACAGTTTTCTATCTAGCCGAAATGCAATTTGAAATAGCTCAGCTGGTATTCGTGAATATGCAATGTGGATCACAACAGAGATAAAGACGGAGAACAGTGTCTGGGCTTTCAAACATCCCTGTTTTACTCCAGTTTTTACTTCAAAAGGAGCAGAATCATGGCCATTCCCAAGTACTGTAGCTGTCATATTGTCATGCATTAATCGGACTATACTGATGAATTTTGGAGGACATCCTGATCTTGCCAGTACTTCCCAAAGTAGTTCCCTGGAGACAGTGTCAAATGCTTTTGTGAGGTCAATAAACGCCATATAGAGGGGCCTATTTTGTTCAATGCATTTTTCTTGGAGTTGTCTCACTGAGAATATCATGTCAGTTGTTCCTCTGTTTGGTCTAAAGCCGGACTGAGATTCTGGGAGTATGTCCTCAGCAATGGTCTGAAGTCTTGTGTTGAGGATTCCTGACAGGACCTTACCGGCAGTACTGAGTAGTGATATGCCTCTGTAATTGCCACATTCTGCTCTATCACCCTTTCCCTTGTATATCTTCACAATGTTGGCATTCTTTAGCTCTGGTGGTATTTCTTCCTCGCTCCAATTTTTTTGTATAATTTGATATAGATGTTCTTGTAGTTTGTTTCCACCATGCTTAAATATTTCAATTGGAATTCCGTCTGGGCCTGCCGCTTTGCCAGCTTTCATTCGTGAGATGGATTTCTTCATTTCTTCCAGGGTTGGTATGTCTCCTAGGTCCATTTTGATGGTCTGTTGGGGTATGGCATTGAGAACATCCCTGTTATAGACAGTTTGTTGGTTCAGCAGTTCTTCAAAATGCTCTCGCCACCGTGCATTGATTTCTTTGTTGGTCTTCAGAATGGTACCCCCGTCTTTGCTCTTGAGGGGCACCTGACCTTGTATAGATGGTCCATACATCTCTTTTGTCGCTGTAAAGAATGCCTTGCAATTGTTGTTATCAGCTAAGAGTTGTATTTCTTCAGCCTTTGACTGCCACCATTTATTTTTCATGCCTCGCACCGTTCGTTGTACATCACTTTTGATTTCTTGATACTGATTTTTCTTTAAAATGGAGTTAGGGTCATTCTTAAGTTGTATGAAAGCTTCCCTTTTTCTACTCATGAGCTGTTGCAGTTCTGTGTTGTTTTGATCAAACCAGTCCTCATGTTTCCTGGTTTTGTATCCAATTGAGTTAACGCATGCTTTTCTGATTGCTACCTTTAATTGCTCCCAGTGTTCTGTGATGTTTGTAGGGGATTTGTTGGGTATTGTTTCTTCCAGGTTTCTTTGTAGTTCCATGGCATGCTCATCTTCCTTTAGACATTCAACATTGTTTTTTTGCTGTGTGGTTTGATGCAATCAATCTGTGATCTGACCAGCACTCATCTGCACCAGTTACAGCTCTGGTATGAAGCACATCTTGTTGGTCCCTCTTCCTCACTATAACATAGTCAATCAAGTGCCAGTGCTTTGATCTTGGGTGTTGCCAGGACACTTTGACGGAATTCCTTTGTCTAAAGATGGTGTTGGTAATTATCAAATTGTGTCCCGCACATTTGGTCAGAAGTAAGGCCCCATTTGCATTGGCCTTACCTACACCATTATGTCCAATTACACCCTCCCATATATTGTGATCTTTTCCAACTATTGCATTGAAATCACCAAGAATAATACGTTTATCGTGTTGTGGTGTTGTAGAGATGAGCTCATCAAACTCCGCATAGAAAGCCTCCTTAGTTTCTTCTTCAGCACCTAGAGTTGGGGCATATGCACTTATGAGAGTAGCATGTTGGTTGTGTTTTAGGCTGATTCTTAGAGTCATAAGTCTTTCATTTATACCTACGGGTTGTTCTGTTAGTTGACCTAGTAGTTCATTTCTAATGGCAAATCCTACCCCGTGTATTCTGGGTTGGTCTGCTGTTCTTCTCTCTGGTCTGTTTGACTTTTCGTTGTCCATTAACGTTCGTATATTCCAAGTTCCAAGTTTCATATTTTTGTACATATCCTTCTTTTTCCTACCGCTTGGGTGGTGCTCCCCTGGGCGCGGCGTCCCAGGCAGAGTAGACGAAGTGAAACTATGTTTAGGGATTCGAAGTGAAGAAGGGATTCGAAGTGAAGAAGCAAGTTGGTCAGCGGAGTTCTGACTGAGCAGTCCTATTTAGGATCCACTCTGCTCACCCAATTTTGGGAGGGGGCTAGAAAAGGTGCCCTAAACATAGAATGGGAAATGACACAATATGTCACTGGCTGCATATGTCAGCAGCTAAATTAGGAGCCTTTGCTTACTTACTAATAAAAGAAAAGTTGTCTAGTATGTTAGCAATGTTATTTAATGCCAAAATCCTTCTTTGATTGCAACAAAAAAAAACATGTTTAAAATAAATATTATAATGACACTTATTTTGTAAAGTATCAAAAAACATTTTGGTTACCAAATAATTGGACCGGCCTGTCGATCTCGAGAAAGAGATCTCCAGATACTTAACCTCCTGCACCCCAACCCCAAAGATGCAGTCCGCCCTTTTCCAACCGAGAACCGTGACCTCAGATTTGAAAGTGCAGAGTTGCATCCCAGAGGCTCCGCACTCGGTTGAGATCTGCCCTGGCAAACGCTGGAGGCCACAGCTTGATGAGACCACCAGGACCACATATAAAATATTGATAGTAGTCAGGTTAAATAATGTAATATGGCATGAAAGCTCCTTAATTCATGCCTTTGTTCTTTACCCTGCAAGAATAAACAAAAACACCTGTCACAAAACCTTTTTTTTCCAGTGTTGTGTTGTACAAACCCCGTTTCCATATGAGTTGGGGAATTGTGTTAGATGTAAATATAAACGGAATACAATGATTTGCAAATCATTTTCAACCCATATTCAGTTGAATATGCTACAAAGACAACATATTTGATGTTCAAACTGATAAACATTTTTTTTTTTTGCAAATAATCATTAACTTTAGAATTTGATGCCAGCAACACGTGACAAAGAAGTTGGGAAAGGTGGCAATAAATACTGATAAAGTTGAGGAATGCTCATCAAACACTTATTTGGAACATCCCACAGGTGAACAGGCAAATTGGGAACAGGTGGGTGCCATGATTGGGTATAAAAGTAGATTCCATGAAATGCTCAGTCATTCACAAACAAGGTTGGGGCGAGGGTCACCACTTTGTCAACAAATGAGTGAGGAAAGTGTTGAACAGTTTGAGAAAAACTTTTCTCAACCAGCTATTGCAAGGAATTTAGGGATTTCACCATCTACGGTCCGTAATATCATCAAAGGGTTCAGCGAATCTGGAGAAATCACTGCACGTAAGCAGTTAAGCCCGTGACCTTTGATCTCTCAGGCTGTACTGCATCAACAAGCGACATCAGTGTGTAAAGGATATCACCACATGGGCTCAGGAACACTTCAGAAACCCACTGTCAGTAACTACAGTTGGTCGCTACATCTGTAAGTGCAAGTTAAAACTCTCCTATGCAAAGCGAAAACCGTTTATCAACAACACCCAGAAACACCATCGGCTTCGCTGGGCCTGAGCTCATCTAAGATGGACTGATACAAAGTGGAAAAGTGTTCTGTGGTCTGACGAGTCCACATTTCAAATAGTTTTTGGAAACTGTGGACGTCGTGTCCTCCGGACCAAAGAGGAAAAGAACCATCCGGATTGTTATAGGCGCAAAGTTGAAAAGCCAGCATCTGTGATGGTATGGGGGTGTATTAGTGCCCAAGGCATGGGTAACTTACACATCTGTGAAGGCGCCATTAATGCTGAAAGGTACATACAGGTTTTGGAGCAACATATGTTGCCATCCAAGCAACATTACCATGTACGCCCCTGCTTATTTCAGCAAGACAATGCCAAGCCACGTGTTACATCAACGTGGCTTCATAGTAAAAGAGTGCGGGTACTAGACTGGCCTGCCTGTAGTCCAGACCTGTCTCCCATTGAAAATGTGTGGCGCATTATGAAGTGTAAAACACCACAACGGAGACCCCCGGACTGTTGAACAACTTAAGCTGTACATCAAGCAAGAATGGGAAATAATTCCACCTGAGAAGCTTAAAAAATGTGTCTCCTCAGTTCCCAAACGTTTACTGAGAGTTGTTAAAAGGAAAGGCCATGCAACACAGTGGTGAACATGCCCTTTCCCGACTACTTTGGCACGTGTCGCAGCCATGAAATTGTAAGTTAATTATTATTTGCAAAAAAAAAATAAGTTTATGAGTTTGAACATCAAATATCTTGTCTTTGTAGTGCATTCAATTGAATATGGGTTGAAAAGGATTTGCAAATCATTGTATTTTGTTTATATTTACATCTAACACAATTTCCCAACTCATATGGAAACGGGGTTTGTATTCTTGCTCTGTTTGGGGTTTGTTTACGTTTTCTGCCCTCCTTCCTCCCTTGTTCGCCACTTCCTGTGGGAGCGCTGATTCCTCACATGTCTCCCGTCTCAATTAGGAGGGGTTTTTTGCCAGCTCGCGTGCTAGGCGGGACTGGTTCATTGTACTATGTTTCTGCTGGACTTGTTACATTGCTGCCTCTATGTGCTTTGCAATATCTTTTTGCTCTCTAATAAAAAGGATTAGAAGCTCTTACATGCATGTCGCCTTCTGTCCCTGCAACCTGGGGTCACGCCATCGGCCCGACATGCAGCACAGTGACGACACCAATGTATCTTATTAGTCTAGACCTGTGTACTCAGCACACAGGTGTGACCATAGCCTAGAGCGGGGGTCAGCAACCCCCACATACGGCTATTTAGCGGCGCCCTAGTGGCTCCATGGAGCTTTTTCGAAAATGTGTGGGAATGGAAAAAAAATGGGGTGAAAAATATGTTTTTTTTTGTAATATTGTTTCTGTAGGAGGACAAACACGACACAAACCTTCCTGTTGTTAGAAATCCCACTGTTTAGTAGGTTTGTGTTTATGCTTCACTGATGAGA
This sequence comes from Entelurus aequoreus, assembly GCF_033978785.1. NCBI lineage: Eukaryota > Metazoa > Chordata > Actinopteri > Syngnathiformes > Syngnathidae > Entelurus > Entelurus aequoreus. Next base: position 16,528,942 of record NC_084740.1, on the reverse strand, counting down.
GTATTTGGCGAGCGCCGTTTTGTCCTCCTAATTTCTAGCGGCCCTTGAACTCACCGTTGTGTGGACTGTGACTCAACAGTTTGTTTACATGTCCGACTTTCCCTGACGCTGCCACGGAAAGACATGTTTTATGCCACTCCTTCTTTGTCTCATTTTGTCCACCAAACGTTTTATACTGTGCGTGAATGCATAAAGGTGAGCTTTGTTGATGTTACTGACTTGTCGGAGTGCTAATCAGGCATATTTGGTCAGCGCATGACTGCAAGCTAATCGAAGCTAACATGCTATTTAGGCTAGCTGTATGTACATATTGCATCATTATGCCTCATTCCTTTAATTATGTCCTCTGTGTATTTAGTTTATTTGTTCATGTTTCATTAGACATTATCTTTATGTAATATTGGCTGCATTTCTTATAGTTGTTGGTGTGCCATGTTGTTCCAGACCACAGCAAACGTTACCCAGCTTGCAAAGATTGTAATAATTCCATTAGAAGAAGACAGCCTGTTTTTTCCTTTAACTTGGACACACACATCTATACCTTTGGCCATTCTAAGACAGAAATTTCCAGGAGTTATCTCACCCTCTGAGAATTTTTACTAATGTTTTCCAATGTTGTAAAAATGTGTAGAATAAATATTACATTTTAACATTTCTCTTAACCTCAGCCTGCGACACATAGTCATTTTGATGGTAGGCTAATATAGCTAATTAGCCACTTACATCATGTGTTGCCATCATTATAACACTTTTATAAGTCCATTATTTTTTTTGCGGCTCCAGACAGATCACTTTTTTGTATTTGTGGTCCAGTATGACTCTTTCAACAGTTTTGGGATGCCGACCCCTGGCCTAGTGTAAGGGTCTAGCCCAGGGGTGTCAAACTCATTTTAGCTCAGGGGCCACATGGAGGAAAATCTATTGCCAAATGGGCCGGACTGGTAAAATCATGGCATGATAAGCTAAAAATAAAGACAACTTTAGATTGTTTTCTTTGTTTGAAAATAGAACAAGAACATTCGGAAAATGTACAAATTATGTTTGTTTTTTTTACATTCACATGTTGCGGTTAATATTATTCCGTCTTCATTTGTTGTTGTTTATACTTTAAGAATAAATGATGTGATAATGTTCATCATAATAGGTGGAAATAAATAATAATAATAATAATAATAATAAAAATATTTGTTATTAGTGTAATTTACTCATTTTCCTCAACTGAAGTACAAACATCATGTGGTTTATTATGCACATATACCGGTGAATTTAGACTAATTGCATTCATCACACATGAAGTTAGAAGAGGATACATTTTATTTCAGCATATTTATATGCGCCCAGAAAATGTGTCCCCATGCCTTCATAAGTCCAACAGGAAATGTACAGATTATTCAACGCATTTATTTGGGTGTAAATGTCACGGGTTGTATTACCAACAATTTGACAATATGGCATGAAAGTAACTCTCCACATTAATAAAGTATTTCTGATTCTGATTGTAAAGTTAAAGTACCGATGGTTGTCACACACACACTAGGTGTGGCCAAATTATTTTCTGCATTTGACCCATCACCCTTTGTCACCCCCTGGGAGGTGAGGGGAGCCGTGAGCAGCAGCGGTGGACGCGCCCGGGAATCATTTTTGGTGATTTAACCCCCCAACTCCAACCCTTGATGCTGAGTGCCAAGCAGGGAGGTCTTTTTTTTTTTGCGGTGTTTTCAGGAAACACGGCAAACACGAACCCCCCCCCCCCCTCCCCCCGCGGTTAAGACGTGAAGAATGGGAAGGCGATTATAAAAAGTGTTTCCTTGGCATGAATAACAACTAATCAAATCTCCCACCTCTAATTCCCCTTAAAAGCAGCGCTGTCCACGACGCATGCACCGTAATGGATGAGGGGAGGAGAGAACGCTCCCCGGCACAACCGCTCTCGCCGGCTGGGAGGAAATTGATGTCCTTGTCTGGAAGATGCAGCGTCGGAAGGTGTGCAAATGTGCGCTGAATAAAAATAAACTGGAGGATGGGGGAAGCGTCCCTCTATCTTCCTACGTGGGGGAGAAAAAAAAAGGTTACTGAGGCCCACGCTGCTTCCATGAAGAATGGCGCCTTGTGATTTTTTTTTTTTTATGTTTTGGACCACTTGTTAGCCATCCGACGCTGTAAATTATTAATAAGGCTGAGTTAAAGTACCAGGGGATTTTCACGAAATATAGCCATGACAAGCCTGCTGGGATCCTGGTCAATTGCAGAGGAAATACAGTGAAGGTGACAAAAGCAACAGCATGTCAAAATCACTCATTTTTAGTGTGAAGAAGAGCCGCGGTAAAATTCAATATGCCTCACTATTTTTACTTGTTATCAACGTCAGGAAAGAGAGACGCGTTGTTTCTACATTTTGGGGTGAACTTCCTTTAACATTTTTTTTCATGAGTAAGAATGTCCAAATGAGAAATTAATCACCTTCACATTACATCAGGGGTCCCCAAACTTTTTGACTCGGGGGCCGCATTGGGTTAAAACAATTATATATACATATATATATACATACAGGGGGGCAGGGCTGTATAATATATATATATATATATATATATATATATATATATATATATATATATATATATATATATATATATATATATATATATATATGCATATATACATACATACATATATGTATATATATATATATATATATATATATATATATATATATATATATATATATATATATATATATATATATATATATAAATAAAGTTGATTTGATTTGATATATACTACCGTTCAAAAGTTTGGGGTCACCCAAACAATTTTGTGAAATAGCCTTAATTTCTAAGAACAAGAATAGACTGTCGAGTTTCAGATGAAAGTTCTCTTTTTCTGGCCATTTTGAGCGTTTAATTGACAACACAAATGTGATGCTCCAGAAACTCAATCTGCTCAAAGGAAGGTCAGTTTTGTAGCTTCTGTAACAAGCTAAACTGTTTTCAGATGTGTGAACATGATTGCACAAGGGTTTTCTAATCATCAATTAGCCTTCTGAGCCAATGAGCAAACACATTGTACCATTAGAACACTGGAGTGATAGTTGCTGGAAATGGGCCTCTATACACCTATGTAGATATTGCACCAAAAACCAGACATTTGCAGCTACAATAGTCATTTACCACATTAGCAATGTATAGAGTGTATTTCTTTAAAGTTAAGACTAGTTTAAAGTTATTTTCATTGAAAATAAGGACATTTCAATGTGACCCCAAACTTTTGAACGGTAGTGTATATATTTGATATATATATATATATATATATATATATATATATATATATATATATATATATATATATATATATATATATATATATATATATATATATATATATATATATAGCGCACTTTCCGCGTGCGCGATGATGTCACGTTATCGATAAGAAAATGCATTTTTAGACAATATGATTTGCCTGAGCGGCTAGGAGACACCGTGAGTAGCAAGCGGTACAAAGTGGATAAGAAAAGACAGAAAAAAATAATATCACATTTTTATTTTTATTTTTTTATACTTGGGACTTCCGCGGGCCTGATTTTGGACGCTGGCGGCCCGAATGTGGCCCGCCGGCCGTAGTTTGGGGACCCCTGCATTACGTCATTAAAGTGATGAATTTGTGTTTTCCTGCTTTCACATTTTATTTTTAATAATGGCTAACTTATTTTTACACCTCTTTTTACCCTGAGGCAGATTATTTTAAAGGTTTTCCTGCCTCCTGAGAACCAGCGTCCTTTAGAGTGGACATTTGTCCGTCATTTCCCAAATTTAGACTTAACTGCAGTTTGTGCACACTTTTCTGAAGTGAACTTCTTTAGCAGCAGGCTTTTTCGTTGGCTTTTAAAGTGCCGTCGTAATGCTCGCATTTTAAGTTTGATGTGTTGACGCACAATATTTTTTTCCACGTATGTGGAATTAAATGATGGAATGGATTAACCAAAGAAATAAAAAAAAGCACCAATATGATTCAGTTCAAGAGACTGTTCAAACTACAAGCACACATAACAAGAATTATGAACATCTTGAACCCTTTTTGTTTATTTGTTCTGTTTTTTAAAAAAAAAAGATTATTTATGTATTTAATATTTGTTTACTTACTATGGTGTATTATTTATTTATTATTTATTTAGTCACTGTTCTGTTACAGAGAACAAGAGAATGGGATAAAATTGCTATGGTATGAAAAGGGGTAGGATTAAATAAGCTCAAATTCTTCCTACTCCTTTTCGGACATGCTGGAATGAAACAACTTGAAATATATGATGCATTACATTGTATCATATGCATGTTCCACATAAACTGAAACTGAACTGAACTATTCACAGAATGTTTACAGAACAGCAAATAGTATAGAACATATACAACAAAGCTATTTTTCAATGTTATCAGATGTGTTGATATGACATATTAGTTCCTCATATCGACCCGATAATCAGTCCAATATTTATCATATACACCTTTATTTTTTTCCCGGGATTTGAAACTCTGACAAAATAAATAGACCAAAGGCAAATGTCTCCCGCAGAAGACAATGTTTCTTTGGAGGATATTTAGTTTTTTTTAAATGACTCATCTGGGACATGAATTGCCTTTACATTATTCATATTTATATTCACTCATATTCCTTATCAATCATCATCAGTCGTTGTAATAATGACTTTGTATAATAACGTTGTTCGTAACACTGTTACTTTTACGAGTAATAAGTAATCTAATTAGTTACTTATAGGTCCGTTACATCCACCGTTAGCTTGATGTAACGTGGCACGCTACTTTTGATGTGGTTTTATGTCAACAACAAGACGGCGTCATAAGTGGAGCAAGTTCAATGCAGCAGATATCATTTTACTCGTGAAAGCAGCATGCATACCGCATTAAAATGAATTTCATATCAAATAGGAAGAGGCAACATCCCACTGGGACACAGCAGACAACATACGCACACGTACACGATGGAAATAATGAACAACTAATCAATGATTGAAGTGACAAACTTGCCATCCAAACAATACCCCGTTTGTTGACATGATAGTTACATTTAAAGTTCCAATTAATTGTCACACACTCACTGGGTGTGGTGAAATGTGTCCTCTGCATTTGACCCATCCCCTTGTTCAAGCCCTGGAAGGTGAGGGGAGCAGTGAGCAGCAGTGAGCAGCATTGTGCGCCGCGCTCGGGAATCATTTGGTGATTCAACCCCCAATTCCAACCCTTGATGCTGAGTGCCAAGCAGGGAGGCAATGGGTCCCATTTGTTGTGGTCTTTGGTATGACTCGGCCGGGGTTTGAACTCATGACCCCCAAGTGTCAGGGCGGACACTCTAACCACAAGGCCACTGAGCTGATATATGACAGCCACTGAAGCACATCCAATCTCTTTATTAGCCAGAAATAACAAAATACGGGGAAAATACTCAAAAGAGCTGGTGTCCGAGCCGACAAACTGCTGCTGCTAACTGCTAAAGCTAAAAAACACAGCTCCGTTGAAACCCTAGATGACGTCACAAGTCACTCGGCAACAGGCCCACCGTTTTAAAAGCACACCCGCGCACACTGGGCTCTCATATGGAATGTCTCTCAACTACATACTATGGAAATTATGAACAACAAATCAATGATTGAAGTGACAAACTTGCCATCCAAACAATACCCCGTTTGTTGACATGAAAGTTAAAGTTAAAGTTCCAGTGATTGTCACACACACACTGGGTGTGGTGAAATGTGTCCTCTGCATTTGACCCATCCCCATGTTCACGCCCTGGAAGGTGAGGGGAGCAGTGAGCAGCAGCGTGCACAGTTGTTCATTGTCCAGATAATTTAAGTTTTTTTTTAATCATTTTAAGTAACATATTAATCAATCAATCAAAGTTGACTTATATAGCCCTTAATCACAAGTGTCTCAAAGGGCTGCACAAGCCACAAAGACATCCTCGGCTCAGATCCCACATCAGGGCAAGAAAAAACTCAACCCAATGGAACAACGTGAAACCCTGGAAGGGACCGCAGATGTGGGAACCCCCTCCTTGGGTGACCGGGGCAATGGATGCCGAGTGGATCTAGTTAATAGTGTGAGAGTCCAGTCCATAGTGGATCTAGTTAATAGTGTGAGAGTCCAGTCCATAGCGGATCTAGTTAATAGTGTGAGAGTCCAGTCCATAGTGGATCTAGTTAATAGTGTGAGAGTCCAGTCCATAGTGGGGCCAGATGGGGGTCATCTTGAGTGGAGACGAGTCAGTAGCGCAGAGACGTCAACAACTGTTGCAAAGATGAGTGGTCCACCCCGGGTCCCGACTTCGAACAGCTAGCGCTTCCTCCATGGAGGCTGATCCATGGTCACTTGATAACCTCTACACGCAGGGGGGCAGAGCAGTAAAGAGAGACGGCAGATCAAATGGTCTAAAAGGGGGGTCTACTTAAAGGCTAGTGTATACAAATGTGTTTTAAGATGGGACTTAAATGCTTCTACTGCGGTAGAAAATGCTCTAAAGCCTGCATACTTTTTTTGGGTCCTGGGAATCACTAATAAGCCGGAGTTCTAATGAATGCAGATTTCTGGCCGGGACATATGGTACAATACAATCAGCAAGATAGGATGGAGCTAGACTGTGTAGTATTTTATACGTAAGTAGCAAAACCTTAAAAGTCGCATCTTAAGTGCACAGGAAGCCAGTGCAGGTGAGCGTAATATGATCAAATTAATTATTTTCGCTACTTATAAATTAAATGTATTAAAGAGTAATTCCTTTCGTAATTCAATTACTTTTTTCGTAAAGTAACGAGTAACTATGATAAATACATTTTTAAAAGTACATTTCCGAACACTGATCATCATTAAAGGTGTTTTAAAGCAAGTGTATTGAACTCGTAACTGAGGGCCACATCGCAGTTATAGCTGCCCTCAAAAGGGCCCGTGAATAGTTTAATATAAATGTATAGAATAGAATAGAATGGACTTTATTGTCATTATATTTGCATATAACGAGATTAAGGACTCCAACTTAAGGTGCGGTAGTGGAAACAAATATGGAATAAAAATAAATCACATAACTTGTAATAAAGATAAAAAATAAGAATTGAAATAAACAGTACTATCCAATAAAAATAATAAGCAATCCTGTACAATATACAAAACCATATACAAAAAACTGTACAATATACAAAACAAAACAAGACTACTGTAGGGATTCACCTCATTATATTACTATGCAATTGTCTATGTATGTGTTTATTGTATGTTTTTTTTGCATACATCAGATTAGATTTTGCAGTAAAAAAAAACAAACTGGCAGCTCAGTCGCTATAATTTTACTGTAGAAATTCTGATTGTTTTTACAGCATATTACAGTAATTCGAAAGACTGTGGCATCGTTTTGTTTTTTTGGGGGTAAAACTCTGGCAACTGAGCTTACCATACAATCTATTGTCATTTTTACAGTGTGCAAATTGATGGTATACTGCTTTAAAATCAAAAGTCCAGCAGATATTTAATGATATTCTATTTTTTTTAACCAACACAAAGTTTAAAATGTATGATCGTGGCCTTGTGAGATCGGTAGGTTGTGAGTTCAAACCTCGGCCGAGTCATACCAAAGACTACAAAAATGGGACCCATTACCTCCCTGCTTGTCACTCAGCATCAAGGGTTGGAATTGGGGGTTAAATCACCAAAAATGATTCCCGAGCGCGGCCACTGCTGCTGCTCACTGCTCCCCTCACCTCCCAGGGGGTGAACAAGGGGATGGGTCAAACGCAGAGGGTAATTTCTCCACACCTAGTGTGTGTGTGACTATCAGCGGTACTTTAACTTTAACTTTAATTGTTGCGTTATGAGATACTATTAAAGTTTAAAATTGGAAATATGTAGGAAAAGATAAAGAACTATTGATTCATATTTATTTAAGGCTTTTGCAGGCCAATTTAAATGCCAGTTTTCTCCCCGGGCCTTAAGTTTGACACCTGTGTTTTACAGTTTTCAATATTTTGTGTTGATATAATATTTTTTTGATACTATTTCTACACTTGTAGTTAAAATGTGGCAGTTTGAGCCAGGGAATGATCATTTTGAGTATTTGTATATACTGCAGTGACTTGAAAAACAAACTTAACAGTTGGGTTGGAACCATGGAAATAAAAGACATCCCTTAAGTCCAACCTCAATAAAAATGCAAGTAATTATCTGCTGATATAATAAACTATCCGCCAAAACTGTTTACTCTGTTGCCAACAATCCTGCAGACGTTGAAGCCTATGCAAAATAGAACGGGTGAATTAGGAATAAGGGCTTTGTGGATGATATGATACAAGTAATTATCGCTCCTCAGTGCCAACCAGTGCTTGACAATACCGAATGCAGTGGTGAGCATCATCGAGATCTCCTGTAATGAATCCCTCGGCTGAAAGATATGCTGAGGTTTGAGAGTGAAAGCCGCAGTGTGCACACAGCCATAAATTACATACCCCTCACTACTACTTTTTTATAACAAGTTTAAAGAGATACATACAAAGAGTGCAGTAGCTAAAGCTTACATGCAGACTCTTTAGTCAAGCCTCCACTGACAGGGAAAGAACAACACACCAAAGGTTTTGTGGTAACAGTATTGCATTGGATTGCGTTTGATTGTTTGCCTCTACTTGTGCCAACACCCCTGGTCTTATCACAAAATGTTGTCAGGCGGATGAATAGTTTTTTAAATCCCAGCTGGCAGCGTTCCACCCTTCTTTCTACCCCACTGTTAACTCCGAGAATGTCCCCGAGAATAGCTTCATACTAGTTCATGGTGTGTACTGGACAGTGTTGGCAATAACGGCGTTAGAGTAGAATTTGTTCAGTAACAAGGAATCTAATTAATTACTGTTCCGATTTCAAAAGGCCACGGCCCCCTGACACCCCTTCTCAACTGTCTATGCTACGTCAAGGCTTGGTTAGGCCAGAATTGTTTAATAATGAATGAGGGAAAAACGGAAATTTTAGTTTTTGGTCATTGACTTGGGACCATTGCAACGTCACCAGCCTTGGCATCACTATAGACCTGTGGTTCTTAACCTTGTTGGAGGTACCGAACCCCACCAGTTTCATATGCGCATTCACCGAACCCTTTTTAGTGAAAAATACAATGTTTTTTTTTTCAAATTCAAGACAAAGTTATATGTTTTTGGTAACACTTTAGTATGGGGAACATATTCTAAGTAACAGAGACTTAATTTAGAGTTATTTGGTTAGGGTTAGAGGGTTAGGGCTAGGGTTAGAGGGTTAGGGTTATAATTCGGCCATGCCGAATAAGGCATTAATAAGTACTAGTTAAGAGCCAATATGTTACTAATTTGCATGTTATTAAGCAACTAATTAATGGTGAATATGTTCCCCATACTAAAGCGTTACCATGTTTTATTACTGGTGCACAAAATGAACCATGCATGAACATCACCTTGTTCAAAGAACAAAACCAACACAGCGCATAAACTCACAACAAATTACACACCTACAAATCTGTGTGACTTCTGCCGTATCCGTAATACGCCGATAGGGAGAAGTTTTTATTTTTATTTACACGATGAGTCGGGTGTGTTTTGACCTCCGCCGAACCCCTGAGCCCGACTCACCGAACCCGTAGGGTTCGATCGAACCCAGGTTAAGAACCACTGCTATAGACAGTGATTTTAAACTTGACAAACAAGTCAATGGCGTTTTAAAATCGTGTGTTTATCATCTTCGTCTTTTAGCAAAATTAAAACCGTTTTTATCTTTTAACCTTTTTGAACAAGTCGTGCATGCTTTTATTTCAAGTGGCCTGGACTACTGCAATGCACTTTATGCTGGCATTGGCCAAAAAGCTCTCTCCCGGTTGCAGTTAATCCAGAACGCGGCAGCATGACTTTTAACAGGGGCCAGGAAACGCGAGCATACAACCCCAATTCTTGAGTCTTTGCACCGGCTCCCTGTTCATTTGAGAATTGATTTCAAAATGTTGCTGTTTGGTTTTAAAGCTTCGCATGGACTGGCACCTCGTTATATCTCGGACATGATCCAAATTTACACTCCTGTGCGCGCTCAGATCCAAGAGCCAGCTCCAGCCCGTGGTGCCCAAGACGAGACTTAAAACCAGGGGAGACAGGGCCTTCTCTGTGGTCGGCCCTAAGCTCTGGAACACTCTGGCCCTCCATGTTCCAACTGCTCCCACAGTGGACTCTTTTAAGTCTCGTCTTAAGACCCACCTTTATTCTCTGGCTTTTAACACTACGTGAGTTGTGTGGTCCTCTGTGTTTTTAAATGTGTATTTCTATTTATTGTTTTAATTGGTTTTACCCTTTAAAGGCCTACTGAAACCTACTACTACCGACCACGCAGTCTGATAGTTTATATATCAATGATGAAATCTTAACATTGCAACACATGCCAATACGGCCGGGTTAACTTATAAAGTGACTTTTAAAACTTCCCGGGAAATATCCGGCTGAAACGTCGCGGTATGATGACGTATGCGCGTGACGAAGTCAGAGTAACGGAAGTTATGGTACCCGTAGAATCCTATACAAAAAGCTCTGTTTTCATTTCATAATTCCACAGTATTTTGGACATCTTTTGCAATTTGTTTAATGAACAATGAAGGCTGCAAAGAAGACAGTTGTAGGTGGGATCGGTGTATTAGCAGCGGACTACAGCAACACAACCAGGAGGACTTTGTTGGAGCGCTAGCCGCGCTAGCCGCGCTAGCCGCGCTAGCCGCCGACCTCACCTTGACTTCCTACGTCTCCGGGCCGCCAAACGCATCGGGTGAAGTCCTTCGTCCTTCTGCCGATCGCTGGAACGCAGGTGAGCACGGGTGTTGATGAGTAGATGAGGGCTGGCTGGCGTAGGTGGAGAGCTAATGTTTTTAGCATAGCTCTGTGAGGTCCCGTTGCTAAGTTGCTAAGTTAGCTTCAATGGCGTCGTTAGCACAGCATTGTTAACCTTCGCCAGCCTGGAAAGCATTAACCGTGTATTTACATGTCCACGGTTTAATAGTATTGTTGATTTTCTATCTATCCTTCCAGTCAGAGGTTTATTTTTTTGTTTCTATATGCAGTTAAAGCACGATGCTATCACGTTAGCTCGTAGCTAAAGCATTTCGCCGATGTATTGTCTTGGAGATAAAAGGCACTGAATGTCCATTTTGCGTTCTCGACTCTCATTTTCAAGAGGATATAGTATCCGAGGTGGTTTAACATACAAATCCGTGATCCACAATAAAAAAAGGAGAGTGTGGAATCCAATGAGCCAGCTTGTACCTAAGTTACGGTCAGAGCGAAAAAAGATACGTCCATCACTGTCTCTCAAGTCCTTCACTGTAACATTCCTCATCTACGAATCTTTCATCCTCGCTCAAATTAATGGGGTAATCATCACTTTCTCGGTCCGAATCTCTCTCGCTCCATTGTAAACAATGGGGAATTGTGAGGAATCCTAGCTCCTGTGACGTCACGCTACTTCCGGTACAGGCAAGGCTTTTTTTTATCAGCGAGCAAAAGTTGCGAACTTTATCGTCGATTTTCTCTATTAAATCCTTTCAGCAAAAATATGGCAATATCGCGAAATGATCAAGTATGACACATAGAATGGATCTGCTATTCCCGTTTAAATAAAAAAAAATCATTTCAGTAGGCCTTTAAAATCGTTTTTAATCATATTTATTGTTATATTGTTTTTATATTTATTTATTTTGTTTTTATTCAGTCATTGCTAGAGCTAAGAATAATATTTGAATCTTGTTTTTAATATTTTCGTGCAACACTTTGGAAACATGTTTGTTGTTTAAATGTGCTATAAAAATTAAGTGGATTGGATTGATTCCCATCGTTGCCCTGAGTGAGAATGCGAAGCGGCTCATTGCTACAGTTCGGATGAATGAAGCGCAAGGTGTCAGGTTTCGGCCACGCATCAGCTGCCTGGAGAGAGAGCAGGGGTGGGGAAGATGAGGCCGTTGTGAATGCGCTGATGATGATCGGCTGGGAGGGCAAATCATGGCCTGCTCAAGCTGTCTCTCAGCACGCTCTGACTGACACACAACAAGACCGCGATAATTGCGACGATCGGAGCCAGGGAAATTCAAAGGTAGTGTTTTCATGTCCCTTCTACACTAAGCCGGCTAAGGTTATCCAGGGTAAATCGCACCTAACCATATCCTTGTCCACACACACAATGGTCGTTTAAGACCCCCCCACCCCTCCGTCCGCCGGCGCAACACGACTTAGTACGTTTATAAATGGTTGATTTATATAGGCTAGTAAGGTACAGTTTTGTACCTGACAAGTTTCAGCTATCTTGCTTCTGCAGCCTTCATCAGAGGTGTCGCGTGATGTTAGCGTGACGTCATCTGTGACCATGCGCATGTTTGCATGCGCGGAAAAATGCGCACGTCATAGTCAACTCCGGTGTTGCTTTGTGTGCAAGTTCTTAAACTAAATTTAACTTATCTAAACAACATCTAGATATCTGGTCAGCTCACTCGTTTGCCTTCACCTTCATTGTCCATTCGTTTTTGTTAGCTTTATATACTTTGGATCTAGACGTTGAGTCTGCGACATACATGGCGGACAATAACTGCTACAGTCTGCTTTGCCAGTCCGAAAGCATTCGCCGTTTTCCGTAGTCTTCCCTCGACGGCCAGGTAACACAAAGCACACACTAGCTTTTTTATCACATCCACGGGAACCCCCATTTTCATTGTCTCTCCTTCGACAAAAATACAACGTCTTTCAGTAAGTAGATTCACAGCTGACCCGTTTCATTCACAGCATTGGGAAGTTATCTTGCCGTCTGAGAAGTGTTGTATCCCAAGTAGCTGCATCGCTTTCTCTTAAGGTATTCATGTGTGATTTACACAAGTATCTGTACATGTAGAAGATGGGGAAACACGCGGATGTCTGGTTGACTCGCCTCCATCTTTCTAGTGTTTACCTCCGAGTGGAAACAGGTTCTTATGTTCTTACCAACGTCACTTTCTGTGTGGGGGCGCGGTCTTTCTGGCGTCACTTCCTCTCCGAACTCAGTTTGTAAACGATCAATGAGTCCATACAAATCTAAGAGCCGGAGATTCAGGAAATACACTGCGCACTTACCCGTGTAAAAAAATATCCAAGGAGGGTTACCTTAAACAATGGTTTAGTGTGGCTGACACGATGCTTAGGCTAAATAATTATTCGTTTAAGGGGTTATCCTGCTTAGTGTAGACTTAGCCTTAAACTGGAAGTACCAGCACTACTTTTCTCTCGTTAAAATTAAAGGCAACATTAGGTGGGTTTCCATTACCCATAGACACACGCCAGACCTAAATATCGCAATAAGAAAATGATAATGGAAACACCCATTATTTCGAAAAACCTCTCAAATATCACAAAAACATTGTTGTGCTCTCATGAGGTGTTTTTTGAGATATTTCGATATTGAAGTGTTTCGCCAAAGCATGATTGTTACGTTCCACGTAGTGGTGTTTTGTTTGTGTTTCTTCCCCTATTGTTTCTACAGCCCACACTCATTCACTGCCTCTGCTGCCAATCAACCGGTTCCTGTTCCCAGCTGCTTCTCATTTCACCTGTTCATCACCCAGCCAATCGCGGTCCACCATTCATCCTCCCGTCCTGCTTGAAACCACCTGCTCACCAGTGGATCAGGTTGATTCTTTTTTCTGCCATGCTGGGTTGTAGCCTTGATAGACTCTACTTGATTTTGCTATCGTCAGATCTACTTTGTCTTTGACGCTACTTTGTTTTTGTACCCATTTTTGTTAAGCTCTTTGCCAAAGCCCCCCACTCTTTACTAGTGCCACCCGTTTTATATCGCGTTCTCCTACGATTCCTAGACTCAGAGCCATCTGGGAACGTAACAATGATGGAATCACTTTTTTTGCGTTTAGTCACTTGAACACAGAACCACCGGCGCCAATTCAGGACAACTAGGGCAGGTCGGGGATGAGCGAGGGGGAACCGCCACAGAGGACCATCAAGCAGCTCCCTTAACCGGGAATAGAAGCAGACCCGCAGGCTCTGAGAAACCCAATTGCCTGAACAATGTCAAGGTGGCCGTAAGTCTCCGATCGGTCGGCCGGGGGGGGGAACGAGGCGGCACCACCACACCGGGCTGTCTTGTGGGTCCCTCAGCGGGAGGCTGACCTGAGGACTCAGAGAGACCCACATGCCCGAAGAGGGTCGTAAGGCAGTTGTCTTTGTCTTCTATTGACATCACGGCAATGGTGGCTGAAATATCTTCCTCAAAGTGGAGTCTCGCAGATGACGCAAAACAGCCTTTAATGTGAACACCTACAAGTCGCAAATGAACTTTGTCGACATTTTTTAAATATTGCTTCGATTTTGCGAAAAACTGCAATGAAAACACAACTAATGTTTATGTAACATGCACGCTATGTCAGGAATTGGTTTTTAATCCACGTCTGCCTTAAGCAACTCGAATTGCACCTCGCATCAACACATGCCAACATGACACTTGTTGCTGATGCTAACCCAAGCCCAGATACAGCCATTGTTTTAAATCAGATTAATCATGATTAATCACAGTTGATTTCTCGCAGTTAGCGTGGTGTAACAGGGGTTAGTACGTGTGCCTCAGAATAAGAACGCCCTGGGTTCGATACTGTGTGGAGTTTGCATGTTCTCAACGTGACTGTATAGATTCTCTCCGGGTACTCCGGCTTCCTCCCACCTCCAAAGACATGCACCTGGGGATAGGTTGATTGGCAACACTAAATTAGCCCTAGTGTGTGAATGTGAGTGTGAATGTTGTCTGTCTATCTGTGTTGGCCCTGCGATGAGGTGGCGACTTGTCCAGGGTGTACGCCGCCTTCCGCCCGAATGCAGTTGGGATAGGCCCCAACAACCCCGGCGACCCAGAGAGGGACAAGTGGTAGAAAATGGATGGACAGATGATTACTCGCTTGCATAATTACAAATAGCTTTAAAAAACACCCCAATATATGTACACAAATTTAATTTTATTGTCCGAATGTCATTCAGGAATGCTTTTATGGGTTTTAATTGAATGCAGGTCATTTATTTACACCAAACTTGCTAACAGTTTTATCTAAAGTTCTTGCAGGCTGTATTTTGGCATACAGGTGCAGAGACTTACACTACTGAAAGCCCAAATGTTCCTTTGTGTCTTTTTATTAAAGTTAAAATTTTTGGTACCGTATTGGGTTCTGTATTTTCAATATTTATTGTAGGTGACTTTAAGGAATATTTATTTGTATACATTTTTATTTATATGCTAAATGTTCAAAAATACGATATATGTGAATTTATAATTTATTCTCAATCAGTGAATATGAACATCTTTGGCATTAAAGATGTTATCAAACATAATAGCGTATAAGATAACGGAATGAAAAATACCGTCTCAGTTACTTTACCGAGTTACTTTACCTGATAATTTCTCCCGCTAAAAAGATCCCCCTGATCAAGAACTCCCTTAGTGCTCTGGGTGCATCTGTTAAAAGCATCCTCAGAAACCTGGGGGTTGAGTTCGATCAGTCCATGTCTTTGGAGGGTCACTGCCGTCAACTGACCAAAAACTGTTTTTATCATCTCAGAAATATTTCTAAAGTGAGAAATTTGTTGTCAAAATTGGATCTCGAACTGATCATTCGCGCATTAATTTCGTCTCGCATTGACTATTGTAATTATCGTTTCACTCTTTTCAACAAGTCAACGCTAAAGAGACTTCAGACTGTACAAAATGCAGCTGCCAGACTTCTGATCGGTGTACCCGGAATAGCCCATATCACCCCCGTTTTATCCAGTTTTCATTGGCTTCTAGTTAAATTCCGTATTGAGCTTAAGATTTTAGTCCTGACATTCGGTGCATTGCATGGTGGGGCCCCTCAGTACATCACTGACTTGCTATGCCCCTACTCTTCAGGGCGCAGCCTCCGGTCTTCAGGCCAGGGTCTTCTAAAGATCCCAAAAACTTGTTTTAAAGCCCGTGGTGACCTGGCATTCCAGGCTATAGCTCCCAGACTCTGGAACAATTTGCACCAGTCCCTCCGTGATCTTGACTGTTTTGAAACTTTTAAGAAACATTTGAAAACTTCTCTTTTTAGTAAAGCTTTTAGTTAATGCACCTTTTAACTATCATTTTTAATCCACTTTGTATCCTTTTTATAATGTTGCCACTGTTGTTTTAAATTGAATTGTTGTTTTACTTCACCTATGTTTTGTACAGCACTTTGTGATTTTATCTCTGAAAAGCGCTTTATAAATAAAATGTACATACTTACTTACTTTCTTACCGAGTAACTAATTATTTTTACAATGAAGTAAATGAGTTACAACTCAATTACTTTTTGGGAGACATAATTTGTAACTGTAACTATTTACTTTTTAAAGGTAAGATGACCAACACTGGTACTGGATGGTTAATGCTGCTTTTTACAGAGGGTTTACTATCGACCGACAAAAATGTGTCTTCTATTCACCACCCAAATGCTCCTACTTCCTGTTGCTTTACCAAATACCAACCTGGGATTGGGTGGGAGGAGTTGGTTTTGCTCTATTAAGATTGCACATAAAATAACTAAACATTTCTTCTCATTACTATGTTAATAATTTGCGCACCAACATTTTTGGGAAAAAAAAGTTGGGAGTGGGTTAACTGCTAGGACTTTATTTTATGACTTTATTCTATGACCTAAAATGAGTTGTTATGAGTGTATGCAAATGAGGAATTTGTTCAGGAAGGTATTTTGTTGTGGTAGTGTGTGAATGTAAAACACACGCACATACACATTCACGCACGTAGACACACACACACACACACACACACACACACACACACACACACACACACACACACATAAAGGGCCGTTTACCGCGACCTTATCAGATTTTCTGAATAATGTATGCGTTAACCTCACCAGTAAAGCATTGTGCATAATTGCGTGACATCCCTCCTATCCGTCATTTTGGCCATTAAGAGACACATTTCTGCTCCAAGCACCTGCCCTGGTAATTAAAACTTTAGATATTTATTATAAACTCTTTCCTCAGGATGTCTGGTATCTTTAAACTGAAATGTTCCTACACTTGACAGAACACATTGTTCTGCACGGAGTGAAGAGAAAAGCTGCTGTTATTTCCTTGGCTGATTTGTGAATAAACATCAAGTCGGCATGTAAAGGTACGCCAACATCACATAGTGGAACGTGCCTCGGGGTTTAAGATCACAGTTTGGTACAGGACGTGCCAGAATTATGTGTACCGTATTTTCCGGACCATAGGGCACAGCGGATTGTACGGCGCACTGCCGATTAATGGTCTATTTTCGATCTTTTTTCATATATAAGGCGCACCTTATATATGAAAAAAACGCATTAAAGGTGTCATATATATATATATATATATATATATATATATATATATATATATATATATATATATATATATATATATATATAGTTTTTCTAAATTAAAAACACTTCCTTGTGGTCTACATAACATGTAATGGTGGTTCTTTGGTCAAAATGTTGCATAGATGATGTTTTGCAGATCATCTTCAAGCCGCTTTCTGACAGTCGCTTCAGGATGCGTCGTTTCGTGGGCGGTCTTATTTACGTGGCTCACCTTCGGCAGCGTCTTCTCCCCGTTATCTTTGTTGTAGCGGTGTAGCGTGCAAGGACGGGAGTGGAAGAAGTGTCAAAAGATGGAGCTAACTGTTTTAATGACATGCAGACTTTACTTCAATCAATAACGGAGCTGCATCTCCTCATCCACCGAAAATGTGTCCCGTGAAAAACCGTCCGACCGGCACTCTCTAATAACTAAAGTTCCTTTGGTGAATAATGTAAACTCACTACACCGGTATGTTTTAGCGCTTTCATGGCGAGTTTACTGACAGATATAAGTAAGAACTTTACACTACTTTATATTAGAAATGTCAACAGCGGAGGATGAATGTCCCATAACAAGAAGAAGCTTATCAACTACAGTGTCAGCACGGACTACAAAGGCGCAATTTTTCAAGACTCATGCAGATCCCAAATACAGATCAGCAGGTACCAGAAGGTAAGAAAAGTTGCTTTTGCATAATATTGCAAAACAAAACGCCAGATAATATGTCTTACCTTATACACACACCATAAAAATACTCGTATGGTGAAGCACAGTACAATCCATCAAGCGGTGCAGCTTCATAGCTTACCAAAGTCACACTAAAACATTTTGACAGATTTTTGAGCGCCTGGTGTAGTAATGCTCTATAAATCAAATCTGATTTCAATAGGCTTCTTGGAAGACATTTTGTTTTGGGCAAAATATGCAAATACTGGCGCATCAGCTTGCGGTATGTAAAATGCGTTTGATTGTGTTTTTGTGTTTGAAACCAATATTTACATGCAGTAGCAAAGGTTTGAAGTCTAATTAAAACCTTGAGTGTCATTAGGATGAAAATCATTATTTACGCTTATTACTTACATTTGTACGCTGCTCTGGGTTTCTGCTCTGCCGTCTTTCTCCTCGCTCGATAGTGTAGGGAGCTCTAAGAGCTTACTTGCTTTGAGGGAAATACTTCGACCCTTCCACTCTACCTCACGGATAATTACAATGCCTTTTGATTGACGTGAACGCGGCAGGGCTAAAACAAGTGGGGAAGAGGGGCATTAGAATTGGGCCTTACTCTCTGAGTTTGTAAACAATAACAAAAACGACCAACAAATTTACTTTGGAATAAAAAACCCAAAACCGGTGAAGTTGGCACGTTGTGTAATTCGTAAATAAAAACAGAATACAATGATTTGCAAATCATTTTCAACTTATATTCAATCGAATAGACTGCAAGGACAAGATATTTAATGTTCTAACTAAGAAACGTATTTTGTTTTTTTGCAAATAATAATTAACTTAAAATTTAATGGCAGCAACACATTGCAAAAAATTTGGCACAGGGGCATTTTTACCACTGTGTTACATGGCTTTTCCTTTTAACAACACTCAGTAAACGTTTGGGAACTGAGGAGACACATTTTTGAAGCTTTTCAGGTGGAATTATTTCCCATTCTTGCTTGATGTACAGTTTAAGTTGTTCAACAGTCCCGGGTCTCCGTTGTCGTATTTTAGGTTTCATAATACGCCACACATTTTCAATGGGAGACAGGTCTGGACTAAAGGCAGGCCAGTCCAGTACCCGCACTCTTTTATTATGAAGCCACGCTGTTGTAACACGTGGCTTGGCATTGTCTTGCTGAAATAAGCAGGGGCGTCCATGATAACGTTGCTTGGGTGGCAACATATGTTGCTCCAAAACCTGTATGTACCTTTCAGCATTATGGCGCCTTCACATATGTGTAAGTTACCCATGCTTTGGGCACTAATACACCCCCATACGGATGGTTATTTTCTTCTTGGTTCCGGAGGACACGACGTCCACAGTTTACAAAAACAATTTGAAATGTGGACTCGTCAGACCACAGAACATTTTTCCACTTTGCATCAGTCCATCTTAGATGAACTCGGGCCGAGCGAAGACGGCGGAGTTTCTGGGCGTTGTTAATAAATGGCTATTTTTATAAAATTGATACATTTTAACTTGCACTTACAGATGTAGCGACAAACTGTAGTTACTGACAGTGGTTTTCAGAAGTGTTCTTGAGCCCATGTGGTGATATCCTTTACACACTGATGTCGCTTATTGGTGCAGTACTGCCAGAGGGATTGAAGGTCTGTAATATCATTGCTGTCGTGCAGTGATTTCTCCAGATTCTGTTTGAACTGTTTGTCCAAAGGTTGTTTTCTGCAGGGGATGTCAAGGTCTCCTCTGCAGGAGGCTCTGGTGCCAAAACCTCTGTCAGTTCTCAGTTTAAAGTATGTGGAGAGTGGGGCTGAGGTGAGTCCACGAAGAACTACAATTTTCAAAGTTAATTATTTTATTTTTTTACCAACATTTTACCTTTTGACAGGGGCTTTTGTTGAAGGACTTTTATAGATTTTTTTTCTAGTGACCAGGTTGTGATTCAGTAATCTATGTGGGAAAATGTCATTGAGTGGAAAAATAATTTTAGCAGACTTGATTGTCATAGGGCAACATGTTGGCTGTTGTAGAAAATGAATGGATGATTGTCACAGAACAGGGGTTTTAAACTTTTTAAATTCAAGCATATGGGACCAAACTGTAATTGATAACCACGTTATATGCAAAGAGCATATACATTTTAAAAAAACTTCAAAGGCATCTGGTGTAATGGTCACCACAGGTCACTGGGATAGTGTCAGGTCCCTGTGCGTAAAATTTAAAATATCTTCCAGTGACAGAATTTTTCCTATTTTTTGTCTTCTTTTAGAAGCAGTTTAACAACTCTTGGCTACCATTTGGAAGTGAAAGCATGAAAACAACATGGAGCAGACTAGGGGCAAGGATACAATGACTCATTTGCAGTCAGCCTCAATAAGTCACTTCAAGTGTTGATGTAGTCCAATTGAGAAATCGACTGTTTGCTGCTGCTGCTGAATTGTGGCTATCGGCGAAGCAGTAGCAATATTGGACTGTGATTCCAGTGTTCTTTCTCACATGCATTTGGGCCTATGGGCTTGTATAGGCTTGTGTGCAGCATGAACAACATATGTATATACATATACATATAGTACTCTACATATAGAG
Organism: Entelurus aequoreus; assembly: GCF_033978785.1. Taxonomy (NCBI): domain Eukaryota; kingdom Metazoa; phylum Chordata; class Actinopteri; order Syngnathiformes; family Syngnathidae; genus Entelurus; species Entelurus aequoreus. The sequence goes on along the minus strand of NC_084740.1, from coordinate 16,508,267 downwards.
TATTGTATTTTTTTCAGACTATAAGGTGCACTTAAAATGTTTTCATTTCTTTAAAAAATTGACAGTGCGCCTTAGAACCCAGTGCGCCTTGTATATGTACTAATTCTGATTGTGCTTACTGACCTTGAAGCCTGCTCAGTGGCCTTGTGGTTAGAGTGTCCGCCCTGAGATCGGTAGGTCGTGAGTTCAAAGACTATAAAAATGGGACCCATTACCTCCCTGCTTGGCACTCAGCATCAAGGGTTGGAATTGGGGGTTAAATCTCCAAAATGATTCCCGGCTGCTGCTCACTGCTCCCCTCACCTCCCAAGGGATGGAACAAGGGGATGGGTCAAATGCAGAGGGTAAGTGTGTGACTATCTGTGGTACTTTTAACTTTAACTTGAACCCATTGAACCTGGTGTAAAGACCCGTCGATGGCAGTTACACATAAAAGCTACGTGTGGACTGCAAGTTGACACCTGTTCAATAAATGATGCTAGAAAGTACCCGTAAGCAAGACAAAAACGTCAATGTTTCAATGAGAACATTACACACGGCACTCAAAAATCTGTCAAAATGTTTTAGTATGATTTTGGTACACTACGAAACCGCACCGCTTTGATGAACTGTCGGCGCATAACGGCTACCGTAGTCAGACGTGCTTTATTTCAACAAACGGGTATTATTATGGTGCGTGTATAAGGACTCCAAAATGGCACTTATTAAAATATATTATCTGGCATTTTGTTTCGCCTTATTATGCAAAACTAACTTTACTTTACTTACCTATTCGTACCTGCTGATGTGTATTTTGGGATCTGCATAAGTCCCGAAAACCAACCCTTGATGCTGAGTGCCAAACAGGGAGGTAATGGGTTACATTTGTATAGTCTTTGGTATGATTCGGCCGGGGTTTGAACTCACAACCTACCGATCTCAGGGCGGACACTCTAACCACTAGGCCACTGAGTAGGTGGGGATCGAACCAGGAACCCTCAGGTAGCTGGCACGGCCTCTCTCCCAACTACGCCACGCCGTCCCCCAATCAGTTCGGAGATGTATTTTGGGCCAGGCCCATTGAGAGATTTATAAACTATTAGAATAATCTTAAAGCTTATTCTATGGCATACTAATAGCCAGTTTAGAGACTTGAGTACTGGTGTAATGTGTTCTGCTTTCTTGGTTCTTGTTAGAACTCGAGCAGCAGCATTTTGAATGAGCTGTAGCTGTTTAATAGCTCTCTTTGGGAGGCCTTCGAAGAGACTGTTGTCGTAGTCCATTGGTGTCAAATTCTGGCCAGCGGGCCAAAATTGGCCCGCCGTGTAATTTCATTTGGCCCTTGAGGCAATATCAAATTAACACTAGAGCTGCCCCGCCGATTATATACAGCGGCGGTCCAGCGGTTACACCGCATTCACCGCTAATTCTCATACTTGCCAACCCTCCGGGGAGACTCCCAAATTTCAGTGCCCCTCCCAAAAATCCGTCCCGAGCTATTTTGTAGTGTCCCGGAAGAGTTAGTGCTGCAAAGGGTTCTGGGTATTTGTTCTGTTGAGTTTATGTTGTGTTACGGTGCGGATGTTCAACCGAAATGTGTTTGTCATTCTTGTTTGGTGTGGATTCACAGTGTGGCGTATATTTATAACAGTATTAAAGTTGTTTATACCGTCACCCTCAGTGTGACCTGTATGGCTGTTGACCAAGTATGGATTGCATTCACGTGTGTGTGCGTACAGAAGCCGCACATATCTTGTGACTGGGCCGGCACGTTGTTAGAATGGATGAAATGCGGACGTGACAACAGCTCGTAGAGGACGTTAAAGGCAGTGCCTCCCCCAAGAATGTGGTCCGGGTGGAATACGAGATATAATGACTGATGAACACCTTTCTTCGATAATGAAGGTTGCCTCAGCTCAAAGCCTGAGCCCCGACATTAATGAACTAGCATCAAAGAAAAGATGCCAGGCTTGGGCACATCAGATTAGATCAGTGTGTTGCAAACTGAGCAGTTTAAAGTCCTGAATGGTTGGTTTATTCATTGTTAAACTTAATGTTGATATTTACCTCAGAAGGCTGCAAATAGAAAAGAGGCATTACATTTTTATTTAAATTGTATTTGATATGCCGTTGATATTTTTTAATTATTATTATTATTATTTGAAACTCGATTTTGCATGTCACTATAAAGTTATATAAGCCTTGCTTGTTCAACGCAAAACTTGTTTGGGTCCCTATTAAAAGGTTAATTTGTTCAACCTTGGCCCGCGGCTTTGTTCAGTTTTAAATTTTGGCCGACTCAGTATTTGAGTTTGACACCCATGCCGTAGTCTAACCTGCCATAGTCAATAAGGTCCTTCTTTCTCTTTGTTCTCTTGTTGTGGGGCATTCATCCTCCACTGTTGCCATTTCTAATACAAAGTAGCGTAAAGTTCGAACTTACTCGGTCAGTAGACTCGCTATGAAAGGGTAACAACTACAACACAGGTGGCAGGGAGAAAACACAGTCGAAGACCGCCCACCAAATGGCACATTCTGAAAACGACTTGACGATGGTCTGTCAAATATAATCTTTGCAAAATGTTGACGAAAGAACCACCATTACATGTTATGTTGTGTTTGACATGTAGAAATAAATTCATAATATGACCCCTTTAAAGGCCTACTGAAATGAATTTTTTTTATTTAAACGGGGATAGCAGATCTATTCGATGTGTCATACTTGATCATTTCGCGATATTGCCATATTTTTGCTGAAAGGATTTAGTATAGAACAACGACGATAAAGATTGCAACTTTTGGTATCTGATAAAAAAAAGGCTTGCCCCTACCGGAAGTAGCGTGACGTAGTCAGTTGAACATATACGCAAAGTTCCCTATTGTTTACAATGATGGCCGCATGAAGTGAGAGAGATTCGGACCGAGAAAGCGACAATTTCCCCATTAATTTGAGCGAGGATGAAAGATTTGTGGATGAGTAAAGTGCAAGTGAAGGACTAGTGGGGAGTTGAAGCTATTCAGATAGGGAAGATGCTGTGAGAGCCGGGGGTGACCTGATATTCAGCTGGGAATGACTACAACAGTAAATAAACACAAGACATATATATACTCTATTAGCCACAACACAACCAGGCTTATATTTAATATGCCACAAATTAATCCTGCATAAAAACACCTGCGTGTTTGTTATGCTAGCTCCTAGCTCCTATGCTAGCTCCTAGCTCCATAGAACACGCCAATACAATTCAAACACCTGATCAACACACACAATCACTCAGCCCAAAAGACCGTTCACCTAACCCAAGGTTCATAAAGCTTATATATTTTAAAAAAGTTACGTACATACGCAAAAAAAAGTTGCGCACATACGGTCAAGCGATCAAATGTTTAGAAGCCAAAGCTGCATACTCACAGTAGCACGTCTGCGTCTTTGTCATCCAAATCAAAGTAATCCTGGTAAGAGTCTGTGTTGTCCCAGTTCTCTACAGGCGTCTGTGTATCGAAGTCAAAAGTCCTCCTGGTTAGAGTCTCTGTTATCCGAGTTCTTCCATCTTGACTGCATCTTTCGGGAATGTAAACAAAGAAGCGCCGGCTGTGTACTGTTGTTGCTGACTTCGTTCGAAAAATACGTCCATTTCGCACCGACAACTTTCTTCTTTGCTTGCTCAGCTTCTTTCTCCATAATGCAATGAACATGATTGCAACAGATTCACGAACACAGATGTCCAGAATACTGTGGAATTATGAAATGAAAACAGAGCTTTTTCGTATTGGCTTCAATGTGGAAGGCATACCCGTGTTCCCCGGTCTACGTCACGCGCATACGTCATCCTCAGAGGCGTTTCGAACCGGAAGTTTAGCGGCAAATTTAAAATGTCACTTTATAAGTTAACCCGGCCGTATTGGCATGTGTTATAATGTTAAGATTTCATCATTGATATATAAACTATCAGACTGCGTGGTCGGTAGTAGTGGGTTTCAGTAGGCCTTTAATGCGCCTTACAATCAGGTGTGCTTTGTGTATGAAAATAGAGCTGTTTATCGACATTGCGCCTTAAAATCCGGTGCAGTTTATGATCCGAAAAATACGGTACGCTTGGTCATGCATCCATGAGAGTATGTTTATGAGTATTTACTTACACGATGTACACCCTTTTGGTATTTTTTTCAGTGCAACGGTCTGTCTGGTTGATAATGGAAAAAGTAAATACGGGAAAAGAAAAGTAATGGACTACAAAAAAAGATATCCCACTGGCTTCAGCACAGGGAGAATACTTGATACGCAGACTTATCCAGGAAATCCATTCCGTTTGAGATGTCTTTGTGGTTGATGATTGAAGACAAGGGAGGTGCATGAGAGACATAGCAGGTGTACGCACTTTGAGTGTATTATCCAAGCAAGGCGCCCCTCCACTGAGAATCGCTATACCTTGCCAGGCTTCGCCTTCTTACATCAATCGCAAGACGAGCTCTAAACCCACACAGGCAGCTCCAATGGTGTCAGTCTAGTCTGGGGGAGGCTGTGTAAACACGGCGCAGGCGCAGTTTTCCGAGCCGGGAAAATGGAGCCATTTGCATAGATGTTTTCAACGTGTTCTACCAGAGTGCAGGGAGGAAAGGGGGAAGTAAAACAGGATGGGGGTATGCCTTTCTTGTCAGTGCAGCGTGCGCTCGCAGCCCTGCAGGATTATTTGCTACCGCGTCTGTAGTAGTATCTAAAATAATATCTAAAGAAACCTGGAAGTTCTGTTTTGCTGCCTCCGGTTTTTAATTCTTGTGGATGTGCCAACGAATTTACTTTGCTGAGGAATTTTCTAAATGAGTTTACAGAACAGACACATTCATCCACATTCATCCATTGATGTACAATTAGTCAATTCAGGATATTGTGAAAGCTGGAGACTATCCCATCTCACAAGAGATTGCCCGACAAACCCGAGCCCCACAGGTGCTCAGTTGGGTTCAGGTCTTAAGAATACATACTTGCTAGGGATGTCCGATAATGGCTTTTTGCCGATATCCGATATTCCGATATTGTCCAACTCTTTAACTACCGATACCAACCGATACCGATATATACAGTCGTGGAATTAACACATTGTTATGCCTAATTTGGACAACCAGGTATGGTGAAGATAAGGTCCTTTTTTTTTTCAAAATAACAAAATAAAATAAGATAAATACATTTAAAATATTTTCTTGAATAAAAAAGAAAGTAAAACAATATAAAAACAGTTACATAGAAACTAGTAATTAATGAAAATGAGTAAAATGAACTGTTAAAGGTTAGTACTATTAGTGGACCAGCAGCACGCACAATCGTGTGTGCTTACGGACTGTATCCTTTGCAGAGTGTATTGATATATATTGATATATAATGTACGAACCAGAATATTAATAGCAGAAAAAAACAACCCTTTTGTGTGAATGAGTGTAAATGGGGGAGGGAGGTTTTTTGGGTTGGTGCACTAATTGTAAGTGTATCTTGTGTTTTTTATGTTGATTTAATTTTTTTTTAAAAACACAAAAAAAAAACAATACCGATAATAAAAAAAACGATACCGATAATTTCCGATATTACATATTAAAGCATTTGCCTTTGGGCTCCAAGGCACATTTTTTTCATTGAAAAAAATTCCAAGGCACAACACCAGCAGAAAACATTAAAAAATGAAACTCAGGAGCCAATATTGACAGTAAAAAGTTGTTCTCACAATTGTTGGATATGAATTCAAACCATAACCAAGCACGCATCACTATAGCTCTTGTCTCAAAGTAGGTGTTCTGTCACCACCTGTCACATCACGGCGTGACTTATTTAGACTTTTTTGGTGTTTTCCTGTGTGTAGTGTTTTAGTTCTTGTCTTGCGCTCCTATTTTGGTGGCTTTTCCTCTTTTGTTGGTATTTTCCTGTAGCAGTTTCATGTCTTCCTTGAACGCTATTCCCCGCACCTGCTTTGTTTTCGCAATCAAGACTATTTAAGTTGTGCGGACACTATTCTTCTTTGTGTGGACATTGTTGATTGTCATGTCATGTACGGATGTACTTTGTGGACGCCGTCTGCTCCACACGCTGTAAGTCTTTGCTGTCGTCCAGCATTCTGTTTTTGTTTACTTTGAAGCCTGTTCAGTTTTAGTTTCGGTTTGCATAGCCTTCCCTAAGCTTCAATGCCTTTTCTTAGCAGCACTCACCTCTTGTTTATTTTTGGTTTAAGTGTTAGATACCTTTTTACCTTCACCCTGCCTCCCGCATATTGTGATCACGACAAACCATGTTCCCGACATCTACAAAGCAAATAGCTACCTGCTGTCACCTACTGATATGGAAGAGTATTACACGGTTACTCTGCCAAGCTCCAGACAGCACAAACACTCAACAACGGCACTTTTGCGGATTATAATTACTGGTTTGCAAAAAATATTTTTAACCCAAATAGGTGAAATTACATAATCTCACACGGCACACCAGACTGTATCTCACGACACACCAGTGGTTAAAAAACACTGCCATAGCATGTTGTAAAACAAAAAAATTGTGATTATTATTTTTGCCATAATCGTCAAGCCCTAGTTAGAACTATACTTTGTATTAGAAATGGCAACAGCGGCGGATGCATGTGCATGTACGAACCAGTCTGCCCCACAACAAGAGAATTGACAAAAATAAACGTCGGACTCTCGCAAAGCTCTTCTGGCAAAACTTTACCATATATGGAGATGTCCGCCGATGTCACAAGTTGAAATAATGTCACAAATGGGGAAACAAATCCCATTAACTCGTTTGAAGGAAGTATGAAAGAAGGCAATATTGTTTTATAAATATCTCTGCCATGCCTCCGTGGTTTGATGTAAAATGTTCCCAAAACCACAAAAACAGGTAAAAAACAGTTGGTTTTGCATAATAGATGCACTTTAATGCTGCCAATATTGGTGCTTATTTCATAGTTCTGGACCTAAAAATTATGTTTTCAGGTAAAATTCCCCACTAAATAGACACAGTAGTGATTTAAGGCCTGTTTTGTAGCAAGTTTCAGCACATTTTTTAACGCCAAAATGTGGGCGAGCCCGCATCAACCTGCTGACGTCACCTGCGGAAAACTGGAGGCAATGTCATATTGTGTAGTATGTGTTTTAAAAGCATATCCATCACAAATAACGATATTTTTGCGCATAATTTGAAATACTTAGCAAATGCCTGCCCGATGTATTGTTGCAAATTATAGCAATACAACTAAAGAAGTGGTCAGCCTGCATACATTTCCAAATGATGGTAATGTAAAGTAAGTATGGACCTCTCCAGTCAAATTGACTTGCGCAAAATGGAACGGACCGGGCAAGAAGAATGTAGATCGCAGCGATCATTTTAATGATTCCGACTTTGAAGAAGAAGGGTATTGGTAAGAATTTAAATGGAGAGGGGTGAAAAAAAGACTCAATCCAAACACATTATGAAAATCAGGAGAACCCTGGAGGGGAGAAAGACTAATTCAGAATTTGTGGTAAATGGAGAAAAAAGAGCTGACCCTGCGCTCAAAAACAAGACAAAAATAAGGTAAGCCACTAGTTTTGTGTTTTGTGTTCTCTTCTACTGATGTTTTCCTCATGCTGAAAGAGCATGAGGAAACATAAGCTATGGTGTCTATGGAAGAGGAGATGATAGAGAAAGGACGTCCGATAATGGCGATATTTTAATTTTGTCATATTTCTTTTTTGCTCATAATCTTACCCATGTGACTTTTGAACTAATAATCATTGACCAGGGTGACAAAAACAGTGGAAAAAAAATTGATCAAAATAATGGTTTTATATGCCTTTATCTACACTGTCAATCAATCAGTCAATCAATCAATGTTTATTTATACAGCCCTAAATCACAAATGTCTCAAAGGGCTGCCCAAGCCACAACGACATCCTCAGTTCAGAGCCCACATAAGGGCAAGGAAAAACTCACAACCCAGCGGGACGTCGATGTGAATGACTGTCAGTTCTGCAGGTGACGTCACACCAAAGAGGGGCGGCATATCGAGTCTCGTGCTGGAAAGGGGGCGTTCCAAGTACCGTATTTTTCGGACTATAAGGCGCACTTAAAATCCTTTAATTTTCTCAAAACTCGACAGTGCGCCTTATAACCCGCCTAATGTACGGAATAATGTTGGTTATGCTCACTGACTTTGAAGCTATCTTATTTGGTACATGGTGAAATGATAAGTATGACCAGTAGATGGCAGACACACATAAGAGATACGTGTAGACTGCAATATGACTCATGTAAACAACGCCAACATGTTATATGTTCCATTGAAAATATAGAACATTACGCACGGCGCTAAAAAATCTATCAGAATGTTTAGTACGACTTTGGTAAGCTATGAAGCCGCACCGCTTGATGAATTGTACTGTGCTTCAACAAAGGAGTATTACTATGGTGTGTGTATAAGGTAAGACATATCTGGAGTTTTGTTTCGCAATATTATGCAAAAGCAACTTTTCTTACCTTCTGGTACCTGCTGATCTGTATTTGGCATCTGCATAAGTCCTGAAAATGCTTCCAACTTTGTAGTCCGTGCCGACGACGTAGTCGATAAGTTTCTTATTTTTCTCTACCTTCATGTTATGGGACATTCATCCTCCGCTGTTGCCATTTCTAATATAAAGTAGTGTAAAGTTATTAGTTATATCTGTCAATAAACTCACCATGAAAGCGCTAAAACATACCGGTGTAGTGAGTTTATATTAATCACCCAAGGAACTTTAGTTATTAGAGAGTTCCGGTCGGACGTTTTTTCCACGGGACACATTTCCGGCATTGTTGTTGCACTAGTGAGATGCTGCTCCGTTATTGATTGAAGTAAAGTCTGAATGTTATTAAAACAGTTAGCTCCATCTTTTGACACTTCTTCCACTCCCGTCCTTGCACGCTACACCGCTACAACAAAGATGACGGGGAGAAGACGCTGCCAAAGGTAAGCCACGTAAATAAGGCCGCCCACAAAACGGCGCATTCTGAAGCGACTGTCAGAAAGCGGCTTGAAGATGATCAGTAAAACATACAGATAACACTTTAGTATGGGGAACATATTCTAAGTAACAAAGACTTAAGGGTTAGGGTTATAGTAGTTGTGTGTTTTGTTATGTAAGAACAGACCATATTCATTTAGTGGTATTAAAGGGAGAATCATATAAAACAACTTCCTTACTTAGTACTAATAAGCAATAATTCTGAGGTTATTGAGGGAAGACTCTTAGTTAATGACTTACTGGTTGTATAATAAGGCCATGCAGAATAAGGCTTTAATAAGCACTTAATAATGACTAGTTAAGAGCCAAAATGTTACTAATTTGCATATTAATAAACAACTAATTAATGGTGAATATGTTCCCCATACTAAAGTGTTACCAAGTTAAAGTTAAAGTACCAATGATTGTCACACACACACTCGGGAATCATTTTGGTGATTTAACCCCCCATTCCAACCCTTGATGCTGAGTGTCAAGCAGAGAGGTAATGGGTCCCATTTTTATAGTCTTTGGTATGACTCGGCCGGGGTTTGAACTCACAACCTCCCAGTCTCAGGACGGACACTCCAACCACAAGGCCACTGAGCTGGTCAACATAAACTATGCAACATTTTGACCAAAAAACTACCATTACATGTTATGTAGACCACAAGGAAGTGTTTTCAACTTAGAAAAAATATATAATAATATGACCCCTTTAATGCACCTTTTGTATGAAAATAGACCTGAGTAGACCCGCTCAACAGCAGTGCGCTCCGGGAAAATACGGTACACTTAGTTATCTACCGATTACCCCTAAACTATTTGATATTACGGGAAATGACTGACAGATTCATTTTCAGGAGCAAAAAAAAAAAAAAAATAACGTGTTAATGAAATTTCGGTCATTTGGACACTCTGGATTCTTTAAGATGTCAGATTAAAACGACTCCCATTGGCTGCACACTCAGAAGTGACGCAAGATCACAGTGCTCATTTGTTAATGTTAGAATAATTATGTATACGTTATCACACAACTCTTATGCTTAAAGGCCGTTGCTATAGTTATTATCAATTGTGCTGAAGTTTTACTTTTCTATCTGTGCAAAGGCACAACTTGTAATCTTCCATTGCGAGTTGTCTCGTATCAGCAGTTTGTTTACAGGCCCTGCCTGCTCACAGTCAAGGACGGACATCGAGTACCTCAACGCAGATACAACAGAGACTGGGCGAAATCACGAGCGTCAGCACATTTCCATTCTGAATAATCATGTATTGTGTCTACTGGGGCTGCTTGCATTACCCCTCCCTTCAGAAGCAGCCTCAGTGATGTTAACTAGGGACCTCCCGAATAAATAGAGGAGCACTTGGGACTGTACCTTAGAGCGTAGGGTGAAACTGTAACCGAGTGTACAGCCCAATACGTCTCTCCTCATGAGCAAAATTCAACTCTGTCTCTGCTTGATTCCTTGCTTCTTGTCTCGTTTATTAGATAGTTTGGTGTTTGAACCTGACAGTTAAGGACATGCGATGACATGATGAATGCGATACTCGGATCAGAAGGTGTTACGTAAGAACCTGTGACGGACAAGGTATTGCATGTCAATGTGTTGGCGTGAGACACCACAAACATAATGTCGGTCAGGTGAGAGGCTATTCACGATGGTGTATGCAGCTTCACATCACGAGATGATGCATATTAAAGATGTCCCTTCGAGTGGGGGGAGACCACAAGACAGGACACGCTGATGGATTTACAACACCCCCCCGACTCAGTCAGAGTGTCGGAGGAAGCTGCCGTGCAGAGGGAAATATAATAGGTGCTCTGACCCATTTTGTTGAGTGTGACAACCAGCCTCTCAAGGAAGGCAATCCAGAGAAATATTGTGAATAAGCGGGCGAGTAAAACTAACAAATACAGACAGCCTGGCCCTCTCGATGTGTCCCCGAGGACCTAATAATGAAAAATGGTTTACAAACAAATGTCAGTGGCGGGGAAAAATAGTCTCTTCTAAAGCATTCCCCGGTTGCTCCTTTGCGAGACTTGTACACAGTGAAATCATGAAGTGGATGGATATATTCTTCAACGATGTCGTGAAGCAGGGGTGTCAAACGTACGGCCCGAGGGCTCAGGATTCATCCGGCCCGTGGGATGAGTTTGCTAAGTATAAAAATTAACCTGAAGTTTTTGAATGAAAGAAACTGCTGTTCTAAATGTGTCCACTGGATGTCCCTATAACAATCCTTTGTATCTTTGTAGATGATGCTACATATGTACAAAATGATCGTAGCACAGCAGTCGAGGAAAATCAAATCAAACTACATAAATAACATACTGTAATTTGATTTTGATATAATTGTTGGTAACACTTTAGTATGGGGAACATATTCACCATTAAGTAGTTGCTTATTAACATGCAAATTAGTAACATATTGACTCTTAATTAGTCATTATTAAGTACTTAATAATGCCTTACTCTGCATGGCTTTATTATACAACCTAATACAACCTAACCCTAACCCTAACCCTGTAACCCTAACCCTAACCAAATAACTCTAAATTAAGTCTTTGTTACTTAGAATATGTTCCCCATACTAAAGTGTTACCTAATTTGTTTTATCTTGATAGATTGAAAATTAACACCAATGAGTTGACTAATGAACATTTATTCAGAAAATATAAATAATGAAAAATAAAGTATATATTAGGGGTGTGGGAAAAAATTGATTCAAATTCGAATCGGGATTCTCACATTGTGCGATTCAGAATCGATTCTCATTTATTTAAAATCGATTTTTGAATTTTTTTGAATTATTTAAATTTGTATTTTTTTTATTTTTAATTTTTTTAATTAATCAATCCAACAAAACAATACACAGCAATACCTTAACAATGCAATCCAATTCCAAAACCAAACCCGACCCAGCAACACTCAGAACTACAATAAACAGAGCAATTGAGAGGAGACACAAACACGACACAGAACAAACCAAAAGTAGTGAAACAAAAATGAATATTATCAACAACAGTATCAACATTAGTTACAATTTCAACAAAGCAGTGATTAAAAATCCCTCATTGACATTATCATTAGACATTTATAAAAAAAAGAACAATAGTGTCACAGTGGCTTACGCTTGCATCACATCTCATAAGCTTGACAACACACTGTGTCCAATATTTTCACAAAGATAAAATAAGTCATATTTTTGGTTCATTTAATAGTTAAAACAAATTGACATTATTGCAATCAGTTGATAAAACATTGTCATTTACAATTATAAAAGCTTTTTACAAAAATCTACTACTCTGCTTGCATGTCAGCAGACTGGGGTAGATCCTGCTGAAATCCTATGTATTGAATGAATAGAGAATCCTTTTGAATCGGGAAAAAATCGTTTTTGAATCGAGAATCGTGTTGAATTGAAAAAAAAAAATCGATTTTGAATCGAATCGTGACCCCAAGAATCGATATGAATCGAATCGTGGGACACCCAAAGATTCACAGCCCTAGTATATATACTATTAACCGCAACAGGTAACTGTAAAAAACAACAACAACAACATTATAATTTGCACAATTTCAGAATGTTCTTGTTCTATTTTTAAACAAAGAACACAATCTGAAATTGTCTTTGTTTTTAAGTTATCGTGCCATGATTTTACCAGTCCGGCCCACTTGGGAGTAGATTTTTCTCAATGTGGCCCCCCATCTAAAATGACTTTGACACCCCTGACATAAATGAACTACTATTACATTTAGTGAATTTATACGTTAGACGTTGTTTTTTTAACATGCATCATAAATTAGGGGTCTCGGCTTGCAAACACTAATTACTAGTGATGGGTAAATGGCGCCTCAGCGAGGGTATGGCACACTTTCTAGCTGTATTGACACAGCACGGAGACGGTGTTGGCAGTGTGAGGCAGTAGCTCGTTACATGTAGCGAAGCTACATGACTTAACCGGCAGTAGTTTGCTACTTTTCAAACGAGTAGTGATTTCTGTAGCGTAGCTATTTTTAGACCTAATACGTAGCAGGTAGCTTAGCTACAAAGCTACAAGCTACAAAGAAGAGTGAAGGAAAAGAGCATAACATAACTAATACCAACTGTTCCAGAACAACACACAAGTATTGTGTTTATGTCAGACGTTGTTTTTATTTACTGTAGGCAGAGAAAATGAATAACAATATAGGGGTGGGCCAAGGAAAATGTACACAAAAATAAATGCATACAGTGGGTTGTGGGGACCCCCAGAGGGAGTTGTAGGGTGTCCCCTGCTAAATGAAAGTTAATAGTAATAGACCCTTATTGGGGCCATTTGGTTTCATATGTACACTTTCAGTTACATTAACATTATTACCTATATAAGAACTTAAAGGCCTACTGAAACCCACTACTACCGACCACGCAGTCTGATAGTTTATATATCAATGATGAAATCTTAACATTGCAACACATGCCAATACTGCCGGGTTAACTTATAAAGTGCAATTTTAAATTTCCCGCGAAACTTCCGGTTGAAAACGTCTATGTATGATGACGTATGCGTGTGACGTCACGGAGTGAACGGAAGTATTCGGACCCCATTGGATCCAATACAAAAAGCTCTGTTTTCACCACATAATTCCACAGTATTCTGGACATCTGTGTTGGTGAGTCTTTTGCAATTTGTTTAATGAACAATGAAGACTGCAAAGAAGAAAGCTGTAGGTGGGATCAGTGTATTAGCGGCAGACTACAGCAACACAACGAGGAGGACTTTGAGATGGATAGCAGACGCGCTAGCCGCCGACCTCACCTCAACTTCCTCCGTCTCCGGGCCGCCGACCGCATCTATGATCGGGTGAAGTCCTTCGTCGCTCCGTCGATCGCTGGAACGCAGGTGAGCACGGGTGTTGATGAGCAGATGAGGGCTGGCTGGCGTAGGTGGATAGCTAATGTTTTTAGCATAGCTCTGTCGAGGTCCCGTAGCTAAGTTAGCTTCAATGGCGTCGTTAGCAACAGCATTGTTAAGCTTCGACAGGCTGGAAAGCATTAACCGTGTAGTTACAGGTCCATGGTTTAATAGTATTGTTGATTTTATGTCTACCCTTCCAGTCAGGGGTTCATTTATTTTGTTTCTATCTGCATTTAAGCACGATGCTATCACGTTAGCTCAGTAGCTAAAGAGCTTCGCCGATGTATTGTCGTGGAGATAAAAGTCACTGTGAATGTCCTTTTTGCGTTCTCGACTCTCATTTTCAAGAGGATATAGTATCCGAGGTGGTTTAAAATACAAATCCGTGATCCACAATAGAAAAAAAAGAAAGTGTGGAATCCAATGAACCCTTGTACCTAAGTTACAGTCAGAGCGAAAAAAGATACGTCCTGCACTGCACTCTAGTCCTTCACTCTCACATTCCTCGTAGCTTTCTCGGTCCGAATCGCTCTCCCTGCATTGTAAACAATGGGGAAATGTGAGGAGCCCTTCAGCCTGTGACGTCACGCTACTTCCGGTACAGCCAAGGCTTTTTTTATCAGCGATCAAAAGTTGCGAAATTTATCGTTGATGTTCTCTACTAAATCCTTTCAGCAAAAATATGGCAATATCGCGAAATGATCAAATATGACACAGAATGTATCTGTTATCCCCGTTTAAATAAAAAAAATGTATTTCAGTAGGCCTTTAAAATGTAGAAGTTGGGGAGGAATTTAATTTTGTTTGACTATGTTCCACCGTCGGGAAAATATGTTTACTTTAGATATGTTCAGTTTTATTGATTTCCATTCATGTAAAGATGGAGTTTGTTAAATATGTTCAGTTTTATTGATTTCCATCCATGTAAAGATGGAGTTTATTAAAGGGGAAGTGCACTTTTTGGGGGGAATTTTGCCTATCGTTCTCAATCATTGTGAAAGAAATGATTGATGACGTATGTATTTTATTTTTAATGCATTCCAAATATTAAATAAATGCGATCAAAAGTCTGCTTACAATGGATCCTGAGGGAGCCGTTCAATTCTGCCTATAAAGCCCTTAAAAAAACATCTAAACACCTCCATTAAGGTTGTATATACAGTATGTAAGTATATATGTAATATAGTAATGGGCACATTAATAATAAGATGTAATATTTACATATTTTAATCATTTTAAGCACACAAGTCACATTAATTTGAAAAACGCACTGCAGACTTCATGAGAGCGAACAAACATAATAAAACATAATTTACTGTACAAGGTCTGCTGTCATTAGGATGCTGACTGATAAGATTCTTATATTATTATATATATAAAGAATGACTCATAATCCTCGCGAAGAAAAGAGAGGTGGAGCCAAGCGTCTATTTGTTCTCGCCATTACCTGGTCTAAAGTGGCTGTCTAAATGTACCAACTTGTTGAAATTTGCCTCAGCATTCTTCTATCCAGGTAAGATCCATGATTTACGATCTACAATGAGCTTCCAAGAAGCAGGGAAGCGAGGAAACAGCTGACCACTCGATGACGTAAACATAGCAGCATAAACTGCTGATCATGTTACCGCTATAAATAGTTTGCCTGCGTTAGCGCTTGTAATAACAATATCACTAATACTTGGTTCATATTTAAATCACGACATGTAAATGGAGTATTTTTGGCGCTTTTGGGATTGGTTATTTATTGGGTTTTATGGGCAAAAGAGAGGACCTCCCATTGGCTCCGCTGTAAGCTGACATTTATTTACAAGTCACTGGGTGTTGCTGCTACACTATATTGCCTCCCCAGTATGCAGAGAGCTTCATGGAATGGGTTTCCATGGCTGAGCAGCTGCATCTAAGCCACACATCACCAAGTCCAATGCAAAGCGTGGGATGCAGTGGTGTAAAACGCGTCGCCACTGGACTCTAGAGCAGTGGAGACGCCTTCGCTGGAGTGATGGATCACGCTTTTATAAATAAATGATAAATGGGTTATACTTGTATAGCGCTTTTCTACCTTCAAGGTACTCAAAGCGCTTTGACACTATTTCCACATTCACCCATTCACACACACATTCACACACTGATGGCGGTAGCTGCCATGCAAGGCGCTAACCAGCAGCCATCAGGAGCAAAGGTGAAGTGTCTTGCCCAAGGACACAACGGACGTGACTAGGATGGTAGAAGGTGGGGATTGAACCCCAGTAACCAGCAACCCTCCAATTGCTGGCACAGCCACTCTACCAACTTCGCCACGCCGTCCATCTGGCAATCTAATGGACGAGTCTGGGTTTGGAGGTTGCAAGGAGAATGGTACATTTTGGACTGCATTGTGAAATTTGGTGGCGGAGGAATTATGGTGTGGGGTTGTTTTTCAGGAGTTGGGCTTGGACCCTTAGTTCCAGTGAAAGGAACTCCAGGATACCAAAACATTTTGGACAATTCCATGCTCCCAACCTTGTGGGAACAGTTTGAAGCGGGCCCCTTCCTCTTCCAACATGACTGTGCACCAGTGCACAACGCAAGGTCCATAAAGACATGGATGACAGAGTCTGGTGTGGATGCACTTGACTGGCCTGCACAGAGTCCTGACCTGAATCCGGTAGAGCACCTTTGGGATGAATTAGAACGGAGACTGAGAGCCAGGCCTTCTCCACCAACATCAGTGTGTGACCTCACCAATCCGCTTTTGGGAGAATGGTCGAAAATTCCTATAAACACACTCCGCAACCTTGTGGACAGCCTTCCCAGAAGAGTTGAAGCTGTAATAGCTGCAAAAGGTGGACCGACATCATATTGAACCCTATGGGTTAGGAATGGGATGGCACTTCAAGTTCATATGTGAGTCAAGGCAGGTGGCCAAATACTTTTTGTCATGTCTTTTGGATCATGTTTTGTTGTGTTTAGTTATGTTTGGTTTTTGGACTCTTTAGTTTCTGTTTACGCTCCATTGTTTTGTTTCCATGACAACCCATTAGTTTTCACCTGTCCTCATGTCACGCACCTGTCTCACGCTTTGCACTCGCGCACCTGTCACTAATCATGTCACTGTTATTTAAGCCTGTCTTTTTCTGTTCTGTCAATACGTGGACCTTGGGGTGTTGTGTTTTCCCGGAATGCAAAGGAAAGTTGGCGCGGGCAAGGCGTGAAGGTAAGGACATGTTTATTTTTACACTAACAAAAAGAACAAACGAAAAGCGCGCACAAGGCGGAAGTACACAAACTTGGCTAATGAAACAAACCTTGCACAAAGGCAAAAACTATAAACATGAAATATACAACACTTACTGTGGCATGAAAAACCGTGCAGGGAACAATGGCTTGGAAAGAAAGGTAGCAGACGTAGTAAGGATAATGTCACCAGGACGATCAACAGAAAAAGACAGGCTTAAATAACAGTGACATGATTAGTGACAGGTGCGCGAGTGCAAAGCGTGAGACAGGTGCGTGACATGAGGACAGGTGAAAACTAATGGGTTGTCATGGAAACAAAAACAATGGACCGTAAACAGAAACTAAAGAGTCCAAAAACCAAACATAACTAAACAAAACAAAACATGATCCAAAAGACATGACACTTTTGGCAATATAGTTTATATGGTCATCCACCATCTGCTGTATTAAAACAGTAACTACATTTGGCCCGCAAATAAAATGAAAAGTTAACAAATATGGTTGTTTTTTGTTTCTCTTAGACAAATAGTTGCACAGAAAGAAATTCAAAAAGCAATGTCAAGCTTTGCATGCCACTCACTCCTGGTATCCTTATTTTCTCATGCTAATTTGTTCGCTCTGTTGTCTTAGTTACTGGGGTTAGGCGGAGTAACGAACCAAAACCTGCGCCCCATCACCAATCAACCCTTTATTTGCAGTGGAGGCTGTTGGTTCGTCTGCTGTGTTGGGAGTCCGTTCTGGCATTTTCCTGCCACCTCCTCGATAACCTTGCAAGTATCCCCTGTGGTAAATAGAAACTCTATTATTTAGCCTCTTGGCTTTGCCCAGGCTCTCCTGGTGTATTCTTTTGACATCTTGTCGAGTACTGCCTGAAGTATCTGTGTCACGACAGACATTAAAGACTTGTTTTGACTGCTATCGCGGCTCTTCCCTGCATCTTGGGTCCATTTTAAAACTGAGTGTGACATGCAACATGGAACGCAGTACAACTCTGGCCAATGAGCCAAATAGTAAATAACATTTACCTTATTTGGCGCTATAAGATCAAACCTTGATTTAACTGAAATGATCCACAAACCAGGAGATCCACACACCAATGATATAAATACCGAGCCACACCTTTAGCTTTCGAAATGAGGTGACCTTCAACAGCAATGAAGTGTTGCATTTAGGTCAGGGGTGTCCAAACGTTTTCCACTTAGGGCCGCACACTGAAAAATCAAAGCAAGCAGGGGCCATTTTGATATTTTTTATTTAAAAAACCAATACAATATATGTATAAAAAATATACATTTAGGCCTCCACTCAAGCTTGATCCCGGTTTTGGTCAAAAAAATATAAAACATGTGTCATTGTTCAGTATTGCCGGTATTATTTTTATAATTATTCAAGTTTTAAATCTCTAGATAAACATTAGGTCTATCTGCCAATATAACGTTTTTAAAGATTTAAGTTGTATGCTCTTTTTGTCAAAGAAAACCCAGTTTTTTATGGAAAAAACACAAAATATGCAATATTTTCACCCAATAAAATTTTTAAGTGGAATATTTGACATTATTATAATAATTGGAGCCTTAAAAAGGTCAATAACTCATAACACCATTGATTTTAATTCGTTATTATTTTTTGAGCAATGACACTTAAAAACAAATCACACTAACATTATTGGGGATCCAAAAGGGTCCTACTCATTTAAGTGTTAAAAAAATAAATTATACATTTTTTTTACTGTTTACTTTTAACACAATAATCTCAATAATCTCAACTTCAGATCTATCCGCCAAATATACATTTTATTGTTGTTTATGTTTTTTGTTTGTTCGTTTGAGGCCCTTCTTTAAAAAAAAAGCTCAGTTTTTTATATGGCAAACACAAAATATGCAACATTTTCCCCAAAAAATATCTCAAAGTGGAATATTTAATGTGACGTAATTGGAGCCTTGAATACGTCAATAATTCATAATGACATTGATTTTGATTCATTATTATTTTTTAAAGAAAGAAACAGCCTGCATGGCAGCTTTGTGTTATTAGAGTAAACATTGCAACATTGTCTTGCTACATTTCACCTGTTTGCTCTCTTATACCATTTTTTATATTTTTAATTTTTTCCAATCGTATTTTTAAAATGTGCCGTGGGGCCGTTAAAAAATGACCTGCGGGCCGCAAATGGCAGCACTTTGGACACCCCTGATTTAGGTTAATGCATCTTTAATAACTATTTCAATAATATACAGCTCTCAAGGCTATCATTTCCTTACAGACGTGTTCGTCTGTGCCAGAGCTTATTCAATTTGTAGAAGTATCAATGCAAATTGGATCGCATTTCTGTCTTAAAATTGATTCGTTTAAAACAAGTACTGTATTTTCCGGACTATAGGGCACACTGGATTATAAGGTGGGTCTAGTCAGGTCTATTTTCATACAAAAGGCACACCGGATTACAGGACGCATTAAAGGGGGCAAATTTATTTTTATGTTTTTTCTAAATTGAAAACACTTCCTTGTGGTCTACATAATGTCACGGCATGGACTTTGGCGCAGTTTCCTGTGAAGATTGCTTTCCCAAGATGCAAACGAACTGGACCGGACATGGCGTGAAGGTAGATACATGATTTAATTATGACTATAAAGAGGTACAAACGAAAAGCGCGCACAAGGCGGAGATACAAACTTGACTATGTAACAAAAACTAGCACAAAGGCAAAACTATGGACGTGAAACAAATAAACACTTACTGTGACAAGAGCAGAACAAAAACGTACGTGGCATGGCATGAAGCATAAACTATGGAATAAGCAGGGCAAGATAATGACAATGTCGCCAGGACGACCAACAGAAAATGACCGGCTTAAATAATAGTGACATGATTGGCAACAGGTGCATGAGTCCAAACAAATGACAGGTGAAACTAATAAGTAACCATGGTGACCAAAACAATGGAGCGTAAACAGAAACTAAAAGAGTCCAAAAACCAAACAGAACATAGCCAAACAAAACATGATCACAAAGACATGACCCATAACATGAAAAGTTGTTTTTGCATAATATTGCGAAACAAAATGCCAGATAATATGTCCTACCTTATGCACACACCATAATAATACTTGTAATGTTCTATATTTTCAATGGAACATCTAATATGTTGGTGTTGTTTACTCGAGTCATATTGCCATCATATTGCAGTCTACACGTATCTCTTATGTGTGACTGCCATCTACTGGTCGTACTTATCATTTCACCATGTACCAATTAAAATAGCTTCGAGGTCGGTAAGCACAACCAGAATGATTCCGTACATTATAAGGCGCACTGTCGAGTTTTGAGAAAATGAAAGGATTTTAAGTGCGCCGTATAGTCCGAAAAATACAGTAAAAACATCATAAAGCATGGAGGCAGGCAAAGAAATATGTGGGTGCTGATTGCTGATAAAAAGGCTTTTATAGTCAATAGGGTCGAAAGTGGATGTTGTTGGGGCGAAGATCAGAGTGAGTGCGGTGTTAATGGGGATTGACAATGTTAGTGGAAACCCTTATACGTGGGTGGTGGCACTTCCTTTCAGAAGATTGTACAGATTGTGGTTATTAAGGATTTATCAATATGAGTTGTACACACTTTTTAGACATGTTGCAAAAAAGCGACAGTTGTGAACTGAAGTCATGTGTCATAAATATAAGTTGATAGTTAATTAGCAAATTAGGAAAAACACTGGTGTCTTACATTTACAGGTAATTAATAATCCTTTGTTTTGTTTTTAAATGCTTAAAAAATAGTAGTGGAAAGTGTTGTTAATTTACAAAACAATTTATTTTTCCCTCTCTGGCGTTCCAAACCAGTTAGGCAGTATATCTTATTTTGTTTATTTCCCATGTTTCATATACAGCGTTTCCCCTCCATCTAATTGATCGTGGCGCACCGCCACAGCAAAATAAAAGCCGACACACATTAAAAATTAAGGTTTTTACATGAAAACAAACTTTAAGTAATATGTTTAGGAATGGATATGCCGTATATGGTCGATTATGTGAGCGCTATTGGCCATAATACGTTTGAAAAATGTCCCAAATATTCTTCTATGCTTTATTTTGAAAAACGTGCATCTGAATCACCTGTCAGCATAAGCGCTAGTTGTCGATTGTGGGGGGACGGGGTGGGGGGGGGGGGGGGGGGGGTGCATGGTCGAAGCCAGCGGCAGGTGAGTCGATTGCCCAGCTGGGGCTTGTTATCTAATCACCTGTCACCCTTATTAGCAGCAGCCGGGACGAGACACGTTGTTGGGAGTTGGAGCAGAGCGAGACACATGCAGGAGAGCGGAGCGAAACACACGCACAGAGCCAGAAAGCAGAGATACGCCTAAAATATATATTGCTGAAAAGCAACCGAGACTTGTGTGTGGCAATAATAGACGTGATTCAAACTGTCTACCGGGGTCAAGAAGATCTGTCGGCATCAGAAGAACCCACCACAAGAGGGAAACCTCTAGAGCACTCGACAAAAGTAACAAGAGAAAACAAGTTCAGTAGAAAGGTATTTCAAGGTAATTCATGCAGTTCATGTTCAAGCCTGTGAAAATTACCCTAATTTTGACATTACTACCGACACTAACGTCTAGCTTTACGTCGTGTAAAGCTCGCCCTGTCTTGTGTCGTTATCGTTAATGAAAAGACAGTGTCACCATTACATTAGTTGTGACCCAAAGATGCAGAGACAGGAGACAATGTGTACGTAAGACAAGTATCTAATAATAGTGCAGCATGGGAGTGAACAGGAAGCATAAAGAGTCTAGATGTTGCAATATAATAACATGAGACTAATTGTTATGAGTGATATCATTTTCAGATCTACATGCAAACAGTGATTTTATTTAGAAGTTGTAATAATACCAACATTTTACGATAGTTACAGTTTGACCCTGTTATTTATATGTCATAATTCCCTATGGTAGAAATTGTTTAGCGTCCATTAGCATTCTTGTTCTGTAACCATGTACCATGTGGCTTGTCTAATCTTTAACGGGGTTGTGCTGAAAATAAAATGTTGTGCTTGTGCAATGACAATAAAGATCATTCCATTGCATTCCAGAGGTTGAACGGCATGTTTCCACCTCTAATGTCTTTGTGCGTCACTCCCTCATTGCCATTTCCAGATAATTCTGTGGCCGTGACACAGCAGCAATCAATCCCAAGTGTGGCGGTGCATGTAGTAACTATCCAACGCTCATCTATCTAATTCGCCAAACAAATGTCAATTTCACATGAGCTGCCAAATGCACTGCAGACAAGTATTGAACTTGTGACAGGGGAACGTGGCGAGGTCTTTTTTGACCATTCTAAATTTGGCAAAGGCCAGACAGTGACATTACACCAGCCAGCCAGTCAGGACTCTGGGGAGGCCATGTTAAATACCAACTTCATAGAGCACAAATGGCAGTGGTGTTTTTTTTAATTCTGCCTATCGTTCACAATCATTATGACGGATAAAAATACACATCCTTTTTTTTAAATGTATTTTAAAGATTCTATAAAACGCTTGGAAGATGCGACTAATGGGAGTCACCATTGTAGTCTTTAAAGCCATCGAAAACAACTTATAAACCCTCCATCTACGTTTGATACACAGTCGTGGTCAAAAGTGTACATACACTTGTAAAGAACATAATGTCATGGCTGTCTCGAGTTTCCAATAATTTCAACAACTCTTTTTTTGTTTTTGTTTCAATTTTTGTTTCATCTGACATCACATGGACAAAGATAAGACCTTCTGGAGGAAAGTTCTGTCGTCAGATGAAACAAAAATTGAGCTGTTTGGCCACAATACCCAGCAATATGTTTGGAGGAGAAAATGTGAGGCCTTTAATCCCAGGAACACCCCACCTACCGTCAAGCATGGTGGTGGTAGTATTATGCTCTAGGTCTGTTTTGCCGCCAATGGAACTGGTGCTTTACAGAGAGTAAATGGGACAATGAAAAAGGAGGATTACCTCCAAATTCTTCAGGACAACCTAACATCATCAGCCCGGAGGTTGGGTCTTAATAATCACAAACACACGTCAAAAGTGGTAAAGGAATGGCTAAATCAGACTAGAATTAAGGTTTTAGAATGGCCTTCCCAAAGTCCTGACTTAAACGTGTGGACAATGTTGAAGAAACAAGTCCATGTCAGAAAACCAACAAATTTAGTTTAGAACTGCACCAAGTCAAGAGGTGTGGTCAAAAATTCAACCAGAAGCTTGCCAGAAGCTTGTGGATGGTTACCAAAAGTGCCTTATTGCAGTGAAACTTGCCAAGGGACATGTAAGCAAATATTAACATTGCTGTATGTATACTTTTGACCCAGCAGACTTGCTCACATTTTCAGTAGACCCATAATAAAGTCATAAAAGAACCAAACTTCATGAATATTTTTTGTGACCAACAAGTATGTGCTCCAATCACTCTATCATAAAAAAATAAGAGTTGTAAAAATTATTGGAAACTCAAGACAGCCATGACATGATGTTCCTTACAAGTGTATGTAAACTTTTGACCATGACTGTTTATAATGTAGTAACAGACACGTTCATAACAAAATGTAAAATGTAAAATATTAACAGTTTTTTGATCATTTTAATCACTGATTTTTTCAGCGCATTGATTACCGTTTCCATAGCAGCACACGTCCGACTACTGGCAACAAATGTGTGTTCCTACTTCCGGAAACAAACACGTGTGTTGTAGTCATGGCAGACTTGGCATTAGGCAACGAAGATGACTATTTTTGGACAAATGAGGATTCACAATCTTATCTTTTTGAAGCTGAATATACTGAAGATGAACTACTCCTTCTAGAAGCCAGCATGTGGGAAGAGCGAGACATTGGAGTACAAAGAATGCAGACGGAAATTCCGGGGGCAAGGTCCAGATAAGGAAAATGATTTATTCCTCATAAATCACACAGGGTACAAACAAAAGAGACACGTGCGGATTGCACGGGCAACTTAGGCAAAACTTAGCAGAAGAATCAAAAATGTAACAAGCATAGGAACTAGATGCAAGGTACACCAACGTAACTGTTGCATAAAGCAAACCAGGAAGCCCGACTGAGTGTGGCGAACAGCGGGAATAAGTAGATCTGATTAGTGCCCAGGAGCAGGTGAGCGTCCTCAACACTAATCAGAGGCAGGTGAAAACAATCTGCAGTCATGGCAACTTAAACAAAAACCCAGGGGTGATCCAAAAAGGAACTGAGGGAATCGAAAACTAAACAGACATGATCCGGGCAGCGGATCATGACACAGAGGTGAAAGTGACTCGAAGCTGCAAAATGTGGAATTTGAAGCCATGCTATTTCAGCATAAATGGAGTGCTTAACCAAATAAGCACAACTGTCCGTCGAGTGAGTCACACTTTACAGCTCGGTTGGTAGAGTGGCCGTGCCAGCAACTTGAGGGTTCCAGGTTCGATTCCCGCTTCCGCCATCTTAGTCACTGCCGTTGTGTCCTTGGGCAAGACACTTTACCCACCTGCACCCAGTGCCACCCACACTGGTTTAAATGTAACTTAGATATTGGGTTTCACTATGTAAAAGCGCTTTGAGTCACTAGAGAAAAGCGCTATATAAATATAATTCACTTCACTTCACTTCACATTGATCACGATACATGCAGCACGTCATGCGTGTATCATGACGGACAGCACATGCTGTCTGGCTAGCTGTGCACAAACAACACATGAAATGTGGGCGAATACTTTACAGATACTGTAATATGATCGTTTGTGTTTTACAGTCAGTAAGATTAGTGTCTGATCGGATCGTGTCGTGCGTTACGAACTTAAACGTGATTCGGGTGCTGACGTAGAAGCTCTACGTAGTTAGCTTTTACGACTAATACCGAAGCACGCCGATGTGTTACTATGATAGAAAATAGTTCCCCGGTGTTGCTACAGTTTGGTTATTATACAGGCTACGGAATGTAAATTAGGTATTGTTGACGTTTTTGTATGCATTTTAAAGGGATTTTGAGGTACATCTGATTGCTCCCATTAGCTGCATTGCTAGCCACCAAGAACGAGCTGATTTTTATGTTAGAATGCAAAAAAAACACTGTTTGTCTTCCTGTCTCTCATAAGGATTGTGAACGATTTAACCCTTGTGTAATGTTCATATTATTGTTACTCAGCCAGCGTTTGTGGGTCTAATGGACCCGTTACATTTTGTGGCTTTTAATGCCTCACAATCAAACACTTTTATATTAAAATACTGAACAGATGTTTACCTAATCCCAATAAACATCTGTGCAGTATTTTAACAAAAGTGTTTGATTGTGAGGCATTAAAAGCCACCAAATGCAACGGGTCCATCAGACCCACAAACGCTGGCTGAGTAACAGCAATATGAACGTTGCACGGAAAATTTCCCTGCCAGTTTCTGCATCCCACAGGGATTCTTCTTTCGTGTTTCTGCACCTTCGGTTCCCACACAAGGTTGCAACATTGTTTGTCAACACTGTCTGCTCTCATTTTCTCGCACATTTGACCTTCTGATGTTCTGTGTACCTACACTCTGTCCTCCTCCTGTCTAGGCCTGCGGTGTGTGTGTGTGTGTGGATGTGTGTGTGTGGTACACAGAACATAAATTTCCACACTTCTATTAGCCCCGGGTCCAGTGGACCTGGACATGTTATATGTAATATAAATGTGTAGGGGGGTGTATGGTGTGTGGTCCTTAAATAAGTATTCTGATATATCTTCTTCACAGAAAATGAGCCAAAGTCAGTGAGTCTCAGTTTGAAAAAAATAATTAATTGTATAATTTTTCTTTTAATATTAAATGAAAACGGGTCTGTGACATCAAAAAGTGCAGATCCCATTTAAGTTTATTCGGAACACGCATACAGTTAGATATACTGTAAGACAGCAAACACTCTATGCATGGCATTGGAAGAGAATAGAAAAACAGCCCCACTGCTTAATTATCCATCAATAATGCAGCTGTAAAAAGAAAAAAAGAATACACCAACAGTGCATTGAAGAGCAGACTTTGGTTGGCACATTTTTTTTTTAACAATCCAAATAAAGACTGATGTGATCAAAGATGTGTGGATGCCATGAACTATGGGTGTTGTTTTGAAAAACAATGTTTGTGGTGTTAAGCCAAATAAGCAAAACAAGACGCTGGCAAGGAAACAAACACACAAAAAAATATGCCAAAGTTATATTAAAGTAAGACATGTTGACAATGCTGGATGATAGAGTTCCTGATTAAGGTTTGCACCCATGGATGGAGAAAAAAATGGCCTCAGCTATGGAAGAGACGATAATGATCTCTTGTATATTCACATGGCTTTTCTTACCTAAACTCCATGTTTTTATAATTGCCAAAAACTATTTGCACCGGATATTTTTTAAACATTTTAAAACGCTTAAAGCTACTTCATTTACAACTAAAAAAAAAAAACACCACTTCATTAAAAAGATAGAAAGTACTC
Source organism: Entelurus aequoreus (assembly GCF_033978785.1). Classification (NCBI taxonomy): domain Eukaryota; kingdom Metazoa; phylum Chordata; class Actinopteri; order Syngnathiformes; family Syngnathidae; genus Entelurus; species Entelurus aequoreus. The sequence continues at coordinate 16,481,706 of NC_084740.1, read as the reverse complement.
TTTAACTCCTACTGTAGCGGCACTTCGGCTCAAAAAAATAGTCCCATGTTTTATGTATGGGCTGAGTTAATGTTCCAACGGTCTTATAATATCCACATGAGGATCGTAAGGCTTTTGCATTATTAATGCCCCCCTAACCTGAAAACAACTCCACCATGGTGAAAGAAAACGAGCCACTGTATGAGAATAAGACACTCGCAATCGTCTGAGGAAATGACCAGAAAAAACACAAATGCTAATTGTGTTAGCATAAGCCAGCAGGTGGAACTTGTTGATTCACCCCGAAAGGTTGCATAAAAAGCTGCGTATGACTCCTTCAGGCTACGTTCAAAGATTTGTGTCAAAAGACACAACACATACAAGATCAACAGATTCTATTCCAGAATGTCCTCTTACAGAAACCATCAGCATTGGATATATATTGTAGACTTTCATCGCTTTGTTCACAAATAAATAATGAATAATCATTGAAAATAGTATATATTGATACTGGGATTCAAAACTAAATACATTGAAATAATAAAGTTCAATAGAGAGAACTTAGGCAGACTGGGTGACACTACTGTAAAAGGAAGTGTATCTGAGAACATGAACCTAAATGCACACATTATGGAGAGACCACACGAGTGTTTACAGTACCACTTAGGCTCGTACAAGTGGTAGAAAATTAATTATCACGTCGTTTCATAGCTGGTTTTGAGAGAAGACAAGCATGTTCGGCAGCGCACAACCACGGAGTACTTACAAGCAGACAAAGTGTGTAGACAGAAAAGGGAGAACGGACGCATTTTGGCTTAAAAAGTAAAGATAAAACTGAAGTTAGAACACTGAAACACCCTCAGGAAGAGGTGCTTTAAGACATGGCTAGCTAGCTAGCGGCTAACGTCCATCCGCCGTCTGCGGTGTTTTAGCTATTTCTAAATCACTAATCCTCGCCTCCATGGCGACAAAGAAAGTGAGTTCCTTACAAGTACCATTATCACTGCAGGACGAGGAATAGCTAAACATGCTTCAGTACACACCGTAGCACACCGGCGTCAAAATGTAAACAAACGCCAATGCTAATTTTTTGGCATCACAACAGCTTCCTTCGTTTTAAAAAAAATTCATATTATGTTTATAAACTCAGGAACTTTGAATATGACCAATGTATGATCTTGTAACGACTTGGTATCTGATTGATACCCAAATTTGTGGTATCATCCAAAACTGATGTAAAGTATCAAACAACAGAAGAATAAGTGATTATTACATTTGAACAGAAGTGTAAATAGAACATGTAAAAAGGGAAAGTAAGCAGATATTAACAGTAAATGAACAAGTAGATTAATAATTAATTTTCTACCACTTGTCCTTAATAATTTTGACAACACTAGTACTACTAATTATTTCCACATAACAAAAGATCATCTTAAATATTGCGCAGGAAACACACAATACACAACACTTGAATCCATCCCTGGCACAGAACATTGCAAAGAGAAGGAACTCTAATCATCTCTAATGCAGCACTACACTCAGACTCAAAATGTTAAGTCACTTGATGTAAACAACGTTGTGGAGTGGCCACATGTGAATCTAATGGACCACTAATCATCTCCACATAACACGAGATCATCTTAAATATTGCGCAGGAAACATACAATTAAACGCAATCCGTTTAATTTATTTTTAGGCACACCACATTGTGGACTGACCACAGGAGAGTCTTTAAGTACCGGTAGAATGGAAACACAAGTTGGTGCTATATTGAAGCTTATATCTGATTTATGACACCAAAATACTTCCACAGTTTGCAAATACATAGATATAATCGAAATAGCATTAATCTCACAGAGCCATTTTGAGAGAGAATGAGGAAGCCAGTCACGTGGTCCGTGACGCAGAGTTAGGAACCACAGATCTTTTCCCCATCAACAACAATGCTAATCAAGCAGACTTTGTGAGATGTATGATCCAAAACCTTATATTTTTTAGAGGATGAGCACAAAGAGAATGAGCAATACGTTTTAGAATGCTAGCGCTACACGGATGCAGCTTTATTGTAACACTATAGCCTCAGCAGCATTGCATTGCATTGCTAGGTGCTAAACATACAAACTAATCATAATAAAACAAACACAATCCTCACAAAGGGTTAAAATAAAGTTACCGCAACTCCATCTTTTTGTGTCTTTGGGGGACGTCAAAGTCCACCAGCCTCTCTGTTCATGGCCACATTTGTCCACTATCAGATGAGAGATGCATTAATTATAATCTAGAATGTACTTTTAACAATTAGTGTGTCAACAATAGCAGTGTAAAATAGCATTAACTAACAGCTATCAATGCACCGCTAAAATAGTCCGTCTGCGTTAGCACTTATAATAACAATATCACTCATATTTGGTTAGTTTTCAGGTCATGACGTGTAAATGGAGTATTGTTGGCAGTTCCTCAATGTTTTTAGAGTGTTTAATGGGCGCAATAGTGGACCCTCGATGTGTTGACTCAATTGTTGGCTATTTATTTACGATTTTGAATGCATAAAAAAGCCAAGCATATGTGTTCTGGTCTTACATAAAAAGTGTGAATGATAAACAGCACATCTCTTTCGAATTTTTGCGTATTGCCAGTATGACTGATCTGATATGGTCAGAGTGCAGAAGCGTTACTACAGTGTCATAAAATCTACGGAAATATCCTAAGACATTCGGAGCAGAATATTCAAATTGGCCGACTGAATTTCTGGCATTTTATGTTGTTTAGACGGTATTTTCACATACTTTGCGGACTGTAAATTCAATTAGATCTGGTTTAATGGATACAATAAAGAACAATTAAGCATATAAAGTCAACTTGTTTTTCCACTTGAAGGACCAATTATTTCCACATAGCATTGGATCATCTCCAATACAGCACAGGCAACCTCGCAAAGACTCAAAACTTTAAGTCATCTGAGGCACACACCATTGTGGAGTGACAACATGAGAGGCTACATGAAGAGTAATCATCTCCATATAACATGAAACCATCATAAATATTGTGCAGGGAACATATGCTAATACTAAACACTTCAATTCATCTGAGGCACACAACACTGTGGAGTGACCAAATGAGAGTCAAAGGGACCACTAATCATCTCCACATACAGTCGTGGTCAAAAGTTTACATACACTTGTGAAGGACATAATGTCATGGCTGTCTTGCGTTTCCAATCAGTTGTACAACTCTTATTTTCTTGTGATAGAGTGATTGGAGCACATACTTGTTGGTCACAAAAAACATTCATGAAGTTTGGTTCTTTTATGAATTTATTATGGGTCTACTGAAAATGTGAGCAAATCTGCTGGGTCAAAAGTATACATCAGGGGTGTCCAAAGTGCGGCCCGGGGGCCATTTGCGGCCCGCAGCTAATTGTTTACCAGCCCGCCACACATTCTGCAAAAATGTATGATATTGCAAAAATTTAAAAAAACATTTAAAAAAAGTGGAATGAGGTGAAATCTAACAAGAAAAACTTGCAATGTTGACACAAAGCTGCCATGCAGGTTGTTTTTTTTCTTTTGTCTTTGTTTATTTTTCTTTTTTTTTGCCATTGCAAAAAAAAAAAAAAAAAAGACTAAAAATCTATGTTATAATGAATTATTACTTAAAAAAATATCACTTTAAAATGTTTTATGTGGAAAAAATATTGCATATATTGTGTGGTTGCCATATAAAAACATCAAAGTTTTATTTGACAAAAGAGCATAAAACAAACAAAATAATGCTTCAAACGTAAAATCGACAGATATATCTGAAGTTGATCTCGTAATTTAAGTGTTAAAAGTGAAAAAAAAAACTAATAAAAATGTATCACTTTATGAGTGGAGGATCCCAAATATATTCAGTAGGATTTTATTTAACTTTTCACTGTGATTACTCAAAAATATTAAAGAATTAAAATCAATGGTGTCCTGCATTATTGATCTTTTAAGGCTCTAATTACTAAATACTGCATATTTCAGTTTTACTATAAAAAACAAAGTTGTCTTTGACAGAAAACCTTTTTTTTTTTTTTACTTTATATCAACCTCAAGTTGATATAGAGATTTACTGTAAGCGTTAAATTTAAAAAAAATTATAATAATTTGACTTATTTTTAACAGTTTAATGACTGAAACCCTTTATAGTCCCCGGGAGCCCTAAAGATTAAAAAAAAAAAAATCCATATATTTTGTTAAGGTTTGAAAATGAAAAATATCAAACTGGCCCGTGCATGCTTAAATTTTTCCGTATATGGCCCTCAGTGGAAAAAGTTTGGACACCCCTCGTATACATACAGCAATATTAATATTGTGGCCAAACAGCTCAATTTTTGTTTCATCTGACCACAGAACTCTCCTCCAGAAGGTCTTATCTTTGTCCATGTGATGTCACATGAAACACAAATGTATTTGTTTTGGTCACAATACCCAGCAATATGTTAGGAGGACAAAAGGTCAGGCCTTTAATCCCAGGAACACCATCCCTACCGTCAAGCATGGTGGTGGTAGTGTTATGCTCTGGGCCTGTTTTGCTGCCAATGGAACTGGTGCTTTACAGAGAGTAAATGGGACCATGAAAAAGGAGGATTACCTCCAAATTCTTCAGGACAACCTAAAATCATCAGTCCGGAGGTTGGGTCTTGGGCACAGTTGGGTGTTCCAACAGGACAATGACCCCAAACACACGTCAAAAGTGGTAAAGGAATGGCTAAATCAGGCTAGAATGAAGGTTTTAGAATGGCCTTCCCAAAGTCCTGACTTAAACGTGTGGACAATGCTGAAGAAACAAGTCTGTGTCAGAAAACCAACAAATTTAGCTGAACGGCACCAATTTTGTCAAGAGGAGTGGTCAAAAATTCAAGCAGAAGCTTGTGGATGGCTACCAAAAGCGCCTTATTGCAGTGAAACTTGCCAAGGGACATGTAACCAAATATTAACATTGCTGTATGTACACTTTTGACCCAGCACATTTGCTCACATTTTCAGTAGACCCATAACAAATTCATAAAAGAACCAAACTTCATGAATGTTTTTTTTGTGACAAACAAGTATGTGCTCCAATCACTCTATCACAAACAAAATAAGAGTTGTAGAAATGATTGGAAACTCAAGACAGCCATGACATTATGTTCTTTACAAGTGTATGTCAACTTTTGACCACGACTGTAATACAAGATCAGCTTAAATATTGCGCAGGTAACAGGCTAATAGAACACTTTAATTCATTTTAGGCACACAACATTGTGGAGTGACCACATAAGTGTTTTAAGGCAGTGGTCCCCAACCCTTTTGTAGCTGCGGACCGGTCAACGCTTGAAAATTTGTCCCACTGACCGGGGGGGGGGGGGGGGGGGGGGTCATTTAATTTATTTTTTTTCATAACGAAATACAATCATGTGTGCTTACGGACTGTATCCCTGCAGACTGTATTGATCTATATTGATATATAATGTATATATTGTGTGTTTTATGTTGTTTTAAAAAATAAAAAAAAATACTTTTTTTTTTTTGGGGGTTGGGGACCACTGTTTTAAGGAACACTGATCATCTCCACATAACATGGGAGTATCTTTAATGCAGCACAGGGAAACTACGCTAAGACTCAAAACTCGTAGTCAGTTGAGACACACAACATTGTGGCACGCCCACGCAAGAATCTAGCCTTGAGATTTTGACCTACCTATTCTGAAGGAGAGCGGGCCACCAGAGGTGCTTGTCACCCACATGGCGAAAAAGAGCAGAAGCGCCCAGACTGTGAGCATCTTCTATAACTCCTCATGGGTCCTGCCCTGGGGTTGCCCCTGTCACAGCCACCTGAAACACACAAAGTACAGGAAACTGAAATGCGACAAACACAGCGAGCAGGAGCAGGCATTTTATTTAGAGTCAAGATGGTTCCAAGTCTTCCAATTAAGCTGTTGGAAGCAACGTGTCAATGGATTTCAAACTCTCCGTTAAAAAACAGGTAATGTTCTCTTTAAAGATCATGTTTTTTATTTAATGCAGGGAAGCTATTTGTGAGACTCCTGAAAAAAAACGAAAGCTGAGACCTGCTGGATGACTTTCCTTTAACCATCTCTGCTTGGCTTGTGGGACAAGTTCAACCTTATTTTAATGTTTGAATGGAAATAACTGTTGATACACGCCATAGACCCATGACTTGAACAGCACATTGAACATTAGACCAATAGTCATTTAGTGCCGCCCTAGTGGCTCCCTGGAGCATTTTTAAAAAATGATTGAAAATGGAAAAAAAAATGGTGTAAAAATATTTTTTTTTTGTTTCAGTATGTTTTTTGTTTGAGGACAAACATGACACAAACCTTCCCAATTGTTAAAAGGTCCACTGTTTAATATGTTTAATATGAGTATTTGGTGAACATCGTTTTGTCCTACTAAGTTTGGCGGTTCTTGAACTCACCATAGTGTGACGCAACAGTTTGTTTACATGTAAAATCTTCCACTTCTTCTTTGTCTCATTTTGTCCACCAAAAGTTCCATGCTGTGCATGAATGCACAAAGGTGACCTTTGTTGATGTTAATCAGGCTATTTAGGCTAGCTGTATGTACATATTGCATCATTATGCCTTATTTGTAGGTATACTTGAGCTCATTTAATTTAATTTACTTTTATCCTCTTTGTATATAATTTAATTTTGCATGTCTCATGACACATTATCTGTATGTAATATTGGCAAATACACTATATTGCCAAACGTGTTTGGCCACCTGCCTTGACTCACATATAAACTTGAAGTGCCACCCCATTCCTAACCCATAGGGTTCTATATGATGTGGGTCCACCTTTTGCAGCTATTACAGCTTCAACTCTTCTGGGAAGGTTGTCCACAAGATTGCAGAGTGTGTTTATAGGAATTTTCGACCATTCTTCCAAAAGCGCATTGGTTAGGTCACACACTGATGTTGGTCGAGAAGGCCTGGCTCACAGTCTCCGTTCTAATTCATCCCAAAGGTGTTCTATCGGATTCAGTTCAGGACTCTGTGCAGGCCAGTCAAGGTCATCCACACCAGACTATGTCATCCATGTCTTTATGGACCTTGTCATGTTGGAAGAGGAAGGGGCCCGCTCCAAACTGTTCCCACAAGGTTGGGAGCATGGAATTGTCCAAAATGTTTTGGTATCCTAGAGCATTCAAAGTTCCTTTCACTGAAACTAAGGGGCCAAGCCCAGCTCCTGAAAAACAACCCCACACCATAATTCAGATAATTTGGATGGGTGGCCAAATACTTTTGGCAATATAGTGTAGTTGTTTGTGTGCCATGTTGTTACAGACAACATCTACCGTATTTCCTTGAATTGGCGCAGGGAATATAGTATTCGTACGTCTAGAATTACTGCCGGGTCAAACTCGTTTCTCAAAATAATTAACTCATGCTTGGCCTTATCGCCGGTTCATTATTAACGCCGGATCAAATTTGTTTCGCAAAATATTAATTTTATTATCGCATGTCTATAATTTTCGCCGGGTCAAACTCGTTTCGCAAAATATTTAGCATATGGCTAGAACTTCCGCCGGGTCAAATTCGTTACGTCACGAGTGAGGCTTTACCTGTCCTCATTTTCAAAATGGAGGAAGCTGCTTTCAGTAGTTTGCAATCGCACAAAGGAACAAAGATAAAGAGCTATTCAGTAGGATTTAAGGTCCAAGCTATTGAATACCGGTACAGTATGCTAAAAAGAACAGTAAGCAGCTATGTTTTATTAATATACCGTAGCTGCGTGTGTCAAATACTGTATAAGTCATTAAATGACTCCCTCCTCCTGGTGGTAGAGGGCGCTACCGCGCTAGTGATCCTTCTTGCGACTTCCGATACTGCAGAAGAAGTGACTACACGCAGCAAGAGTTTGTTTTTTTTTTTAACATGGAGGATTACATACCGGTATCTAAAATAAAACAGTTTTCTAAACTGGACTTTCAATCGAAGCAGGAGGTAATAATTAAACGAATATCTCCATCGAGACAGAGAGACTTTTAAAACTGAAGAAAGAAAATAAGGAAGACTTCTATAAACAAGTTATCGATGATTTTGGTCAGAAGGAGCTGCAAATGGACTCCATTTATAAGTACAGGTAAGACCATAATAACGTTTTTTTTAATTAAATGTGCTTTTCATGATGGTATGCTTACATCACACTCAAAGCGCACGCCTAAATTTACCGCATTCCTTTTGGTAAACGCCGGAGTGAGAAGAAGTTTTAAAATAATTACCGCATGCACGGCCATCCCGCCGGCTTCCGGTAAACGCCGGAGTGACAGGAGGTTTTAAATTAATTAGTGCCCTGCGGCTATTCAAGGAAATACGGTATGCCTTTGGCCATTAATAGCCAGTAATTTCCAGGAGTTATCTCACCTTCTGAGTAGCCTCTGATTTACTAATGGTTTCTAATGTTGTAAAAATGTGTAGGATAAATATTACATTTCAACATTTCTGTCAACGAAGATTTGCTTCAGCCTGCGACACATTTTGATAGTAGGCTATTATTGCTAATATAGACACTTACGACATGTGTTGCCTTCATTATAAGACTTAAGTACGGTTTTTCATTTTCTGCGGCTCCAGACAGATTCCTTTTTTGTATTTTTGGTCCAATATGGCTCTTTCAATGTTTTGGGTTGCCGACCCCTGGTCTAATGATTGTAAAAGTTTGAGGACGTCGGTATTAGATCCATGCTAGATCTTTAAAATAAAGATGTAAACAGGAAATGTTTTTTGTCAGTCCACAGTTTGTTTGGATCTGAAGGCACAAGGTACTATGGTAGATGATTTATTATTTGGGTTAGGGATCAAACCTTCCACTCCGAGAGCTCCATGTCTACCAAGAAAAGCTAATACACCCCAGTGTATAACAAATAAAATACAACCCTGACAACACATGTACCCTTCTCATTTCAAGCTATAGCATCTCCCTCAAGGTTAGGGAAAAAAGGCTAAGCTATGACAGCTTGTCAAATATATGTGTTACGTATGAATGAATGGATGACCGCTGAAAGGCCTTAGTACTGTATTTCTTACTGGGTTCTTGTTTTACATTTACCATGTATATTTTCTTCTTCAGAATAGATTGCCAAGTTTAAAAAATGACCCAGTTTATGTCTGTTGTATGAAATTCCAGGATAAAAGACTAAAGGAACAAATAACAGCAATTGCATAAATGATTATGTACATCTAAAAGAAGTTTGTAGTCATTATCTTTCATACGTGAGGATAATGAGGCACATTGTGAAGGCAGGGACAAGGTCCCTTGTTATCAGAGTCATTTATTGCCACAACAAACTGAGCACTATTTACAAAAAGTTTATAACACTACAACATCCAGCACATCTTTAGAATTTCTTCATAGGTGCGTTTTGATACGTGTGGCACTGGCAACATCGTTTGTGGGTTTAGACTAGGGTATGCCATTGTGGTTTGTGAAGCCCTCTGAGGCACTTGTGATTAAGGGCTTTACAAATAGATCGTAATTGATTGATTGACTCACTGCTGGGGTCTCCAGTCAATGTACTTTAAAAACAAACATGCATTTATTTGTGCATTTCTTTCTCAAAACACACAGTTTTGGTGGGTTAGGTATTATTACGGATGAGTGACTCATCCATATCAATAAAGTACTTACACGATAAAAAATACCACATGGAAGTCTCTCTAACAAGAAAAAACTGATACAAAAGGTAAAAACTAAAATGTGACTAATTTCAGACATGCTACGCATGATTGTTCCACCTGTTAACCTGCACGGAAAACCTCCTCAGAGATGTTTAATTTCATGCTCAATTACAAGACACGGAGAATAAATCGACCGTAAAATTGTAGATTCTGTGCCATTTAAAAGATAAAAAAAATACATTCAATTGTTTATTACACTAGACATAATGCATTAACCAAAACACAAAGATTCGGATACATAGGATGCATAGGAACATAAATTGGTGTAAAGTTAAGGTTATAGACATCCTGTTTTTGGATATGTCTGATTACAATTGGCCGTGCATGGACATCAAAGGAGTGTCTTTAAAACAAAGGACGTAATGATCTTGAAGCCTAGTCAGTCTCTGGACAATAATCCCATTAAGTTTCTACAGAGGGAGCTAAAACTGAGCTTCAAAGCGAAAGTTTTAAAATCATCTGGATTTGCAGAGTATGAGTGGAGAGGGGTGGATCCAAGTCCATCATGAGAAACATATGACCGCAGAGGATGCCAACAACGGTTTCCAGACAAGGTACGAGGTCTTGTGCTTGACCACTCGTCACTTATTTCACTCATTCAGTCAAAGGTCTTGAGTTTGCAACTCAAGCCAGTCATTGTTGGCCCTGTTCCGAACTGTAAACCTTTGGGGAAGTCAAATGAAGAGGCAGTAGGAGAAGCATCAACCAAGGTTCAGATTTCTTATTCAGTTCATCACTTCATCAAGGGATTGAAGGAGCGGCAGGCTTTTCTAAGTAGAGATGAAGAGCTGTTTTTCCACTTCCAGTGTTTATGGACCATAACAAAGTAGATCATCTCAAAAGAAGCCTAGGAAGGTCAGTGAGGTGCCGAAGACAGCGTGATACTGCTAATCAAACTGGAATGATATGAAAGGACATGACAAACAAAAAAAAAGATGCAGCAATGTGCCAGCATGATCTGGAAGAGGCACAGAGGACAATGTCAGACGGGTACACCTGTGAAGAAGGCAGACACTTCTATTTTTGTACAGGCACAAAGTCAAAAAGAGAAACATGAGGAAGTCACAGTGCCATTTTCATCAGGAGGATAATAACTGTTTTGGTAAAGGGAACAGCACGAAAATGTCGGCGACAAAAAGGTTAAGCTGTATTTCTCTGTTTCTTACAGCTAATGTGCAATCTTTGAGGATTCCAGTCCTGTTGCACAACCACTGGACATTTGATTTAAATAGCTGCAATGAACGTTTATGGCATCAAAACAACATGCAAATCCATGCACATGCCTGTCCCCTCTGACTTGGCCTCTGTTTGTTTCTCATGTGCATTGATATTATTAATCTTTGTTGCATACATAATGGGGCTGGCACAAGGAGCAAGGTGGGTCAAGTGTCTTGTCCAAGGACACAACAGCGGTCACTATGTTTTCTTGCACTAAATTAGTCTGATTTCTCAAATAGTCCGGTTTTGTTTGTATTTTCACACCTACGTGTGAAGTCCAAGTGTCCAAGCACACTCTTATATGCAACTATTGGTCATACGCCATGTGCCTCCCGTACACTGGGGGGGTGGGGGTGCTTCTTTCATTTAAGTGCGGATAACTGAATCCGCACTAATACTTCCAATTCATTGCAGACCTGGTTTTGGTGGTTATCGGTTGACTCTTGATCATCCTGACCCATTTTCTCTCAGCAGCAGGTGATAGCTTGTGTTTTCTTCCTGATCGTGGCAGTGACAAAACTGTGCCATGCACTTTATACTTACGAACAATAAAGTATAAACCATATAACGTCACAGAAAGATTTGTGGATCTTTTGCAACTTGTTTTAACTGATGTCCACTGTAATATTGCCACAGATTACAAATATTACGTCTCTAAAGGCTATGCGAATGTTAAATTGCCGACAGCATCAAGAAATTATCTTGGATTGCTCTACGACCATGACGCTACTACCAAGAATGTATCGGGTCGGATGTAAAGAAAGACGGCGGAAGCGTTTTTCCAAAGGAAATTTCGGAAAACAAAACTTTTGAATGTCTCAATGTTGATTCAAAAGGCTCTCTGTATTGATGGAAGAATTTTTTAAATCCAACAGTTCGTGCCTCGACTGATATCCAGAGGAAGGTTGCTATTGTTATGGACTATCTTGCCCGTTGTGCGGAAAGTTAATCAGTTTGGAGTTCACAAATGCAGCGTGAAGAGGGTTTGTGAACGCTTTATTATTTGCCTTTATTTACCTGCTTCATTATATTTCATCTCGTTGATGTTCTTTTCTTTTTAATTTGTGAGGCAAATAAACAGTCTCCTCTTCATTACAATTGTTGCCATGTTTTTATTGAATGGTATCTGCTTCTGGGTTATATACTGCACAATGAGACTGGCGCATACACGATACGAAAGATCCTCTCCTGCTGCACACAACCCTTCGAAAGATCTGGTTTCCAATTGCATAATCCAGATGTGTTAGTCCCACTTTTCAAACATCAAATACGATTTGATTAAGGTGTTTCGATGGGTTGTAGGAGGCTTATTTAGAGCCGAACTATTTCAGAAATCGGACTTATCTTGTGTATGGACACGTACTGAGCGACACACTGGGTGGATTCGTACCAGGAAACCTCAAGATTCTAGACGACCGTTTTACCATTTGAGCCGCTACATTCCCCAATAGTCCTAACTTATCTGAGGCCTCATGCACAAAGAGTTGTGTGGCTTTCCACCAAACATGGACGTACGATCAAATCCAGGAAATGGCGTACATCAGTAAAAATGCAGATGTATGGAAGTGTTCGCACGCACAAATTTAATCGAATTTTTTTGTTACATCGCAATCTACTTGAAATCGACTGCGGACAGGCATGGCTGTCACACCCGGACCACGTCCTCTTATAAATACGCAAATCATATTGAAAGTAGCCATGATACTGAGAACGGCACATGCTGCCTAATGAGGGTTCGGCAGGAGGTGCTTCTTTCTCCTGCTACGGAAAACACCACACAACGCTACAATGCATCAACGAAGAAGGTTTCCTCGAACAAAATAACCATAGCAATTAACGTAAAAAAAAAAGGTGGTTAAATTACGGATATTTTTAGCATGATTATATTTTACATATCATGAAACAAACCAAAACAAAGGCGGCATAAACCTTGATTAACCTAAAATGCATGGCTGGTTGTTGTCTATAGTCCAGTGGTTCTCTTTTTTCACCTGGTACCAAGGTATCTTAATTACTAAGTATATTGTAACATTACACACATTTTGAACAGTAACACTGTATTTGAATACAAGAAAATACAACTTTTACATTACAATATTTACTTAAGTGATTCTTTGGCATACCACCTGTGGTACCTGTACCACAGTTTGAGAATCACCAATCTATGTTCGCCCGGGGGACAGTTTCTAATTGTAATCCCATTGGGTTGAGTTTTTTTTTTTTGCTCTGATGTGGGATCTGAGCCGAGGATGTCGTTGTGGCTTGTGCAGCCCTTTGAGACACTCATCATTTAGGGCAGGGGTGTCAAACGTACGGCCCGAGGGCCGGATCAGGCCCGTGAACAGGTTTTATCCGGCCCGCGGGATGAGTTTGGTAAGTATAAAAATCAGTCGAAATTTTTGAATGAAAGAAACAGCAGTTCTAAATGTGTCCACTAGATGTCGCAATAGCAATTCTTTGTACCTTTGTAGATGATGCTACATATGTAAAACAATAAAAATAAACCACATGAAGTTAGTGCACCAGTCGAGGAAAATGAGCAAACTACATAAATAACATCCTGTAATTTGATTTTGATATTACTTTTTTATCTTGATAGATTGAAAATTAACACCAATGAGTTGACTGATGATAATTATCACATCATTTATTCAGAAAGTATAAATAACGACTTCGAATCCAGAAGCAAGAACGACATTATAGCAAAATGTTCCCGCTGTACGTGTCAATTCTGACTAGGGGCTCCCAGCCTCACGAGCCTGCCCCCATTGCCAATCCTGGATCGCCGACAGACTTGTAGTGTGGTATGATGATGTAGATGACATAAATGAGATGAGATGAGGTGAGGTGATGGACGCCTGCGCGTGATTTTTTTTTTTAATGTATCTGAAGTTGCGCTTCGTCAAACACACAGCACTTGGCAGATTAAGAAGTGGACTCCGTGGCATGGAGAACCAAGACAAACGGCACTTCTATAGTCTGTTGCAGCCTTTATCCGCCCTCACAGTTGCCTGTTCAGCCGTTGAGGTCTTGTTTTCTGTTAGGGTTGTCTCCCTTGTGTAGCTCCTTCTTCCAAACGTTTCATCATGACTAGTTTTAGGGCTATATAAATAAACTTTGATTGATTGATTGATTGATGTTAGTATTTTTGACAAGCTCATATTTGAATAATAATGACAACTACAAAATAACTTGTTCCAGGAACTATTTCGGAAATGTTCTGAAATTTTTATCCAAATCCATCCATTAGTCAAGTTGATTACGGATTACGCAGATGGTTGCATTTTTTTTTATGAAGCAGCACATTTGTTTGGAAAGCCGGCCTTACCAACAAGGTGTCCTTTATTTTTTTCAAAAAGTTGGCAACCCTAGTTGATTTGGTTCACAAAAATGGAAAGTAAATAGTAGCAGCACCCTGATGTCCCTACAGTTAGGGATGATGTTTGATAAGAAATTATCGAGTTTGAGCCTATTATCGAATCCTCTTATCGAACCGATTCCTTGTCGATTCTCTTATCGCAGGGGTGGGCAATTAATTTTTACCGGGGGCCGCATGAGCAACCCGAGCACTGCTGGAGGGCCACACTGACAATATTTCAATTAAATTTTGCTCAAATTATTTTTGATATACCGTAAGATAGATAATAATAATAATAATATTTTCATTTAACCTAACTTATCTTTATACAAAAGCAGATGGCTTTTGATGGTTTTATTTTTAACACTTTCTTACACAACACTTCCTGATGTATATTACAATACAAAAATTTCAATTTCTGTCACTTTATCCTGCACCCTCTTTGTTGTAAAACCTTTATTTAACCAGATAAGAAAACGTTGTGAACGTAGCACGTACGCCTGTAAGGTGATTGGCGAAGAAGGAGGAAGCGTTGCTGTTGCGGAAATGAGGAGTGAGGATTGGTTTTCCTTTTGGAAATAATGAGATAAGTTGAGCTGTGTTAGTATAGCATGCTCAATAAAAGTTTAAAAAGTGCATCAGACTTGGTGTGCACTTCTTCTGGACGCTACAATTGATGTCACAAGTGGGATGAAATGCCTCCCAGTTCGCCTTGCCATCAAACCTGGGAGTCTTCATTGAGGGCGGAATTCCCCCCGTGGCAAGCAGCGTGGCTGCACCTGTAAACGCTCTCTCTCTCTCTCTCTTTGCGGCGAGCTCCTCACGTGGCACGTACCTCCCGATGACGTAGCACACAAACAGTGCAGTATGCGCAAAGTTTTACTTCTGCCACCAATTGTAGCGTCCAGAAGAAGTGCACATCAAGTCTGACGCTCTTTTTAAACTTTTATTGAGCAAGCTATACTAACACAGCTCAACATATCTCGTTCCTTCCACACGCACGTCTCCTCACTCCTCATTTACGCAACTCAAGAAGACAACATCTACTTCAGCAGGTCGTTACACTATATTCTTTAAACACAGCAACGTGTGTACCACAAATAAGCACACAGCTTTACCTTTACTTGTCTTGTTGAAAACACGCCATTCGTCATCAACTTTTCTCTTTTTAGCGGGCATCACTTGTCGCTGTGCGCCTTCCCTCACAGGACATACGCACATATAACACTTTTCAAAATAAAAGCAGCACAGTTGTATTGCACGCACGACAAAGATGTTTTTTTAAATTTATTTTGTAATTTGAGATTGCCGCTGCGCGCACGAGCATACGTCCACACGGAAGTAATACAAATAACGCTTTTCAAAACAAAAGCAGCACCGTTGTATTGCACACTCGAAATAGATGCTTTTTAAAATTTATTTTGTAATTTATAATTGGCCTCACGCGGGCCGGACAGGGACGTACAAAGGGCCGGATGCGGCCCGCGGGCCGCACAATGCCCAGGTCTGTCTTATCGAGTCCAGATAGGTTGTTGTATATGGAAAAAAACACCATTTGGTTAATATTTGGTTTAACAAAAGCTCACTTGTATTATATAAGAACAAAATAAAATCTAATAAATAAATAAATATTGACTATTACCCCCCTAAAAAAATAAAATAAAAAAAATAAATATTGACTGTTGTTACCCAAAGTATATTAAGTGGGATTTTTAAGTAAAACAAATATATACAGTAACACAAAAACAACCTGTCTCTGTGATCACTATCGGTGTATAAATAATAATATAGTGTTAAATAAAATCAGTCCCTTGGGCACAGAACTGAAAATAATACAGCTCTCCAAAAAGAGCACTTCTGCTGCTATTTGACATAACTGTTTGTTATGATGCTTTGACATTTTTGCACTTTATTTCTTTATTGAAAGAAAATTCTATGAAGAGAAAAGTTGTTTGCCAATGTGGTTACAATGCTAAAAAAGGAAAAGTTAAAGCTAAAAAAAAGAAATACACTTTATTGAGTTAACATTATTTCTTTATAGGGGGAAAGATGTGATGTTATGAGCTAGGAATATAACTACACTACCCAGCATGCAACAGGAGTGACGAGCATGCGCGGTAGCCCCGAAAAGTGTTGTTGCATGTCGCCACCCGGCAGCTAAGAATGAGGTTATGAGCACGCTGTGAAAGTAAACGTCAAGAACTCAGCCAACACGCCTCGTCTGCATTATTTATAATTAGACAGACAACACATATACAGTGTGATATTGTTTTGTTTACAAGGAAAGAAAAACAAAAGTTAAAAAAGGGAGATCATGTCATATATGTATGTGCTGCGGTTGCTTTAAGAACGTTGCGACAGCTGCCGTAAAGGAGGTGCGTTGCTAGCCTGGTTGCTGTTTCCGGTTGGTCGTAAAAGTGTTGGTCATGTGTTTGTACCCTGCTCAAATCTCTCAGTAAAGTTATTCATTGGATTATACATTTTCTTTTTAACTTTATTACACCTTGGAGCGCTTTTTCCGGTCCATTGTTTTTCCTGCTTTTGCTATCTGCACCTAATGACTGAGCTACGTGACGTCATTTCTTATGATGTCACACGGGGCATTTCTGGTCGGCACGAGATTGGTCCCAGGGATTCTAATAAAGAAGCAACTATTTTTCTTTACTGTAGTGGTCTCGATAACGGGTACCTGTTCTCAAAAAGGGATTCGAGTCCGAGGACTCTGTTCTTTTCTTATCGAACAACCGGGAAAACCGGTTTCGAGTATCATCCCTACCTACAGTACAGTTGATTTGGTTGGTATTTTAGTGTTGTTTAGCAGCACATTGGAAGCTAATACAACAGAAACTGCAAGTTCTCTAGCTATTGTACCTTGCTAAGCAACTGCCTAGGAAGCCTCAAGGAAAGACTGTTAACATCGAGCCAGAAAAGATAGAAACATCCTCAGACCTTTTGCAAGAAATCTATGCAAATAACAGCAGTGAATACACCTAGAGGAGGAAAATCACAAATTAATAAAAGGAACTTCTTCCAGAAATTAATTGAGCACCGTAAATTCCTTACCGCTTATACTGTATCAGTGTGTGCACAAGATGATTTACCCAGTCCTCATAAATCCTGAATCTGGAAAAGGCATGTTGAAAGCAATGCTTAGAGATGTGTTCATGTCAGGAGTGCATGCCTATTAATGCCGCAAGATGAAATATAATCTAAATTTAAATTCCGTCCCAAAATGTTGGCGATGGTGGTCCTGAGCTATAAAGAATATGTTTTGTTTTCACACAGCAAGAACGGATAAAAGAAACACACGGCTTGTTTATAACTATGGTAAATCAATATCAATCATAGCACGGATGCAGAACATCTGATTTATCAGGCGCTAAGACAGCTTGCATTGACTGTTAGTCAACACCAGCTGTAATACCCATGACTCTTCACTGGAATCTACTACACCACATATTCACTCGATATTACAAGTCAAATCAAAAAGACGGGTCGTTTTTCACACATCTAAATCACCCGAGGAGGAAAAACCAAGTGTAAACAAGGACTACCAAGACCAAGAGCAAGGGGGCCCATTCGGTAGACAGGAATGATACATGAGCCCTCGATGGAATATACAAAGTTGATTCTCACAGCAGACTGGACTGTTGGAGAATGAAGAGGACCATTTATTTTGCTGTGAGTTGGCATGAATATGTAAAGTCAGGCAATCATACAGTGTAGGCTAGTATTTCTTTTTCAGCATAAGCCTGGTCTGAATACTGAATAGTCAATGTAACACAAATGTGAAGCTATTGTCTCGTTTCGACTAAGTTCAGTTCTGTTCACTGAGGGACAATTCAGATTTGCGCTTCCACTAAAATGGTGTACTATAACAGCAGAAGTGTAGTTTTTAAATCAAGCATCAATAATCAAAATGATTTAAATCACTTTGTGTGTCTAGATTTTGTTACATAACGGTAAATGATATTTGTGGAGCCACGAATGACTTGTACCCAAAATTCAATGTTTGTCATGATTTGTTGCCCAGATCATGCTCTGTTTAGTTTTGGACTCCCTCAGTTCCTTTTGGTTTGTTTTGGTTGCCATGGGTGCTGATTAATTTCACCTGCCTCTGATTGATTGATTGATTGATTGAGAAGTTTATTGACATCTTAAATAATTTAATCCGTGTACTGCTTTAAAAACGCAAATGGATGGCACAAAAAGTCAAAAGGCTTCTTTACATTGTGGTCCATTAAATATTCATCACATTTGATACATTCAATTATAAAATATATATAACCTGTAACACGTATATAAAAAAATATGTTTCAAAAATGGATAAATTATGTACATATACACAGTATACATGTCAGCTGATTTGAAAAACAATATATACAAAAAATGGGGGGAGGGGCGTATATACACTACCGTTCAAAAGTTTGGGGTCACATTGAAATGTCCTTATTTTTGAAGGAAAAGCACTGTACTTTTCAATGAAGATAACTTTAAACTAGTCTTAACTTTAAAGAAATACACTCTGTACATTGCTAATGTGGTGAATGACTATTCTAGCTGCAAATGTCTGGTTTTTGGTGCAATATCTACATAGGTGTATAGAGGCCCATTTCCAGCAACTATCACTCCAGTGTTCTAATAGTACAATGTGTTTGCTCATTGGCTCAGAAGGCTAATTGATGATTAGAAAACCCTTGTGCAATCATGTTCACACATCTGAAAACAGTTTTAGCTCGTTACAGAAGCTACAAAACTGACCTTCCTTTGAGCAGATTGAGTTTCTGGAGCATCACGTTTGTGGGGTCAATTAAACGCTCAAAATGGCCAGAAAAAGAGAACTTTCATCTGAAACTCGACAGTCTATTCTTCTTCTTAGAAATGAAGGCTATTCCACAAAATTGTTTGGGTGACCCCAAACTTTTGAACGGTAGTGTACACTATGTACATGTTTAGTGTTCGGCACGCTCACCTGCTGCCGGGCACTAATCAGAGAACTATTTATTCACGTTGCTCGCCACACACGTGCTCCTTCCTTATTTTTAGTATGCAACAGTTACGTTGGATGACTTCTTGTTTCCATGCCTTTGATTCCTGTGCTAAGTTTTTGCCTTAGCCTCCCGTGCGACCCAGGATGCAGACGGGAAACTCCGGACGAAGCGTGCAAGTAGGATATGATTTATTTGTCATAAATCATACGACATACAAAAAGACAGGAAACAAACAAAAAAAACTTGTGCCGATCGCACGGGAAGCTAAGGCAAAAACTTAGCACAGAAATCAGAAGCATGGAAACAAGAAGTCATCCAACGTAACTGTTGCATACTGCAAATAAGGAAGCCAGACTGTGTGTTGCGAGCAACAAAAATAAATAGCTCTCTGATTAGTGCCCGGCAGCAGGTAAGCATGCCGATCACTAATCAGAGGCAGGTGAAAACAATCAGCACCCATGGTAAACAAAACAAACCAAGGGGTGCACAATACAGGAGTCCAAAATTAAACAGAACATGATCCAGCAACGGATCATGACAATGTTAGCTTACATGTAATCTCCTGATATGCGCAAAATGTTATCATCATTACACAAACGGTTAATGACTTATGGACAATTAGTTGCCAGGTCCCAAAGAAGTGTTGCTTGATGGCAGCCGTGTTTTTACCAACTGAGCTCAAATGTGGTTGCCAGTCCTTTAAAGGTATGCGCCAGATTACATACACGTTGATTCGGCTAAACATCTTAAAGTGACAGTGGGGATTTGCAGAGTACATTTAACTGTGTGAGAAATTTCAAATCAAGTTGATAAATGCGGTCAAATATGGGTTTGTCTTGCCAACTTGTCACTCCATTGGGTGCAGCCCAGGAGTGGAAGAGGTAACGTTCACAAACTAATGCAGACATGTGAAAAAAATTACCTTTGTTTTCACTGGTATCAATATAATAATAATAATTATTATTATTAGATTTATTGTCTCTGAGGAGAAATTTGTCTTGGACATCAAGACACAGCGTTTTACATACATGCATACAGTTCATCCGACAATACAGTGTTGATAGTGAACAGTGCGCCGGTATATCAGTTAGTTATGAGATCATACATTGCACACCTCCCGTATTGCACCATCCCAATATTGCACTCCTTATTATTGCATCCGGTTATTACAGTAGTTTTCTGTTGTTAAGTGCTTTGGTTGCCAGTGGGACAAAGGAAAATCTTTACCTGTTGAGTTTGTATGTTGCTGTTCTGTACCGTTTGTTTACCATTTGGCATCAACACAATTTCACTACAAAGTATGAGGTGTGGGTCACGGGCGATTTTAAGACCCTGCTTCCTCACGGTCTTGTCGAATATTTCTTGAAGGGAACAAAGGGGGCCGCATGCCAAATATTTTACCAGCCCTCTTGATAAGGTTTTAAAGTTGGGTTTTTGAGTTTGACAGACAGATTTCCAAACTATGTGGAGATGCCATAACGGATGACAGATTCAATGTTTGCCTTGTAAAACAACATCATGATATCGCTTATCATGATTGTGCTGTGGTGCTAAAACAACACAATCAATGCTTTAGTGCAGCTGTTATCTCTTTCAAGTTTCACAACATCATTGTCTAAGTGACAACTTGCTTGTTTACGCTCAACTTGCAGAGAGCTGAATGCCATCATAGCATGTTAGTTTACACACTAACCTGAGGCAATAACAGCAGAAAATGATGAAAATATGTGTTTTGTTGTACCAGGAAGAAATCAGTCTTGAATCTTAATCAGCAGTATTCCTTCCTGCCCGGTATTTTTTAGGTAAATGCACACACCGAAGCAGTCAGTCATGTGGTAGTTTTGAAGGCTAGAACCACAAGCCCTCAACTACAGCCGATGCAGTGACCATCACCTGAGGCAAACTAATTGAACTCAATGGCAATTCAGTCAGTAACCCCCAGCTGACCTTTGATATAATTCATACCGACTGTATGACTAAAGCACCGATTCGTTCTGCACCAGTCTGTGATTAATCCATTATGATTCTCTCCTTCCCCTCGGGTAAGCAGCGGCCGGCCACACAGAGTGATTGGGAAAGCAGATCATGTCTAAACCTCTCACGTCGAACACCTCTTATGTCAAACCATTGAGATTTTGGGGAAAACTATGACTCTAAAGTTTCACACAATGGCATGGTCTTTATTGTCATTGCACAAGTACAACAAAACTTTGTTTTCAGCCCAATGTACGCTACCGTTCAAAAGTTTGGGGTCGCCCAAACAATTTTGTGGAATAGCCTTCATTTCTAAGAACAAGAATAGACTGTCGAGTTTCAGATGAAAGTTCTCTTTTTCTGGCCATTTTGAGCTTTTAATTGACCCCACAACTGTGATGCTCCAGAAACTCAATCTGCTCAAAGGAAGGTCAGTTTTGTAGCTTCTGTAACGAGCTAAACTGTTTTCAGATGTGTGAACATGATTGCACTAGGGTTTTCTAATCATCAATTAGCCTTCTGAGCCAATGAGCAAACACATTGTACAATTAGAACACTGGAGTGATAGTTGCTGGAAATGGGCCTCTATACACCTATGTAGATATTGCACCAAAAACCAGACATTTGCAGCTAGAATAGTCATTTACCACATTAGCAATGTATAGAGTGTATTTCTTTAAAGTTAAGACTAGTTTAAAGTTATCTTCATTGAAAAGTACAGTGCTTTTCCTTCAAAAATAAGGACATTTCAATGTGACCCCAAACTTTTGAACGGTAGTGTATGTCTTTGATTCCACTTGTTCCAACAAGGGTTTATGTGAGTGCTCAATAGCGCCCCCTCTCAGACATGGGCTATAAATAGGCTGGACTGGCATTACAGCTGCCAGTTCAGTCCTGCCATGATTGAGGTGAGTAGCGAAGCGCTGCTCAAATACAAATGAATAACCAATTAGCTTCGATGCTAACATGATGCGACTTTAAGGTTTTACTACTTACGCATAAAATACTAAAGGGTCTAGCTCCATCCTATCTTGCTGAGTGTATTGTACCATATGTCCCAGTAAGAAATCTGCGTTCAAAGAACTCCGTCTTATTAGTGATTCCCAGAGCCCAAAAAAAGTCTGCGGGCTATAGAGCGTTTTCCATTCTGGCTCCAGTACTCTGGAATGCCCTCCCGCTAGCTGTTCAAAGTCAGGACCCGGGGTGGACCACTCATCTGTGCATCGGTTGGGGACGTCTTTGCGTTGCTGACTTGTCTCCACTGAAGATGATCTCCTGCTGGCCCCACTACGGACTAGACTCTCACACTATTAAGTAGATCCACTCGACATCCACTGCACCGGTCGCCCAGGAGGGGGGTCCCCACATCTGCGGTCTCCTCCAAGGTTTCTCATTGTATCCCACTGGGTTGAGTTTTTTTCTTGCCCTGATGTGGGATCTGAGCCGAGGATGTCGTTGTGGCTTGTGCAGCCCTTTGAGACATTTGTGATTAAGGGCTGTATAAATACACGTTGATTGATTGATTGATCAGGAAGTAAACGGTGTCCATAACATCACTCGAGTCTCCTGTCCGTCATTACCACAAACACAACGCATAGTCTAGGAGGCTTGAACTCGTGACGATTACAGCACATTCAGCAAGGGTTACATCAGCATACAGTCAATGTCTGTGTTTGCGTAAACTAACGCTTCTACTCATGAACTACAGCGTACAAAAGGGTGATAATGTGTAAAAACATACACCCTCTAGTGTTGTTTATGCTATAATTATTTCGAACAAATGCACCCTAATTTGACACCCTCCAGTTGGATCGACTTGAAATTTCTCGCATAGCTCAATGTGCTCCACAAACCCACCACTATAACTTTAGGGTGTTTAGCTGAATCACCACAATATTTGTCTTTAAGGAACAAGCACAGGTCGATAGAATTTTAGCAAAATTAGTCGATGAGGTGGCGACTTGTCCAGGGTGTATCCCGCCTTCCGCCCGATTGTAGCTGAGATAGGCTCCAGCGACCCCGAAGGGAATAAGCGGTAAAAAATGGATGGATGGATGGATGGATAGTCAAAAAACATGGCCACCGTCAAGCAAAGCATATTTGCAGGGCCAAGGCTGGGACTCTGTTAAATTATTTCATGGTTGCATGTCTTCCAAAGTATTTTGAGCGCCGCTCATGTGAATTTTGAAATTGGGAGTTTTCTGTCAATGCAAAAATGAAAACATTATTTACATGTCATTCATTCAAATAACATTGTCCTTAAGTCAGGCCTATAGAGATTTATAAAATGTTGCCATCTTACACTATGATAGGGTTGTACGGTATACGGTATTAGTATAGTACCGCGATACTATTGAATCATATTCGGTACTATACTTCTAAATCATTAATCCTTGTCTAAATGGCGACAAGTATCATTTCGGTACTATACTTCTAAATCATTAATCCTTGTCTCCATGGCAACAAGTATCATCCCTGCAGGACGAGGAATAGCTAAACATGCTTCACTACACACCGTAGTTCACCGGCGACACAATGTAATCAAACGCCATTGGTGGATCTACACCTAACATCCACTTAATGATACCAAGTACATACGCGTATCTAGTCGATACTACTATGATCACGTCAATATTTTTTTGGCATCATAACATCTTGTTTCGTTTTTTTTTAAATGTATATTATGTTTATAAACTCAGGAAATATGTCCCTGGACACATGAGGACATTGAATATGACCAATGTATGATCCTGTAACGTCTTGGTATCGGATTGATACCCAAATTTGTGGTATCATCCAAAACTAATGTCAAGTATCAAACAACAGAACAATATGTGATTATTACATTTTAACAGAAGTGTAGATAGAACATGTTAAAAGAGAAAGTAAGCAGATATTAACAGTATATGAACAAGTAGATTAATAATTCATTTTCTACCACTTGTCCTTAATAATGTTGACAAAATAATAGAATGACAAATGACACAATATGTTACTGCATATGTCAGCAGCTAAATTAGGAGCTTTTGTTTGCTTACCTACTAATAAAAGACAAGTTGTCTTGCATGTTCACTATTTTATTTAAGGACAACCTTGCAATAAGAAACATATGTTTAATGTACCCTAAGATGTTTTGTTAAAATAAAGCCAATAATGCAATTACAAAAACAAAAAAAAGAAAAGTACCGAAAAGTATCGAAATAATTTTGGTACCGGTACCAAAATATTGGTATCGGGACAACACTACACTATGAAGTGCTTAACAATGAGGGCACAAATATATTTCCTTCAGTTGGTGTTGAAAACATGCAATGATTCAAGCTCTTTAACACTAGAAGTCCCAGCATTTTTCTGTCTACCTAGAAGACCCAGAGAGGGGTCATTTGGCCCGATTTTGTTATGGTAATGAGGCTGTTAGGGGCAGTTTGTCTAGGTAGACAGAAAAATTATACATGTGGGAAATGCCGAAAGGAGCAATGGCAGTGCCAGGATTGTGAGTGACTGCTCAAATGTATGTCAGTCACGTTTACATGGACATGGTTTTTCATTCTTTGTAAATATGCTTTTTTCTTTGTAAATTTTTTTTTTTAAACTATTTTTGGCACACAAAAATAACAATTGCTTCTGCAACAACCCTCCACACCAAAACTGGGAAAACAGTTGCTTTTTCATTCTTTGTAAATATGTTTTGTTTTGTATTTTTTTTAACAATAAATGTCAGAGTGTTGATCCCTTCATTCTGTTGATCCTTGCAAAAACACACACAACCTACCTCAGAACTAAAGCTTGAGCTGTAAGGTCCCCTCCCCCACACAGGCTCAAGTGGCCCCCTGCCGTGTGCCACTAACAGCCACATTTTCATAACAAAAGGAGTGTCCACAGGGGGGACTAGGGGTCAAATGACCCTCTTGTGTGTTTTCTAGGTAAAAATGTCAATTGACCCTTCTCTGGGACTTCGCGTGTTAAAGGGGACGTAGAATTACTTTATTTAAACCACCTCCTCCTGGTATATATAATATGTATTGGATATCCTTTGGTGTACATTTTGCTCCACAGTCACATTTACAACCCGAGTTTTTTTAGTCTGTCTGCAATATTTTAGTTTGCGGTGACGTTCCCAGATTGCAAATGAAACCACGCCCCACCTTATCCGAAAGTACCATAATGTATCTTTTGAAAATCTACGCTGTTTATATATATTAAAGTCGTCACCGCTATTTTTTTTCCATACACGGTCCAAAATAAACTTCACACTTAATTCTTCACACTTCTCAACATTACACGGATCACCTAGTCACAACATACACCTACACACTCGATTCAGAGCTGCATAAAAAACAGCTGCTTTGAGCAGCATTTATGTCACTGCATGTCGGACGTCGGTATTACTTTGTGCGTGATTACATGAAAATAATACTTTATACTATCTTTTTTTGGTAACAATTTAGTACGGGGAACATATTAATCATTAATTAGTTGCTTATTAACATGCAAATTAGTAACATGTTGGCTCTTAGTCATTATTAAGTACTTATTAATGTCTTATTCTGCATGGCCCTAACCCTAACCCCTAAACCTTCCTAATTGTTAGAAAGCCCACTGTTTAATATGTTTGTGTTTATGCTTCACTGATGACAGTATTTGGCCAGCGCCGTTTTGTCATACTAATTTTGCAGGTCCTTAAACTCACCGTAGTTTGTTTACGTGTACAATTTATCCGCCCCTGCCACAGAAATATGTGTTTTATGCCACTCCTTCTTCGTCTCATTTTGTCCACCAAACGTGAATGCACAAAGGTGAGCTTTGTTGATGTTACTGACTTGCGTGGAGTGCTAATAATCCATGCTAACATGCTATTTAGGCTAGCTGTGTGTACATATTGCATCAGTATGCCTCGTTTGTAGGTATATTTGATATTTAATTCAATTTCCTTTTGTTATGTCCTCTGTGTATTTAACTTATATTTGCATATCTCATGACACATTATATGTATGTAATATTGGCTGCATTGCTGATTGTGTACCATGTTGTTCCAGACCACAGCAAACGTTACCATGTTGTTCCAGACCACAGCAAACGTTACCCAGCTTGCAAAGATTGTAATAAATCCAATAGAAGAAGACAGCTTGTCCTTTCCTTTAACTTGGGCAAACACATCTATACCTTTGGCAGTTTTAAGCCAGTAATTTCCAGGAGTTATATTACCCTCTGAAACACTAACTTAAGCAGCACCAAGTTCTTGGGTGTGCAGATGACTGACAATATGACCTGGTCCCTACTCAGCAGCACATGCACTTTTTGCATCGGATGAAAAGAGCACAGCTCCCTCCCCCCATTCTCAGCACATTCTACAGAGGCACTATAGAGAGCCTGCTGACCAACAGCATCTCTGTCTGGACTGGAGTCTGCAATGCCTCAGACTGGAAGTCTCTGCAGAGAGTGGTGAGGACGGCGGAAAAGATCATCAGGACTCCTCTTCCTCCTATCGAGGAGATCGCAAAAAGCCACTGCCTGACCAGGGCTCAGAAAATCTGTAAAGATTCCTCCCACCCCCACCAAGGACTGTTTTCACTGCTGGACTCTAGAAAGAGGTTCCGCAGCCTCCGTAGCAGAACCTCCAGGTTCTGTAACAGTGTCTTCCCTCAGTCCATAAGACTCTTGAACAAATCATAATAATCCCCTCAATTCCCCCCAAAAAGGGATTAACTGGCTGGAATATAAAGACAATATAACATACATCCATATACGTGGATGCATATGCAAAAGTGCAATATATTTATCTGTACAGTAATCTATTTTTTCATATCTGCACCTTATTGCTCTTTTATCGTGCACTACAACAAGCTAATGCAACACAATGTTGTTATCATCTGTACTGTAAAGTACAAATATGATTGACAATAAAAGGAAGTCTAAGTCTAAGGTGTTGCCTTCATTATAACACTTACGTAAGGCTTTTAACATTTTGCGGCTCCAGACAGATTTGTTTTTGGTCCAATACGGATGGCTCTTTCAACATGTTGGGTTGCCGACCCCCGGTTCAACACAAGCATCCCAACATAAGGCAGAATTTCTCATAGGTCCCCTTTAAATTTCACAGGTTCGATCCGACTCAGACCAAAGCTGTGGTCTTTCCAAAAAGAGCAGTCTTGTGAGCCGTAATATTATTTGGAGTCCACCCCAAGCGTCAAAGGTCAATCAAACTAGCACACGTTCAGCGAGAAGACCTGACAGACGCAATACAAACCCGAGGTGCCGTCTTAGCGTAGCAATCAAGAGAGCAAGGTTGTCGGCGCTGTCTCAACGCTGCAGGATGAGGAGGATCGACGACTGACAAGGACAGGACGGTCTGACAGCTGCTTGACTTGCCCGTCACACCGAAACTGTACACAATTCAAATAATCCGAACTGCCAATCAAAGACCAAACCCGGAGTAATTCACTCGCAAATGGGCCATTCAAATCCCACATTCAAGTGGCCAAGTGCACCGGCAGGCATAACGAGAGTCGCGTTGTTTGCATTTATTCATGTACTGTTGCGTCGGGAGTCTCAGAGATGGCATGAAGCAACGTCTACGTAGATGGCAACAACTTGTACAGTATGCGACCAATGTTCAGGGAGTCGCGGGTAATGAATATGCATGTACCACGTATAATGTTTGGATGAGCATTTGAGTTCAAAGAGAATGTTTGAACTGTTAGACATGAGGGGGAAAGAATAGAGGAAAAGGAAAAGGAGTAGTTTGAAGTATTTGTTTAGGGAAAAAAATCAGTCACAGTCGACTTCCCTCGAAGGATCTGGGAGATTCTGATTCGGACTGATTACCGCATGGGTAACAGTCGGCTTGGAACTTGCATCGCAAATTGAAAAAGTCTTAGGGTGAACTCACCCAAGGCAAATCATTGTGTGCTTAGGCCCACTTTGCACCTGAAACACGACACGTTTGGTTAGTAATTATCTGACTTAGTAGCTCCATCCTATCTTGCTTATTGTATTGTACCATATGTTCCGGCAAGAAATCTGCGTTCAAAGAACTCCGGTTTATTAGTGATTCCCAGAGCCCAAATCCCAGGCATGGTGTTCCTCCAGACATACTGCCGGGTATTGTGGCCAAATAGCTCAATTTTTGTTTCATCTGACACCACATGGACGAAGATAAGACCTTCTGGAGGAAAGTTCTGTGGTCAGATGAAACTAAAATTGAGCTGTTTGGCCACCATACACACCAATATGTTTGGAGGAGAAAAGGTGAGGGCTTTAATCCCAGGGACACCATCCCTACCGTCAAGCATGGCGGTGGTAGTATTATGCTCTGGGCCTGTTTTGCTGCCAATGGAACTGCACTGCAAAAACTGAAATCTAAGTAAGATGAAATGTCTCAAATAAGGGTGACATTTGCTTATTTTCTGTCTGATAAGATAATTCTTCTCACTAAGCAGATTTTATGTTACAGTCTTTTACTTATTTTAAGGGTTTTGGTCCTAAATGATCTCAGTAAGATATTACAGCTTGTAGCTGAGTTTTTATGACCTATATTGAGTAAAACATGCTTGAAACTAGAATATCAACTGTTGCAAAGCTGTCATCAACACTCACAAGTATAAAACTACTTTTTTAAAGTAATCATTTCTTATTTCAAGCATGAACAAAAAAAGTCATGATTTTGACACAATTGTGTCTCATAATTAAAACAGATGACGGCCAAATAGACTTTGCTGTTTTATTTTCAATGAAACAATAGAAAATACGTACTCATATAGTAGTACAGTTGGCACAGTACAGTAAACTGACAGTTAATATCTAAACATTTAACATGTGACATTTCTAACAATTTTGAACAGAAATAGTTCATGCACATTCAGATAAATTCCTCAAAATTACAATTAAAAAAATTTTGGCCGGGGGCCGGGCTGTATATATGTGCAATAATTGACTGAAAGAGCACGCACTTGGCGCGATGATGTCATGTTATCGATGGAAAAATGCATTTTTAGACAGTATGATTTGCCTGAGCGGCTAGGAGACCCCGAGAGTAACAAGCGGTTACCTTGTTGCCTTTCAATTAAGAACAATAAACTAGTTTTTAGTATAAGTTTGCTGGTTTCAAGAAATGTAATGCCGAGCGCATATCATTTTGTCAAGATAATGGCACTAGCATTTACTTAATTTAAGAATATTTTTGAACATATTGAGCAAAAAGGTCAAAAAAAATTTCAACCAAGAAAAGTGCACTTGTTATTAGTGAGAATGTACTTATTTTAAGGTATTTTTGGGTTCATTGAGGTTAGCTAATTTTACTTGTTTTGGAAAGTCTTGACAAGCCAAATTTTCTTGTTCTATTGGCAGATAATTTTGCTTAGTTCAAGTAAAATACCCCTCATTTTTGTAATTTTTTTTCTTCTTTTTGAACACTGACTTTTTGCAGTGTGGTGCTTTACAGAGAGTAAATGGGACAATGAAAAAGGAGGATCACCTCCAAATTCTTCAGGACAACCTAAAATCATCAGCCCGGAGGTTGGGTCTTGGGCGCAGTTGGGTGTTCCAACAGGACAATGACCTCAAACACACGTCAAAAGTGGTAAAGGAATTTTCTAAATCAGGCTAGAATTAAGGTTTTAGAATGGCCTTCCCAAAGCCCTGACTTAAATGTGTGGACAATGCTGAAGAAACAAGTCCATGTCAGAAAACCAACACATTT
Organism: Entelurus aequoreus; assembly: GCF_033978785.1. Lineage (NCBI taxonomy): Eukaryota > Metazoa > Chordata > Actinopteri > Syngnathiformes > Syngnathidae > Entelurus > Entelurus aequoreus. Next base: position 16,451,772 of record NC_084740.1, on the reverse strand, counting down.
AGCTGAACTGCACCAATTTTGTCAAGAGGAGTGGTCAAAAATTCAAGCAGAAGCTTGTGGATGGCTACCAAAAGTGCCTTATTGCAGTGAAACTTGCCAAGGGACATGTAAGCAAATATTAACATTGCTGTATGTATACTTTTGACCCAGCAGATTTGTTCACATTTTCAGTAGACCCATAATAAATTCATAAAAGAACCAAACTTCATGAATGTTTTTGTGACCAACAAGTATGTGCTCCAATCACTCTATCACAAAAAAATAAAAGAGTTGTAGAAATTATTGGAAACTGAAGACAGCCATGACATTATGTTCTTAACAAGTGTATGTAAACTTTTGACCACGACTGTACATCATGTGTTGCCTTCATCATAAGACTTGTACAAGGCTTATACTTTTTTGCGGCTCCAGACATACTTTATTTTGTATTTTTGGTCCAATATGGCTCTTTCGACAATTTGGGTTGCCGACCCCTGGTTTAGGGGAATACTTTGAATGGCAGTTGCTGTTTTGTTATGCTTGGAGGGCGTCTACCCATACATGCTGCTTCTGATGATATAGTCAGCAGGGAAAGGAGAAGGCAGAATTGCCACTGAAGAAAAAAGATACAAGCCATTGATGGTCAGCAGACTATTACAGCTCTATTTTCTGCTTCCAGTACTTAGATCAGACTAGATAGTACCTCAACATCGCCTGTACACACTTCCGTCTCCTCTACTGAGCCTGACACAAAATAAGTACATTTTCTATGGAGGTTAATTTGTGTCTTTATTACAAAAGCTTTTATTTGACAATTAATTTATGTAACTGATTTTTTTGTGTTTGAATTTTGTGATTTTGTGATTTTTTATTTTTTTACATCAAATTAAGCTGACACTTTCACTGTAAAACAATTCAGTGTTTTAACATTCAGTTAATAGAAATCCTGTGTAAAAAAGAATCAGTGTATACAAATTAAGTGTAAATAAATTCCGTGTCGAAAAAATTTGCAGCTTCAAAATGCAAGACTCACTTCCGGTAAAATAAAGCTGAGGTAATCGATTGTGTCTCAGAACCAGCCAATGAGGTGTCGAGTATGAAGTCACGTGACACGGGTCTTGCAAAACAGCATAGAAAAAGCAATTAACTGGGCATAATACAACCCAATAAACACTTACATGCGGATGTGGAGGTTTTCAAACTGTGGATATGATTACAGTTGTTAAAATCTGCACTTTTGCATGACATACGTTTTACTACGTGTCGTGATATGCAGTTAAACGGATACACAACGTGACCTGCAGATGGTGCTGGATAGGGATGTCCGATAATGGCTTTTTGCTGATATCCGATATTCCGATATTGTCCAACTCTTTAATTACAGATACCGATATCAACCGATACTGATATCAACCGAGACCGATATATACAGTCGTGGAATTAACACATTATTATGCCTAATTTGGACAACCAGGTATGGTGAAGATAAGGTCCTTTTTAAAAAAAATAAAAAATAAAATAAGATAAATAAATTTAAAAATATTTTCTTGAGTAAAAAAGAAAGTAAAACAATATAAAAACAGTTACATAGAAACTAGTAATTAATGAAAATGAGTAAAATTAACTGTTAAAGTTTAGTACTATTAGTGGACCAGCAGCACGCACAATCACGTGTGCTTACGGACTGTATCCCTTGCAGACTGTATTGATATATATTGATATATAATGTAGGAACCAGAATATTAATACAATTACCATGTGCGTACATGGTAATTGTTATATTTTGTACATATGATATAGACATAATATAATACAATATATCAGTATATATAATATACTGTACATATATTATGTAAATATTATGTATGTATGTTATATTTTATATCGCTATATTTAGTCTATTTATACCTGCGTTGTCCTTTCCATCCTTACACTTTCCATCATTGTAACTGAGCTACTGAGTGGAACAATTTCCCTTGTGGATCATTAAAGTTTGTCTAATGTCTAATGTCTAATAACAGAAGGAAACAACCCTTTTGTGTGAATGAGTGTGAATGAGGGAGGGAGGTTTTTTGGGTTGGTGCACTAATTGTAAGTGTATCTTGTGTTTTTTATGTTGATTTAATAAAAAATACAAATAATAAAAATAAAAAAAAAACCGATACAATAAGAAAAAAAAATGATACCGATAATTTCCGATATTACATTTTAAAGCATTTATTGGCCGATAATATCGGCAGGGCGATATTATCGGACATCTCTAGTGCTGGATAATGATGTCCAACGAAGAAGACACGGATATATAAAATAGGCGTTTGGATGCATTGACGGAGGGTGGAATACATGTTTGAGCGTAAGCTTTTTGTGCACAGGAAAGAGTTTGGTCATCGATAGATTTAGCAAACACTACGGTAACCACAGGGAGCGTTGCTTCAAGCAGACGAAGGACGGGGCAGAGTGGGCAGGGCAGCGACAAGCCTGAGACCTCGATGTAATATCATTGTTCTTTGTAGTAGAAAGTTCTGCAGAACAGTGATATTATATCGCATAAGTGGATGTTTTTTTTTATCCTTTTGCCTTTTCCCCACATTTTATATTTTTATGTACAAAGCCCAAAACCAGTGAAGTTGGCATGTTGTGCAATTCGTAAATAAAAACAGAATACAATGATTTGCTAATCCTTTTCAACTCATATTCAATTGAATAGACTGCAAAGACAAGATACGTAATGTTCGAACTGAGAAAATTATTATTTTTTGGCTAAAAAGTTGGCACAGGGGCATTTTTACCACTGTGTTACATGGCCTTTCCTTTTAACAACACTCAGTAAACGTTTGGGAACTGAGGAGACCAAATTTTGAAGCTTTTCAGGTGAAATTATTTCCCATTCTTGCTTGATGTACAGCTTAAGTTGTTCAACAGTCCGGGGGTCTCTGTTGTGGTATTTTAGGCTTCATATTGCACCACACATTTTCAATGGGAGACAGGTCTGGACTACAGGCAGGCCAGTCTAGTACCCGCACTCTTTTACTTTGAAGCCACACTGTTGTAACACTTGGCTTGGCATTGTCTTGCTGAAATAAGCAGGGGCGTCCATGATAACGTTGCTTGGATGGCAACATATGTTGCTCCAAAACCTGTATGTACCTTTCAGCATTAATGGTGCCTTCACAGATGTGTAAGTTACCCATGCCTTGGGCACTAATACACCCCAGCGTTTCTGGGTGTTGTTGATAAATGGCTTTGGCTTTGTATAGTAGAGTTTTAACTTGCACTTACAGATGCAGCGACAAACTGTAGTTACTGACAGTGGTTTTCTGAAGTGTTCCTGAGCCCATGTGGTGATATCCTTTACACTCTTTTGCTTTTTGATGCAGTACCGCCTGAGGGATCGAAGGTCCATAATATTATCGCTTACGTGCAGTGATTTCTCCAGATTCTCTGAACCTTTTGAGGATATTACTGTATGTGTTATTAGTAGATGGTGAAATCCCTAAATTCCGTGCAATAGCTCATTGAGAAATGTTGTTCCTAAACTGTTTGACAATTTTCTCACGCATTTGTTGACAAAGTGGTGACCCTCGCCCCATCCTTGTTTGTGAATGACTGAAGCTGCTTTTATACCCAATCATGGCACCCACCTGGTCCCAATAAGCCTGTTCACCTGTGGGATGTTCCAAATAAGTGTTTGACGAGCACTCCTCAACTTTGTCAGTCTTTTTTGCCACTTGTGCCAGCTTTTTTGAAACATGTTGCAGCCATCAAATTCCAAATGAGCTAATATTTGCAACAAATAATGTTTTCGAGCTCGAGCGTTAAGTATCTTGTCTTTGCAGTCTATTCAATTGAATATCGGTTGAAAAGGATTTGCAAATCATTGTATTTTGTTTGTATTTACCATTTACACAACGTGCCAACTTCACTGGTTTTGGGTTTTGTACATTCTGATGTAATTGTGTGAAAAAAAAACTAAAGTTCATTCCGTTTATAAAATGGTATTTTTAGTTTTGTACTGACAATACACAATCCGACCACAAGGGGTGATACATATCTCATGCACAATTCAATTTGTGTTACTTTTGGGGTGAATGTGAAACCCTTAATAAGAATGGTTAGTGCAGTGCATACTATTAATACCACTGTGGTCCCAATCTATTGTTATTTGCATAACATAAGACGTAGGTCGTGATGCTGGGATAAGAAAAAGGGCTTTTGTTTGCTGAAGTTCACCATTCAGCGCACGTTGATTTTCATATTGTGCGGCTGGCCTAGTGTGAGTATGATGTTGTTTTCCAAGATCTTTGAACAGACAAGAGCTATTGATCTTTAATTAGCTCGGGCTTTGTTCAGTTCGACAAAACGTCAAAAACAACAGTGTAGTAAATCTTGCCAAAATGCTTCTTTGGGTTATCAGAAAAACTTCTCAAAACAGACCTTTAAAAATACCACGTTGATCGCAAGACACATATTGTGATCAGGTTATCAAGATGATCCTCCTATTTTGCCGGCCTTTGTTGCGGTCACTTCCCACTGCGAGGAAGCCAGGCGGGACCTGAGGCGGTAACAAATTGTTAATCGATAGCTATTGTAGCAACACAACCCCAGCTCTCCCTTGCCCTCCATATATTTTGTCATGTCCCTATTTTCCACCACGGTACAACAATATGCTATCAAGCAATTGGCAGGCAAGTCGTGAGGTGTTGGAATCCATTCTACTTTTTAACCAAAAGGGGTATTTGTCTGTTAAAAATGTCCATGTAAATTGAATTGTGCTTTAAAGGCCTACTGAAACCCACTACTACCGACCACGCAGTCTGATAGTTTATATATCAATGATGAAATCTTAACATTGCAACACATGCCAATACGGCCGGGTTAACTTATAAAGTGCAATTTTAAATTCCCCGCTAAACTTCCGGTTGAAAACGTCTATGTATGATGACGTATGCGCGTGACGTCAATCGTTGAAACGGAAGTATTCGGAGCCCATTGAATCCAATACAAAAAGCTCTGTTTTCATCTCAAAATTCCACAGTATTCTGGACATCTGTGTTGGTGAATCTTTTGCAATTTGTTTAATGAACAATGAAGACTGCAAAGAAGAAAGTTGTAGGTGGGATCGGTGTATTAGCGGCTGGCTGCAGCAACACAAACAGGAGGACTTTGAGGTGGATAGCAGACGCGCTATCCGACGCTAGCCGCCGACCGCATCGGTGATCGGGTGAAGTCCTTCATCCTTCCGTCGATCGCTGGAACGCAGGTGAGCACGGGTGTTGATGAGCAGATGAGGGCTGGCTGGCGTAGGTGGATAGCTAATGTTTTTAGCATAGCTCTGTGAGGTCCCGTTGCTAAGTTAGCTTCAATGGCGTCGTTAGAAACAGCATTGTTAACCTTCGCCAGGCTGGAAAGCATTAACCGTGTAGTTACAGGTCCATGGCTTAATAGCATTGTTGATTTTCTATCTATCCTTCCAGTCAGGGGCTTATTTATTTTGTTTCTATATGCAGTTAAGCCCGATGCTATCACATTAGCTCCGTAGCTAAAGTGTTTCGCCGATGTATTGTCGTGGAGATAAAAGTCACTGTAAATGTCCATTTCGCGTTCTCGACTCTCATTTTCAAGAAGATATAGTATCCGAGGTGGTTTAAAATACAAATCCGTGATCCACAATAGAAAAAGGAGAAAGTGTGGAATCCAATGAGCCAGCTTGTACCTAAGTTACGGTCAGAGCGAAAAAAGATGCGTCCTGCACTGCACTCTAGTCCTTCACTCTCACGTACCTCATCCACAAATCTTTCATCCTCGCTCAAATTAATGGGGTAATCGTCGCTTTCTCATTCCGAATCGCTCTTGCTGCATTGAAAAGAATGGGGAAATGTGAGGAGCCTTTCAACCTGTGACGTCACGCTACTTCCGGTACAGGCAAGGCTTTTTTTAATCAGCGACCAAAAGTTGCGAACTTTATCGTCGATTTTCTCTACTAAATCCTTTCAGCAAAAATATGGCACTATCGCAAAATGATCAAGTATGACACATAGAATGGATCTGCTATCCCCGTTTAACCCTTGTGTGGTGTTCATATTGTTGTTACTCAGCCAGGGTTTGTGGGTCTGATGGACCCGTTGCATTCTGTGGCTTTTAATGCCTCACAATCATACACTTTTTTGTTAAAATACTGACTTATCCCAAAAAACATCTGTAATGAAGTGCTTCGAGAGGCTGGTAAAGGAATACATTGTCTCCAGACTTCCCCCCACATTCGACCCATACCAGTTTGCTTATCGCCCTAACCGCTCCACAGAGGACGCCATCTCCTCTGCACTCCACCTGAGCTTAGAACATCTGGCAGGAAAGGACACACACGTGCGGATGTTGTTTCTGGACTTCAACTCGGCATTCAACACCCTCATCCCGCAGCACTTGGTGAGCAAACTGGCACCCCTTGGATTCAGTACCCCCCTTTGCAACTGGCTGCTTGACTTCCTCACAGACAGACCCCAGTCTGTGAGAGTGGGCAACAACACCTCCAGTGCCATCTCCCTGAGCACCGGCTCCTCCCAAGGCTACATCCTGAGTCCGCTGCTGTTCACGTTGATGACCCATGACTGCTGCGCCAGGTCCACTACTAACCACATTGTGAAGTACACAACAGTAGTGGGCCTCATCCGTGACAACAACCACGTGGACTACAGGGAGGAGGTGAAACATCTGGTTGACTGGTGCAGAACCAACAACCTGGTCCTGAACGTCGACAAGACCAAGGAGATCATTGTCGACTTCAGGAAGCACCAGTCCAGCCACGCTCCACTCTTCATCAACGGCACAGCGGTGGAGATAGTAAGCAGCACCAAGTTCCTGGGGGTGCAGATAACTGACAATATGACCTGGTCCCTACACACCGGAGCTCTTGTAAAAAGAGCTCAGCAGCGCATGCACTTTTTGCGTCGGATGAAAAGAGCACAGCTCCCTCCCCCCATTCTCACCAAATTCTACAGAGGCACTATAGACAGCCTGCTGACCAACTGCATCTCTGTCTGGACTGGAGCCTGCAATGCCTCAGACTGGAAGTCTCTCCAGAGAGTGGTGAGGATGGCTGAAAAGATCATCAGGACTCCTCTTCCTCCTATCCAGGAGATCGCAAAAAGCCGCTGCCTGACCAGGGCTCAGAAAATCTGCAGAGACTCCTCCCACCCCTACCAAGGACTGTTTTCACTGCTGGACTCTAGAAAGAGGTCCGCAGCCTCCGTAGCAGAACCTCCAGGTTCTGTAACAGCTTCTTCCCTCAGGCCATAAGACTCTTGAACGCATCATAATAATCCCCTCAATTCCCCCCAAAAATGGATGAACTCGCTGGAATATAAAGACAATATAACATACATCCATAAACGTAGATGCATATGCAAAAGTGCAATATATTTATCTTTACAGTAATCTATTTATTTATATCTGCACCTTATTGCTTTTTTATCCTGCACTGGCATGAGCAAATGCAACGAAATGTCGTTCTTATCTGTACTGTAAAGTTCAAATTTGAACGACAATAAAAAGTAAGTCTAAGACCCACAAACGCTGGCTGAGTAACAACAATATGAACATTGCATGGAAACTTATCTGCCAGTTTCTGCATCCCACAGGGATTCTTCTTTTGTGTTTCTGCACCTGCGGTTCCCACACAAGATTGCAACATTGTTTGTCAACACTGTCTGCGCTCATTTTGTCGCACATTTGACCCTCTGATGTTCTGTGTACCTACACTCTGTCCTCCTCGTCTAGGCCTGCTGTGTGTGTGTGTGTGTGTGTGTGTGTGTGTGTGTGTGTGTGTGTGTGTGTGTGTGTGTGTGTGTGTGTGTGTGTGTGTGTGTGTGTGTCTGTGTGTGTGTGTGTGTGTGTGTGTGTGTGTCTGTGTGTGTGTGTGTGTGTGTGTGTGTGTGTGTGTGTGTGTGTGTGTGTGTGTGTGTGTGTGTGTGTGTGTGTGTGTGTGTGTGTGTGTGTGTGTGCGTGTGTGGGCGTGTGGTACACAAAACATCAATTTCCACACTTCTATTAGCCCCGGGTCCAGTGGACCCCGGACATCTTATATGTAATAGAAATGTGTAGGGGGGTTGTATGGTGTCTGTTTCCTAAATATGTATTCTGATATATGTTCTTCACAGAAAATGAGCCAAAGCCAGTGAGTCTCAGTTTGAAAAATTAATTAATTGTGTAATTTTTCTTTTAATAAAAATCGAAAACGGGTTTCACAGACCCGAACACCACACAAAGGTTAAATAAAAAAAATTCATTTCAGTAGGCCTTTAATAAAACAAATTATGCGTGCATATACTAGGGTTGTACGGTATACCAGTATTAGTATAGTACAGCGATAGTAATGAATCATATTCGGTACTATACAGCCTCTGAGAAGTATAGACGAGCATGTTCGGCAGCGCACAATCACGGAGTACTTACAAGCAGATACAGCATGTAGACAGTAAAGGGAGAACGGACACATTTTGGCTTAAAAACTAACGATAAAGGTGAAGTTATAACACTGAAACGCCCTCAGAAAGACATGGCTAGCGAGCTAGCGGCTAACGTCCTGCCCCAGTCGGCAGTGTTTTAGCTACTTTTAAATCACTAATCCTCGTCTCCATGGCGACAAATAAAGTAAGTTTCCTACATGTAGCATTATCACTGCAGGACGAGGAATAGCTAAACATGCTTTACTACACACCGTAGCTCACCGGCGTCAAAATGTAAACAAACGCCATTGGTGGATCTACACCTAACATCCACTGTAATGATACCAAGTACAGGAGCGTATCTAGTCGATACTACTATGATTACGTCAATATTTTTAGGCATCATAACATCTTCTTTCGTTTTTAAAAAAATGTATATTATGTTTATAAACTCGCGAAATATGTCCCTGGACACATGAGGACTTTGAATATGACCAATGTATGATCCTGCAACTACTTTAAATTTAAGACTAATGTAAATAATCCAAACAACAGAAGAATAAGTGATTATTACATTTTAACAGAAGTGTAGATAGAACATGTTAAAAGAGAAAGTAAGCAGATTTTAACAGTAAATGAAGAAGTAAAATAATAATTCATTTTCTACCACTTGTCCTTAATAAAGTTAACAAAATAATAGGTAGATAAATGACACGATATGTTACTGCATATGTCAGCAGCTAAATTAGGAGCCTTTGTTTGTTTACTTACTAATAAAAGACAAGTTGTCTTGTATGTTCACTATTTTATTTAAGGACAAACTTGCAAAAAGAAACATATGTTTAATGTACCCTAAGATGTTTTGTTAAAATAAAGCCAATGATGCCAATTTTTTGTGGTCCTCTTTATTTACAAAAGTACCAAAAAGTACCGAAAAGTACCAAAATACATTTTAGTACCGGTACCAACATATTGGTATCGGGACAACACAAATTGCTAGTGTTTGAGTTTTCCTGTCCTTTTCCCCTTATTGTATGTGACAAATGGCATCTAATACGGTGGAAAGGTGCAGAGTTACGTTTATGTGTAAAAAATGGATAAAGTGTATTTAAATGAACACAAACTGCCTTAAAACTGTAAAGAAGAAGAAGTTTATGCAACACTGCAGCACTGCAGCCGGCGATGTCTTGTTAGCCGCCGTTTCTGCTACGCTTGCGTCGGGTATCGGCTCGTCAAAGTTATTCCAGATTATAAATCACAGGCGTCAAACTCAAGGCCCGCGGGCCAGATCTGGCCCTCCACATCATTATATATGGCCCGCAAAATAACGTGTCAATAAAATACCTTATATTTTCTTTCTTTACTTTCTCACTAAAGGTATTAGTTTTTTTTTTTACTGATTTGACAGGGAAAAAAATAGTTCCAATATTGCAAAAAATATGATAGTATCTAACTTTTATGGTCAAAATCCAAATAAATACTTACATATGTGCTTAACATATGATTTCGAAGCAAGTTATCCATCAAATTGTACACTATAAAAATGACCAATAGATTTTACTGTAAAATGTAGGGAGTTTTTTTTACAGCATATTACTGTAAATTGGAAAAAAAACGACCAATGTTTGTTTTTTTGAGTAAACTGTTGTCAACTGAGCTGTCAGTTTTTTTTGTTTTTTGTTTACTGTAAAATTCACGGTTGATGATTTTACGGTACCACATTTTATTTTGGTAAAGTTGCCCAAATGAAATTAAACAGCGGCACTGTAGTTCTATTTACAGTAATATGTTGTAAAACAAACTCCCTACATTTTACAGTATAATCTATCGGTCATTTTTATTGTGTAAAATTTGATGAATAACTTGCTTCAAAATCATAAGTTAAGTTAAGTTATAATAAAATAATAATAATTTAAAAAACACCCTATATTTTACAGTAAAAGTTTGGCAACTGTGGTAAAATCCACAGTTTTTTTTTTACTCTTTACGTAAAAAAAATGTAAAATATTTAAATGTATAGGCAAATACATTAATTATTTACTGTGACAAGCAGCCCTCTATTGGCAGCCATTACTGCGGTGTGGCCCTCAATGAAAACCAGTTTGACACCCCTGTTATAAATCATGCCTCTCATCTGGATAATAGGAGGATTTAGACATACATCTAGAAGTTGTTCATCTGTCACATTTAATTTATACCCGGAGATGGAGACAAACACATTACATAAGAAGACAGTGTCAGCAGCAACTTGTTTTAACCCTTCGTCGTGTGGATTAAAATTAATTATTCATCTAAACTGGAAGATGGACATAATGTCAGTCGTCATCAAAGTAAGAGCAGACATCGTACAGTAAGCAATCTTTTTTTTTTTTTTAAATGTATTTATTGTTCAGCAATTAACAATACTCCTACATGATGCTTAGTGTTTCACTAAAGCTGGATCTGTTTAGCAGAGCTTCTAGAACTTATAGCTCACCTGCTTTATTTTGAGGATCAACAATATAAGGTTCTGAACCATCATTTTTCCAAAAGTAATCGTTGTTTGCTCCCACAAAGTCTGCATGATTTGCATTGTTGTTGGTAAGGAATGGATCTGCGGTTCCTACTTCTATGTCACGCTAGCTCATTATCTCTCAAAATGGCTCAAGAATCTCCATGAGCTTGATACTAATTTTAATCGTATCTATTTACTCGCACACTGTGTAAGTCTTTCAGTGTCATACATCAGATAAACACTATATTGCCAAAAGTATTTGATCACCCATCCAAATGATCAGAATCAGGTGTCCTAATGGTGTTATTTTTCAGGAGTTGGGCTTGGCCCTTTAGTTCCAGTGAAAGGAACTTTAAATGCTCCAGGATACCAAAACATTTTGGACAATTCCATGCTCCCAACCTTGTGGGGACACATGACTGTGCACCAGTGCACAAAGCAAGGTCCATAAAGACATGCATGACAGAGTTTGGTGTGGATGAACTTGACTGGCCTGCACAGAGTCCTGACGTGAACACCTTTGGGATGAATTAGAACAGAGACTGAGAGCCAGGCCTTCTCAAACAACATCAGTGTGTGACCACACCAATGCGCTTTTGGAAGAATGGTGGCAAATTCCTATAAACACACTCCGCTACCTTGTGGACAGCCTTCCCAGAAGAGTTGAAGCTGTAATAGCATCAACATCATATTGAACCCTATGGTTTAGGAATGGGATGGCACTTCAAGTTCATATGTGAGTCGAGGCAGGTGGCCAAATAATTTTGGCAATATAGTGGAAATGATAATATCTTCAATAGAGAGGCAACTTGTTTTTACATTATATTGGTACTTTAATTGTCTTAACTTATTGATATTATTGTTTTTTGTTAGACTATTTGCCATTGTTTACATCCGGTAATAATTCTACCACAAATACAATTGTTTCTTCCTCAATGTTTCCATCTTAGACGTAGACTTCCTTTTATTGTCATTCAAATTTGAACTTTACAGTACAGATAAGAACGACATTTTGTTGCATTAGCTCGTTGTAGTGCAGGATAAAAGAGCAATAAGGTGCAGATATAAAAGAATAGATTGCTGTAAAGATAAATATATTGCACTTTTGCATATGCATCCACGTTTATGGATGTATGTTATATTGTCTTTATATTCCAGTGAGTTAATCCGTTTTAGGGGGGGAATTGAGGGAATTGTTTTGATGTGTTCAAGAGTCTGATGGCCTGAGGGTAGAAGCTGTTACAGAACCTGGAAGTTCTGCTACGGAGGCTGCGGAACCTCTTTCTAGAGTCCGGCATTGAAAACAGTCCTTGGTGGGGGCCCTGGTCAGGCATCGGCTTGTTGCGATTTCCTGGATAGAAATGGACAGGATTTCCTGGATCTGCATTAAACCATTAATAGCCTTTATAAAAACAGTTGAGTTTGCATTCCTTCCGTATATTTATTTGAAAAAAATAAAACCAGTGTACCTGGCAGACCGCCATTACTCATACTGTAAAACACTGTGCCATTGACTTTACTTTTAAATACGCCTTTTTGGTGACAGACCTTTGGACATTTTAATATTTTGCATGAAAAAAAAAAAAATGCAGATCCATTCCAAATGCAGACTTAATCGGAATTTTCAACTGGTGTTTAAAAAAAGAGTATTGTCATTATAAAAGTTCAAATGACTTTTAAGTGGGGTCAAAAGATAAAACGCTGGACGTTCTTGGCAGCGTCACAACCGACTTCATTTTCAGTTTGATTGCTCGAGCAAAAGTGGGCCAACGTGTCTGAATGGGTTCCTGTTAAAGTGATGATACAGCATTATAAAGTCGTTTGCAGCTGCCATTGTGCACTGCAATGATATCAGTAGGAAAAGAGGATTGAAACACCACTCAGAGTTCAGTGGGGATTATTCCCATTGATAGTGTTGTGCTTTTTCTTTTGCTTTTGGTGGCTTTATCGTGACACGAACCAACCTAGAAGAGAGCTAAGGTAATGAACGAGGAGGAGACAGACTTGCATCGTGAGCTGTGTTTTCTGTTTGAGAGTAGTTGACTTGTGTTTACACTTGTATTACAATTTAAAGGCCTACTGAAATGAAATGTTTTTATTTAAACGGGGATAGCAGATCCATTCAATGTGTCATACTTGATCATTTCGCGATATTGCCATATTTTTGCTGAAAGGATTTAGTAGAGAACAAAGACGATAAAGTTTGCAACGTTTGGTCGCTGATAAAAAAAAGCCTTGCCTATACCGGAAGTAGCGTGACGTCACAGGAGGAAGGACTCCTCACATTTTCCCATTGTTTACAATGCAGCGAGAGATAATCAAACTGAGAAAGCGACGATTACCCCATTAATTTGAGCGAGGATGAAAGATTTGTGGATGAGGAAAGTGAGAGTGAAGGACTATAGTGCAGTGCAGGACGTATCTTTTTTCACTCTGACCGTAACTTTGGTACAAGGGTTCATTGGATTCCACACTTTCTCCTTTTTCTATTGTGGATCACGGATTTGTATTTTAAACCACCTCGGATACTATATCTTCTTGAAAATGAGAGTCGAGAACGTGAATTGGACATTCACAGTGACTTTTATCTCCACGACAATACATCGGCGAAGCTCTTTAGCTACTGATCTAACGTGATAGCATCGGGCTCAAATGCAGATAGAAACAAAATAAATAAACCCCTGACTGGAAGGATAGACAGAAGATCAACAATACTATGTAAATACACGGTTAATAATTTCCAGCTTGGCGAAGCTTAACAATGCTGTTGCTAACGACGCCATTGAAGCTAACTTAGCTACGGGACGGCGGCGGCGGCGGGCGTTGTAGCTTTCGACGACACCCCGGCCGCCATCAGAGTCGGCAAGAAACATATATTTCCCCAAAGTTACGTACGTGACATGCACATAGCGACACGCACGTACGGGCAAGCGATCAAATGTTTGGAAGCCAAAGCTGTACTCACGGTAGCGCGTCTGCTATCCACCTCAAAGTCTTCCTGGTTGTGTTGCTGCAGCCAGCCGCTAATACACCGATCCCACCTACAACTTTCTTCTTTGCAGTCTCCATTGTTCATTAAACAAATTGCAAAAGATTCACCAACACAGATGTCCAGAATACTGTGGAATTTTGGGATGAAAACAGAGCGTTTTGTATTGGATTCAATGGGGTCCGAATACTTCCGTATCAACCATTGACGTCACGCGCATACGTCATCATACATCATACGGGACATTTAAAATTGCACTTTATAAGTTAACCCGGCCGTATTGGCATGTGTTGCAATGTTAAGATTCCATCATTGATACATAAACTATCAGACTGCGTGGTCGGTAGTAGTGGGTTTCAGTAGGCCTTTAAGGATGTTTCTTTTTTTGTTAACCTTTATTTACCCAGGAATGTCCCATTGATATTAAGAATCTCTTTTTCAAGGGAGTCCTGCACATTCATATACAGCTGTGTAGGTGCCACTGGGAGCAAGGTGAGTAAAATATCTACGATGGCGGAAGCTGAAATCGAACCTGGAACCCTCAAGTTGCTAGCACGGCTGCTCTACCACCCAAGCCACGACTGCCCCACGCCGTTCAATGTGACCTGGTATATATTCGTTGTACATATGGGATAGGGCAGGGGTCGGCAACCCAAAATGTTGAAAGAGCCATATTGGACCAAAAATACAAAAACAAATCTGTCTGGAGCCGCAAAAAATTAAAAGCCATATTACATACAGATAGTGTGTCATGAGATATAAATTGAATTAAGATGACTTAAAGGAAACTAAATGACCTCAAATATACCTACAAATGAGGCATAATGCTGCAATGCGTACATATAGCTAGCCTAAATAGCATGTTAGCATCGATTAGCTTGCAGTCATGCACTGACCAAATATGTCTGACTAGCACTCCACACAAGTCAATAACATCAACAAAACTCACCTTTGTGCATTCACGCACAACGTTAAAAGTGTGGTGGACAGAATGAGACAGAAAAAGAAGTGGCATAAAACACGTCTTAGAAAGTCGGAGAAAGTTATACTTGTAAACAAACTACGGTGAGTTCAAGGACCGCCAAAATTAGTAGGACAAAACGGCGCTCGCCAAATACTCGAATCAGTGAAGCATGTTTAATATAAACAGTGTGCTTTATAACAATTAGGGAGGTTTGCGTCATGTTTGTCCTCCTACGGAAACCATATTAAAACAAACAAAAAAAAATTTCCTCATCTTTTTCCATTTTTCATACATTTTTAAAAAAGCTCCTGAGAGCCACTAGGGCGGCGCTAAAGAGCCGCATGCGGCTCTAGAGCCGCGGGTTGCCGACCCCTGGGATAGGGTAACACCTGTTGCATGTTGCGGTGCACTTAATTGTTGGTGGTAGGGGCCAGTGGGTGCTCGGACGGGCGGTAAATCTGATGCCACTTTTCTGAGCATGCGCGGTTTTTGCTGGGCGGTGAGAAAGAATTTGCCATCAATCCCACGCGGGTGCTCGGCATTGTCGGCGCCTATGGTAGGGGCATCCATTATCCACCGATCCAGGGTCGGGTCACTGGGGGCAGCAGACCGAAGCAGCTTCTTCATCCAAGGCTCATAACCGTCAACCTGACTCTCGCCAGATCCTTGTAGTTCGCTGAGCTCCACACAAGGATCCGGGCTCGAGGGCATTGCAAACTCCTTCAAGATAGCAAAAAATAATGAACCAATCAGGATCGCCGGGCGGGATTTCATAGACGTGACGTAGCGCCGAAGCGACTGTTTGATTCAAACAACAATGGCGGCACACAACGAGGAGTCGTGTGCTGACATTGATTCTGCTATTGCAGGGGTGTCCAAAGTGCGGCCCGGGGGCCATTTGCGGCCCGCAGGTAATATTTTAACGGCCCCGTGGCACATTCTAAAAATATGAATAAAAAAAATTAAAAACATAAAAAGAGGTATAAAAGAGCAAACAGGTGAAATGTAACAATACAATGTTTCAATGTTTACTCTAATAACACACAGCTGCCATGCAGGCTGTTTATTTCTTTAAAAAATAATAATGAATCAAAATCAATGTCATTATGAATTATTGACCTATTCAAGGCTCCAATTACGTCACATTAAATATTCCACTTTGAGTAATTTTTTGGGGAAAATGTTGCATATTTTGTGTTTGCCATATAAAAAAACTAAGCTGTTTTTTTTTTTAAACAAGGGCCTAAAACGAACAAACAAAGAACAAACAACAATAAAAGTTATAATTGACGGATATATCTGAAGTTGATCTTGAGACTATTGTGTTGAAAGTAAAAAAAATGTATGATTTATTTTTTTATACTTTACTGAGCAAGACCCTTTTGGATCCCCAATAATATTAGTGGGCCTTTTTTTAATTTATTTTTTTAAGTGTCATTGCTCAAAAAAATAATAATGAATCAATGTTTTTATGAGTTATGCTATGAGCTCCAATTATTATATATTCTCAAATAGTCCACTTTAAAATGTTATTGGGGGAAAATATTGCATATTTTGTGTTTTTTCCTTAAAAAAACAGGGTTTTCTTTCACAAAAGAGCATACAGCGTAAATCTTCAAAAAAAAAAAACTTTATATTGACAGATAGACATAATGTTGATCTGGAGATTTAAACCTTGGATAATAATAATAATACTAAATAATGACACATTTTAAATCTTTTTTTTTACCTAAACCCTTTTTGGGGTCCTCAGGATCAAGCCTGAATGTATATTTTTTATACATATATTGTATTGGTTTTTAAAATAAAAAATATCAAAATGGCCCCCGCTTGCTTTGATATTTCAGTGTGCGGCCCTCAGCGGGAAAAGTTTGGACACCCCTGTGCTATTGCAACTGTTTTGCGACATGGATCGTCTACTGACATTGCTGCGTTGTTTCAGTAAAAGTTATTTAACTTTTCGCTCTGTCGTTATCCAATATGTCGGCTGTTCTGTTTTGGATTTCCCAGCGTCGCTCTCATCGGCGTCACGAGTTGATTTCGATGTGTGTGGTTGAAGTAGTACGTCATTCAAGATAACGGACAAGTTGTTTATCCAATCACATACATTGATTTTTTTTTTACTAGGCCCTTTCTTCTGAAATACATCTCCTATTGAGAAGTCCCAGATCCTTGTGTGGAGCTCAGCGAACTACAAGGATCTGGCGAGGGTCAGGTTACACATGACCATAGGCAAGGGTATTACAATATATTGACAGGAAATTGAGTCAGCTTAGCTCGTTCAGACACAGGCATGAACGCAATTTGGAGGGGGGAGGCATTTTCCCTGCACTCTTTGAAAAGGCAGTTTTTGTCCCCTGAACTTTTTACCATCCAAAATCAATGTAACGCTATTACATGGAGGCAAGTCAAACACTTGTACTAGGCGGAAAACCGCGACTTGGATTGAAGCTTGTACCTTTAGAACAGGGGTCCCCAAACTTTTTGACTCGGGGGCCGCATTGGGTCAAAAAAATTTGGCCGGGGGCCAGGCTGTGTGTGTATATATATATATACATATATATATATATATATATATATGTGTATATATATATATATATATATATATATATATATATATATATATATATATATATATATATATATATATATATATATATATATATATATATATATATATATATATATATACACATATATACATTGTCTTTATAATCCGTTTTGTCATTTAACATCAATTAACATTGATAGGAAAATTTATTTTTAGACAATATGATTTGCCTGAGCAAAAAGGAGACACCAAGAGTAACAAACGGTAGAAAATGGATTAAAAAGGAAATATTTTTTAACTTGGGACTTCCTGTGGGCCGGATTTTGGATGCTGGAGGGCCGGATCCGGCCCGCGGGCCGTAGTTTGGGGACCCCTGCTTTAGACCGTCCACATGATTGTTCATTGTTCTGGGGCTGTCTTCTTGTCAACGTAACACCAAAAATAATGTAACACTATTAAATGGAGACAAGTCAAACACTTGTGCCAGGCGGACAAACGTGACATGGATTGACGCTTGTACCTTTAGACCGCCCATATGATTGTTCATTGTCTGTCTTCTTGCCAACGGAACACTGATTGACAGCATGCAGCAGCTGACCAATCAGCGATCATTCACAGGAGAGAGAACTTCCTTATACAAATTATTAAAAAATGTTTGCTGTGTTGCTGTTAAACTGGTGAGTGAGATCAGATTTTTTTTAAGCAATGCTTTAATAATATTATGGATTTTTACAGTATATTGTATCGGACCAGCAGGTTACGGCCGTCGACTGGCCATCGGGAGTTTTTTTTTAACACTAAGTGCCACTCCAGACATGTGAGACCCCGTTGAAAATGTCAATTAATAAATGACAGAGGGCTTTATATTAAATGTAATAACAAACCGGATCGCTTTACCAGACACACCTTTCACAGATATATTCGTACTGGCAGAGGTTTTCCTGTCACACTCTGGTGGTCTAGCAGTTAGAGCAGGGGTTCCTCCCCAAACTACGGCCCGCGGGCCGGATCCGGCCCTCCAGCATCCAAAATCCGGCCCACAGGAAGTCCCAAGTCAAAAAAAAAAATATATATATATATATATATATATATATATATATATATATATATATATATATATATTATTATTATTATTTTTTAATCTTATTTTTTTTTTTAATCTTTCCTTTCTAATCCATTTTCTACCGCTTGTTACTCTTGGTGTCTCCTAGTCACTCAGGCAAATCATATTGATAACGTGACAATGTTAAATGTTGATGGACATCAATGTTAATTGATGTTAAATGAAAAAACGGATTATAAAGACAATGTATATATATATATATATATATATATATATATATATATATATATATATATATATATATATATATATATATATATATATATATATATACACAACCTGGCCCCCGGCCAATTTTTTTTAACGCAGTGCGGCCCCCGAGTCAAAAAGTTTGGGGACCCCTGAGTTAGAGTCCATGACAATGATGGGGAGAGTGGAATAAAATTTGGAAACAAATTTAAAAAATTAATTTTTTGTGATTTTTAGTTTTGTTATGTTGCACTAAAATGAAATAAAAATAATAATCCCAAAAAAAAAAAAAAAGATCCAAAACATGCATAATCCAAAACCTTCAAACCTGCTCAGTGGCCTTGTGGTCGCTCTGAGATCGGTAGGTCGTGAGTTGAAACCCCGGCCGAGTCATACCAAAGACTCTAAAAATGGGACCCGTTACATCCCTGCTTGGCACTCAGCATCAAGGGTTGGAATTGGGGGTTAAATCACCAAAAGGATTCCCGAGCGCGGCCACCACTGCTGCTCACTGCTCCCCTCACCTCCCAGGGGATGGAAAAAGGGGATGGGTCATATGCAGAGGGTAATTTCACCGCACCTAGTGTGTGTCTGTGACTATCAGTGGTACTTTAACTTTAACTTTTACCAGACACACCTATCACAGATATGCAGGTGGTCTAGTAGTTAAGAGACCATGACAATGATGGGGAGAGTGGAATACAATTCGGTAAACACATTTAAAAAATGAATTTTTTGTGAAATAAAAATAATAATCCAAACAAAAAAAAATCCAAAACATGCATAATCCAAAAACTTTAAGCAATGCCCTCTTTAAGACAATTGTGTGTCCCTACGTCTAAAATCCAAGTGATGTCCCTGTATGCATTTGTGTATGTTTGTTCTCATGCAGTAATTTGTTTTGCATCCGAGCGTGTCATCACGTCAGCCAACAGTTGAAATACTCTGTAAATATTCCCCGCAGAGACAAGTAGGTTCCATCGCTTTGTAATTGTGAGCAAAACTAATGAAGCTGACACCCACACAAATCACTCCCGCTGCTGCTTAACCAATGCAGCTGTTAAACCAGAGTGACAAGCTGTTACATTTTAGTGGGATATAGATTTTCAAATGAAGTGAGCTTCCCCCAGGTGCTTTCAAGTGAAAAGTGTCGCTACCTTAATCTTCAGGGCCCGGTTGTTCAAAAGGTGTAATCCGGATCCAAAGGATCTGGATCTTGAAACCATCCCTTTTTTTTTGCCATCCAGGACCACGTAGTCCTTCTTAATTGTATTCCGGTTGTTCAAAGCTAAATTGGATTGAATAAATCGGATCCAGATTCACATTTCTCAAGATGACCAAATACGGATAACGAGTGCTCAAATTAGACTGCATGCACTGCAAAAACTGAATTCTAAGTAAGATTAAATATCTCAAATAAGGGTGATATTTGCTCATTTTCTGTCTGATAAGATAATTCTTCTCACTAAGCAGATTTTATGTTAGTGTTTTACTTATTTTAAGGGTTTTGGTCCTAAATTATCTCAGTAAGATATTACAGCTTGTAGCTGAGATTTGATGACCTATATAGAGTAAAACATGCTTGAAACTTGAATATCAACTGTTGCAAAGCTGTGTCATCAACACTCACAAGTAGAGATGTCCGATAATGGCTTTTTTGCCAATATTCCGATATTGTCCAACTCTTAATTACCGATTCCGATATCAACCGATACCGATGGAATTAACACATTATTATGCCTAATTTTGTTGTGATGCCCCGCTGGATGCATTAAACAATGTAACAAGGTTTTCCAAAATAAATCAACTAAAGTTATGGGAAAAAAAATGCCAACATGGCACTGCCATATTTATTATTGAAGTCACAAAGTGCATTATTGTATTTACCATGCCTCAAAACAGCAGCTTGGAATTTGGGAGGTGGGCGGGGGTTGAGTTGGGGGGAGGGGTATTGGGGGATGTATATTGTAGCATCCCGGAAGAGTTAGTGCTGCAATAGGTTCTGGGTATTTGTTCTGTTGTGTTTATGTTGTGTTACGGTGCGGATGTTCTCCCGAAATGTGTTTGTCATTCTTGTTTGGTGTGGGTTCGCAGTGTGACGCATATTTGTAACAGTGTTAAAGTTGTTTATAAGGCCACCCTCAGTGTGACCTGTATGGCTGTTGACCAAAAATGCATTGCATTCACTTGTGTGTGTGAAAAGCCGTAGATATTATGTGATTGGGCCGGCATGCAAATGCAGTGCCTTTAAGGCACGCCCCCAATATTGTTTTCTGGGTGGAAATCGGGAGAAATTCGGGAGAATGATTGCCCAGGGAGATTTTCGGGAGGGGCACTGAAATTCGGGAGTGTCCCGGGAAAATCGGGAGGGTTGGCGAGTATGACTGGGAGACGCAACTGCTCTGTAAGTCTCCCTACGTCCGTGTACCACTCCGTACAGCTGCGTTTTAAAAAGTGATACATTTTACTTCTTGAAACCGATACCGATAATTTCCGATATTACATTTTAAAGCATTTATCGGTCGAGAATATTGGCAGTCCGATATCGGACATCTCTACACACAAGTATAAAACTACTTTTTCAAAGTAATAATTTCTTACTTCAAGCATGAAAAAAAAAATGATGATGCCGCAAATCATATTTTAAGTAGCCATGTGCTTGAAATTGGCAAACTATGCCCAATCACAAATCAGTAGGAGGTTCTTCTTTCTCATGTTTCGAGCAAAGAACGAACGATTGTCCGCCTGTTATTGTCGTGTGTCCGTGAACAGAACACAGGCTGAAATAGAAAAATAAATGGTCAGGTCAGGAAGAAGGTGAAGAAGAAGATAGATCGGTGTGGCCAAAACTGATTTAGGGAAATCAGTTTGAAACGATAGTTGCTCCAATGATACGTTTGAAGACTCTGATATATATAATGTGGGTAACATACAACAAAATGTATTCATATTGTTCCAGAGATCCACCAAACTGCTGAGATCAGAATAGTCCTGATTTTGTTTGGTCAAAGTTGTCCCAATCCTACTAAAACGTTTTGAACAACACAAACTGAGGTTTTAATCCAGATTAAGAACCAACATTGGATTATGTACGTAAACAGTTTTTTTAACAGCGCATTTTTAAGATTTGATCCAATCCATTATCCAAATTCCAATCAGATTACCTTTGAACAAAGTGGCCCAGAGGATCTGATTGTCAGGCTTCTCACCACCGGCCTTGCATTACGAGGGTGGTAGGTATAATTTCAACAGGATTGGACCATACGGTATGTGTCAGAATGAAGGGGTATCAGACCCTCCATAAACTCACACAGGTAAGGGTCAAACACAGCAGTTTGACCTGTGCTCTCATGTCAATAACACACGAGCGTAGCAGTGGATTAGTTGGTCGAGCCGGACACTCAAGCACAGATGGCCTAGATGAGCGCTTGTTCCGCATCCATTCATCTTTTGATTCAACCCTGCCCTTTTCCTCTCTCCTCTCATTCATTTCCCTCAACCTTTCAGCCCTCATCTTGCGCTTCATGGAATAACACTGATTTCTGCCTCTCCACAGGCCACTTGTGAGGTTGGCCAGCCAATGCAGGTGTGTTCGGAGCACTGCACCAATCAGATGCAATTGTTGGTGGCTTGGCGAAAAAGTTATTTTCATTTGCATGCAAAGGGGGATTGGACGGCTATCTGCCATTGTATCTTATTCCTAGTAATCAGTGTTCTGAAATTTACTTTGAAAAAGTATATATACGACTCACTTAAAATCCTTTAATTTTCTCAAAAATCGACGGTGCGCCTTATGTGCGGCATAATTCCGGTTGTGCTTACCGACCTCGAAGCAGTTTTATTCAGTACATGGTGTAATGATAAGTGTGACGAGTAGATGGCAGTCACACATAAGAGTTACGTGTAAACTGCAATATGACGCCAGTAAACAACACCAAAGCTTTGAAATGTTCTTTTGAGAATATAGAACATTACACACGGCGCTCAAAAATCTGTCAAAATGACTTCGGTAAGGTATGAAGCCGCACCCTTTGATGGATTGTCAGCACATTAAACATACGAGTATTATTATGGTGTGTGTATAAGAACCGCAAAATGGCACCTATTAGCAGACATATTACCTGACGTTTTGTTTCGTAATATTATGCAAAAGGAACTTTTCTTACCTTCTGGTACCTGCTGATGTGTATTTGAGATCTGCATACGTCCTGAAAATGTGCGCGCGTCCGCCATTGTAGTCCGTGTCGACACGGTAGTACATTAACAATAGATTTTTCTACATAAGCTGCAACAAAAATGTTTACATTTTACTTTAAAACCTGGCAGCCTAGTCACCAGAATTGTACAGTAAAAGCAGTGTTTTTTTTTACAGCATATAACATTTTTTTTATAAATGGAATGGAAAAACAATACCACTGTTTTTAGCGGTAAAATTCATGCAACGGAGCTGTCAGATTTTCTTTTTTTTACCGTAAAATCTTGTTTGTTTTTTTTGTTTTTTAATGTTTTATTGACTTACTGTATACGGAAAAAAACAGTACCAGAGTTGATTTTACGGTAAAAAATTTAGTTGGCGGAATTTAAGCGTAAAATCTATTGTCAATTTCACAGTCTACAATTTGATTGATAATTTGTTTTGTAATCATAAGTCAAGCAGATATTTAAGTACAGCATGTATCTTTATTTGAACAAAAACTATTTTTGGAATACATGATTAAATAATACATTGATTTTGATAATATTGAATTTTAAAATATATGCAATTGCACACAGTACATGAAAGAACAAATATAATTAGTAAGAAAAGATTAAACATTGTATTAAGGCATATTATTTACACATACAAATATTGGGGCGGGCCAGATTTGGCCCCTGGGCCTTGAGTTTGTTACTTGTGTTTTAAAGTCAAATGCTGATACAGTACATTACTATACGTAATGCTGTCTGTTGTAATTATGTGAACGCCATGCAGTAACATCACAGGCCTGAGTAATGGAGAATCAATCATCATTCAATCAATGTTTACTTATAAAGCCCTAAATCACGAGTGTCCCAAAGGGCTGCACAAGCCACAACGACATCTTCGGCTTAGATCCCACATCAGGGCAGGAGAAAACTCAACCCAATGGGATAACAATGAGAAACCTTGAAAGAAAGATTAAGGAGGCATATAAAGAAGAGTAACATATAAAAGTTGACAAAAAATTGCTTGTTGTAAGTGCAGTTCAGTGGCATGGTGTGACATAGTGACTTTTGCCACACCCAAACTTCATGAAAAGGCCTACTGAAACCCACTACTACCGACCACGCAGTCTGATAGTTTATACATCAATGATGAAATCTTCACATTGCAACACATGCCAATACGGCCGGGTTAACTTATAAAGTGCAATTTTAAATTTCCCGCGAAACTTCCGGTTGAAAACATCTATGTATGATGACGTTTGCGCGTGACGTCAATCGTTGAAATGGAAGTATTCGGACACCATTGTATCCAATATAAAAAGCTCCGTTTTTATCGCAAAATTCCACAGTATTCTGGACATCTGTGTTAGTGAATCTTTTGCAATTTGTTTAATGAACAATGACGACTGCAAAGAAGAAAGCTGTAGGTGGGATCGGTGTATTAGCGGCTGGCTGCAGCAACACAACCAGGAGGACTTTGACCTGGATAGCAGACGCGCTATCCGACGCTAGCCGCCGACCGCATCGATGATCGGGTGAAGTCCTTCGTCGCTCCGTCGATCGCTGGAACGCAGGGGAGCACGGGTGTTGATTAGCAGATGAGGACTGGCTGTTGTAGGTGGATAGTTAATGTTTTTAGCTTAGCTCTGTGAGGTCTCGTAGCTAAGTTAGCTTCAATGGCGTCGTTAGCAACAGCATTGTTAAGCTTTGCCAGGCTGGAAAGCATTAACCGTGTAGTTACAGGTCCATGGTTTAGTAGTATTGTTGATTTTCTGTCTATCCTTCCAGTCAGGGGTTTATTTCTTTTGTTTCTATCTGCAGTTAAGCCTGATGCTATCACGTTAGCTCCGTAGCTAAAGTGCTTCGCCGATGTATTGTCGTGGAGATAAAAGTCACTGTGAATGTCCATTTCGCGTTCTCGACTCTCATTTTCAAGAGGATATAGTATCCGAGGTGGTTTAAAATACAAATCCGTGATCCACAATAGAAAAAGGAGAAAGTGTGGAATCCATTGAGCCCTTGTACCTAAGTTACGGTCAGAGCGAAAAAAGATACGTCCTGCACTGCACTCTAGTCCTTCACTCTCACGTTTCTCAACCACGAATCTTTCATCCTGGCTCAAATTAATGGGGTAATTGTCGCTTTCTCGGTCCAAATCGCTCTCGCTGCTGGTGTAAACAATGGGGAAATGTGAGGAGCCTTTCAACCTGCGACGTCACGCTACTTCCGGTACAGGCAAGGCTTTTTTTTTCAGCGACCAAAAGTTGCGAACTTTATCGTCGATGGTCTCTACTAAATCCTTTCAGCAAAAATACGGCAATATCGCAAAATGATCAAGTATGACACATAAAATGGATCTGCTATCCCCGTTTAAATAAATAAAAAATCATTTCAGGAGGCCTTCAAAGAAAAGTGATACAAGGACTCTCCTTGGCTTCATTGTAATGCAGTATAAAAGGGAATTTTGTGTTTTATTGCAAGAAAATTAACCGGGACAAACGTACTGAAAAATCAGAGCCCACCTTTATCAGGTTTTAGAAACTGGAAAAAGGCTATCGAAAAATTGAAAGCACACTAAATTAGTCATACACATCGGCATGCTGTCTGCACAAGAAAGTCACCCTTTGTATGAACAGTTGTCCGTGCATTGGCAAAT
Organism: Entelurus aequoreus; assembly: GCF_033978785.1. NCBI lineage: Eukaryota > Metazoa > Chordata > Actinopteri > Syngnathiformes > Syngnathidae > Entelurus > Entelurus aequoreus. The sequence continues at coordinate 16,426,201 of NC_084740.1, read as the reverse complement.
GAACAAGCAGACAACAGGCACTGTATGTATAAAATTGTATGTGAACGTGTATTTGTATGTGTGTGTGTGTGCGCGCGTGTGGCCCCCCCCAATGTCGAACCCGTTCCTAATGGCCCTGCTCTATCCTAAAGATTACAATCATGTCCATCAGCAAAGTCGTGACCAAAAAATCTACCTAGAAATTACGTGGCATGTGTTTGCACACTTGCGGTCAGAAGTTGCACTCATTATAGGCAAGAATGGGGCTTTTAAAGATTGAATGTAGATTAACCCATCGTTTTTTTCCAGGGTGGAATGACTGCACAAGTTTGAATTGGGTTTTCTCAAATCCACACTTGGTCAAAAGTATACATAACGCACAGCGGGGATATTCAACTATATTGTTTTGGGGGCCACATTTTTCAGAACGCTAAAGACCGGGCGCTCAGACTTACAGTGCATCCGGAAAGTATTCACTTTTTCCACATTTTGTTATGTTACAGTCTTATTCCAAAATGGAATAAGTTCATTTTAGTCCTCAAAATGCTATGCACCATATACCCCATAATGACAATGATAGTTTTTTTTAAATATTTTTGCAAATGTATTAAGAATTTAAAAAACTAAGAAATTACACATACCATATTTTCTGGACCATAGGGCACACCAGATTATAAGGCGCACTGCCGATGAATGGTCTATTTTCGATTTTTGTTCATATATAAGGCACACCGGATTATAGGGCGCATCAAAGGAGTCATATTATTATAATTGTTTTTCTAAATGTAAAACACTTCCTTGTGGTCTACATAACATGTAATGGTGGTTTTTTGGTCAAAATGTTGCATAGATCAGTGTTTTTCAACCACTAGTGTGCCGTGAGAGACAGTCTGGTGTGCCGTGGGAGATTATATAATTTCACCTATTTGGGTAAAAAATATTTTTTGCAAACCAGTAATCATAGTCTGCAAATAATGTGTTGTTGTTGAGTGTCGGTGCTGTCTACAGCTCGGCAGAGTAACTATGTTATACGCTTTCATATCAATAGGTGGCAAAAGGTAGCTAATTACTTTGTAGATGTCGGAAACAGCGGGAGGCAGTGTGCAGGTAAAAAGGTGTCTAATGCTTAAACCAAAAATAAACAAAAGGTGAGTGCCCCTAAGAAAAGGCATTAAAGCTTAGGGATGGCTATGCAGAACGAAACTAAAACTGAACTGGCTACAAAGTCAACAAAAACAGAACGCTGGACGACAGCAAAGACTTACTGTGGAGCAAAGAAGGCGTCCACAATGTACATCCGAACATGACATGACAATCAACAATGTCCCCACAAAGAAGGATAAAAACAACTTAAATATTCTTGATTGCTAATACAAAGTAAATGCGGGAAATATCGCTCAAAGGAAGACATGAAACTGCTACAGGAAAATACCAAAAAAGGAGAAAAAGACGCCAAATAGGACCGCAAGACAAGAACTAAAACACTACACACAGGAAAACATCAAAAAACTCAAAATAAGTCACGGCGTGATGTGACAGGTGGTGACAGTACACCTACTTTGAGACAAGAGCTACAGTGATGTATGGTTGGTTATGGTTTAAAGTCATATCCAACAATTGCGAAAACAACTTTTTCCTGTCAACTGAGTTTCGTTTTTTAATGATTTCTGCTGGTGGTGTGCCTCCGGATTTTATCAACGCAAAAAATGTGCCTTGGCTCAAAAAAGGTTGAAAAACACTGGCATAGATGATGTTTTACAGATCATCTTCAAGTCGCTTTCTGACAGTTGCTTCAGGATGCACCGTTTTGTGGGCGGTCTTATTTACGTGGCTCACCTTCGACAGCGTCTTCTCCCCGTCATCTTTGTTGTAGCGGTGTAGCGTACAAGGACGGGTGTGGAAGAAGTGTCAAAAGATGGCGCTAACTGTTTTAATGACATTCAGACTTTACTTCAATCAATAACGGAGCAGCATCTCCTCATTCGCCGGAAATGTGTTCCGCGAAAAACCGTCTGACCGGAACTCCCTAATAACTAAAGTTCCTTGGGTGATTAAAGTAAACTCACTACACCGGTATGTTTTAGCACTTTCATTGCCAGTTTACTGACAGATATAAGTAAGAACTTTACACCTAGTGGTTAGAGTGTCCGCCCTGAAATCGGTAGGTTCAAACCCCGGCCGAGTCATACCAAAGACTATAAACATGTGACCCATTACCTCCCTGCTTGGCATTCAGCATCAAGGGTTGGAACTGGGGGTTAAATCACCAAAATGATACCACCTCTGCTGCTCACTGCTCCCCTCACCTCCCAGGGGGTGAACAAGGGGATGGGTCAAATGCAGAAGACAAATTTCACCACTCCTAGTGTGTGTGACAATCATTGGTACTTTAACTTAACTTAACTACTTTATATTAGAAATGGCATCAGTGGAGGATGAATGTCCCTTAACAAGAAACTAGAGAAAAAGAAGAAGCTTATCGACTACGGTGGATAACGACCGGACTACAAAGGCGGATGCGCTCAAATTTTCAGGACTTATGCATCAGCAGGTACCAGAAGGTAAGAAAAGTTGCTTTTGCATAATATTGTGAAACAAAACGCCAGATAATATGTCTTACCTTATACACACACCATAATAATACTCCTATGTTGAAGCACAGTACAATCCATCAAGCGATGCGGCTTCATAGCTTACCAAAGTCGTACTAAAACATGTTGATAGATTTTTGAGTGTCGTGTGTAATGTTCTACATTTATAATGGAACATTTAATATGTTGGTGTTGTTTACTTGAGTCATATTGCCATCATATTGAAGTCTATACTTCTCTTATGTTTGACGGCCATCTACTGGACACACTTATCATTATACCATGTACCAAATAAAATTGCTTCGAGGTCGGTAAGCAAAACCAGAATTATTATGTACATTAGAGAGTTAATAACAATAACTACTGACCGCATCTGACGTAAACAAGCTAAACATGTATTACTGCCAAATAGTAGAGGACTTAAGAGGTGCTTTGAGGAACGCCTCAGGTATGTAAATCACAAGTTGGGACCCAGGAGCGCTCTAGTGTTTTAAGGAATGTGCTGCAAAAAATGTTTGTCTTGCAAATTTTGAACTGCACTTGGGAGATGTGGCCTTCTTAAATAGCCATGCAGGACATGCTCGAATATATACGTACATTCACCCACATCGTTTAATAAATGGTGCTGAAGTTTGTAGAATCTTGACAAGGCCAGCACTGTCAACTTCTCATTAGTGCTGGTGCGTGACTGGAAATGGTAGTTTCTCTATGATAGAATCACATTTGAATCTGTATGATTGATTTATTGGATTGACAAAATATTATATTAAAAAGGGTCCTATAATGCAAAACGGTTTCCTATCTGTTGGCACCTAATTTGGTGTTTTTTGGGATCTGCACAAGTAGCAAAAACTTGAAATAAAACCATAGTGGCATGGAGGATATATTTTTAAAACAGCCTTGCCCTTCTTTATACTTCCTCTAAACGAGCCGTTTGGTATTTGAGACTTCAGTGACGTATTTTGCCTTAGTTACATCAGCAAATATTTCCATATAGAGTTGAGTTTTAAAGGCCTACTGAAACCCACTACCACCGACCACGCAGTCTGATAGTTTATATATCAATGATGAAATCTTAACATTGCAACACATGCCAATACGGCCGGGTTAACTTATAAAGTGCAATTTTAAATTTCCCGCGAAATATCCTGCTGAAGACGTCTCGGTATGATGACGTTTGCGCGTGACGTCACAGATTGTAGCGGACATTTTGGGACACCATTGTGGCCAGCTATTAAGTCGTCTGTTTTCATCGCAAAATTCCACAGTATTCTGGACATCTGTGTTGGTGAATCTTTTGCAATTTGTTTAATGAACAATGGAGATGGCGAAGAAGAAAGCTGTAGGTGGGAAGCGGTGTATTAGCGGCCGGCTGCAGCAACACAAACACGTAGCGGCTACGTCGTTGCCGGTGTTTCATTGTTTACATTCCCAAACGATAACAATCAAGCTTTACCATTGGCCTGGGACAACAGAGACTCTTACCAGGAGGACTTTGAGTTGGATACGCGGTACCTTGAGTACGCAGCTGCGGCTTCCAAACATTTGATCGCTTGCCCGGACGTGCGTGCCGCTATGTGCATGTCACGTACGTAACTTTGGGGAAATATATGTGCTGTATGAACTCTGGGGAGGTGAACGGTACTTTGGGCTGTGGGATTGAGTGTGTTGTGCGGGTGTTTGATTTGTATTGGCGGGTTATATGGACGGGAGGGGGGAGGTGTTTGTTATGCGGGTTTAATTTGTGGCATATTAAATATAAGCCTGGTTGTGTTGTGGCTAATAGAGTATATACTGTATATGTCTTGGGTTTATTTACTGTTTTAGTTATTCCCAGCTGAATATCAGGTCCCACCCGCCTCTCACAGCATCTTCCCTATCTGAATCGCTTCCACTGCCCTCTAGTCCTTCACTCTCACTTTCCTCATCCACAAATCTTTCATCCTCGCTCAAATTAATGGGGTAATCGTTGCTTTCTCGGTCCGAATCGCTCTCGCTGCTTGTGGCCATGATTGTAAACAATGTGCAGATGTGAGGAGCTCCACAACCTGTGACGTCACGCTACTTCCGGTACAGGCAAGGCTTTTTTATCAGCGACCAAAAGTTGCAAACTTTATCGTCGATGTTCTCTACTAAATCCTTTCAGCAAAACTATGGCAATATCTCGAAATGATGAAGTATGACACATAGAATGGATCTGCTATCCCCGTTTAAATAAGAAAATCTCATTTCAGTAGGCCTTTAATGATGTAATGTCCACTGTATCCAACCTGTCATGTGGTGTGGCCCAGAGTTCCGTTCTGGGGCCTGTTTTATTTGTGTTGTATCTGATGCCGCTTGGGAGGTTGATCAGTAGTTTTAAAAATGTTTCTAAATCATTTCTATGCAGATGATATTCAACTGTTATGCTCCTTCAATGATTCCGAGTTTCACTTTTTATCTGAGTTCTTGGAGTGCGTATCCTGTATTAAAAACCTGCTGTACTCAAATTTCCTCCAGATAAATTCAAACAAAACGGGAACTCTGATAATTGCTCCTGATAAAAAGATCCCCCTGATCAAGAACTCACTTGGTGCATCAGTCTTCATTGGCTTCCAGTTAAATTCTGCATCGAGTTTACAAATTTAGTCCTGACATTACGTGCATTGCATGGTGGGGCCCCTTAGTACTTTACTGACTTGCTATGCCACTACTCTTCAGGGCGCAGCCTCCAGTCTTCAGGCCAGGGTCTTCTAAAGATCCCAAAAACTTGTTTTAAAACCCGTGGAGACCTGACATACCAGACTATGGCTCCCAGACTCTGGAACAATTTGATCTTGACTGTGTTGAAACTTTTAAGAAATATTTGAAAACTTCTCTTTTTAGTAAAGCTTTTAGTTAATGCATCTTTTAACTATCATTTTTAATCCACTTTGTATCTTTTTTATGATGTTGCCCCTGTTGTTTTAATGGACTTGTTGTTTTAATAGCTGGTTGAGAAAGGTTTTTCTTAAACTGTTCAACAATTTGCTCACGCATTTGTTGACGAAGTGGTGACCCTCGCCCCATCCTTGTTTGTGAATGACAGAGCATTTCATGGAATCTACTTTTATACCCAATCATGGCACCCACCTGTTCCCAATTTGCCTGTTCACCTGTGGGATGTTCCAAATAAGTGTTTGATGAGCATTCCTCAACTTTCTCAGTATGTATTGCCACCTTTCCCAACTTCTTTGTCACGTGTTGCTGGCATCAAATTCTAAAGTTAATGATTATTTGCACAAAAAAAAAAAGTTTATCAGTTTGAACATCAAATATGTTGTCTTTGTAGCATATTCAACTGAATATGGGTTGAAAATGATTTGCAAATCATTGTATTCCGTTTATATTTACATCTAACACAATTTCCCAACTCATATGGAAATGGGGTTTGTACAACATGGCTGACAGGATGGAAACACGTAAACAAAACCGCCCACCAAACGGTGCATTCTGAAGAGACCCTAACGATGGTCTGTAAAACATAACCTCTGCATAACTCTGACCAAAGCACCACCATTAATGTCTTTGCTGAGTGAATGTAAACTTTTGACCATAACCGTACATACAGTACTACTTAGGGTTGCCTTAGAGCAGTGGGTCCCAATTATTTTCTGTCATGCCTGCTCCTGGGGGCAGATTTACTTGTTTTTGTACTGCTTTCGGTAAATTTGACTTTGGAGGTTCTACATTGTTAATAGGTAGCCATTATCTACCACTTCTCAACTTCCTGTCCGAAAGAAGCCTCGGTGCTCCTCTAATGAGGTACAAGCATGACCTTCGTCGGATGCTACAATTACAGGAACACATACACGGCTCTTGGCCAGACACGCCCTCGTGACCACCACGCCAACATCTCACCAATTAATATCAGGCGGCTAAGGGGGCCCCGCAAAATTCATTTTACAGTTGGCTTAACAACTGCTCTTGTTTACCATACATGATTATGAACAAGCCCGAGAGGACAGTAGCAGTTTAAAGGGCCTAAACCTCATTTATTCCAGTTGAGCATTGCTATATGATATTTTTATCGGCCAAAAATGCAGTTATGATACAATGAAGACAGCTCCGTGAAAATCTGTTTGCTAACTCAACTGTGAAAGAAATGAAGGATGATGGTCATTTCCTGCTTATGGGATCAAGAGTGAATGTACTGTAGATTAATTAATTCAATAGGTTTAAACTGCCGTGCCGATGTGGGTCAAGTATCTTATGCAATTAACTAAAGGCTGTTCATCTTGGCACATGCACTGCGACTAATTATTCCGTGACTGCTCCCACTGCCGCTGCCGGGAACTGTAATGACGCCAGTGAGTGTCAGGAAAAGGCCGTCACGCTCGTGTCTATGGGGAACAGATGTTTGGGGGAAATGTGCTGTTCAAAGAAGGACGAGGTGCCGTGACTGGTATGCGGAGGTAAGATGCATTTCATCAACGCACACCTCAACTGTGGGACAACTCCTTTAAAGGCCTACTGAAATGAACATTTCTTATTTAAACGGGGATAGCAGATCCATTCTATGTGTCATACTTGATCATTTCGCGATATTGCCATATTTTTGCTGAAAGGATTTAGTAGAGAACATCGACGATAAAGTTCGCAACTTTTGGTCGCTGATTAAAAAAAAGCCTTGCCTGTACCGGAAGTAGCGTGACGTCGCAGGTTGAAGGGCTCCTCACATTTCCCCATTTACACCAGCAGCGAGAGCGTTTCGGACCGAGAAAGCGACGATTACCCCATTAATTTGAGCGCGGATGACAGATTTGTGGATGAGGAACGTGAGAGTGAAGGACTAGAGTGCAGTGCAGGACACATTTTTTCGCTCTGACCGTAACTTAGGTAAAAGGGCTCATTGGATTCCACACTTTCTCCTTTTTCTATTGTGGATCACGGATTTGTATTTTAAACCACCTCGGATACTATATCCTCTTGAAAATGAGAGTCGAGAATGCGAAATGGACATTCACAGGGACTTTTATCTCCATGACAATACATCGGTGAAGCACTTTAGCTACGGAGCTAACGTGATAGCATCGTGCTTAAATGCAGATAGAAACAAAAGAAATAAGCCCCTGACTGGAAGGATAGACAGAAGATCAACAATACTACTATCAGGAGACACCGAACCAAACACTGGACCTGTAACCACACGGTTAATGCTGTGCCGCCTGTCGAAGCCTAGCAATGCTGTTGCTAACGACGCCATTGAAGCTAACTTAGCTACGGGACCTCGTCAGAGCTATGCTAAAAACATTAGCTATCCACCTACGCCAGCCCTCATCTGCTCATCAACACCCGTGCTCACCTGCGCTCCAGCGATCGACGGCGAGACGAAGGACTTCACCCGATCATCGGTGCGGTCGGTGGCTAGCGTCGGATAGCGCGTCTGCTATCCGACTCAAAGTCCTCCTGGTTGTGTTGCTGCAGCCAGCCGCTAATACACCGATCCCGCCTACAGCTTTCTTCTTTGCAGTCTCCATTGTTCATTAAACAAATTGCAAAAGATTCACCAACACAGATGTCCAGAATACTGTGGAATTTTGCGATGAAAACAGAGCTGTTTGTATTGGGATACAATGTGTCCCAATACTTCCGCTTCAACCATTGACGTCACGCGCAAACGTCATCATATCTCGACGTTTTCAACCGGAAGTTTCCCGGGAAATTTAAAATTGCACTTTATAAGTTAACCCGGCCGTATTGGCATGTGTTGCAATGTTAAGATTTCATCATTGATACATAAACTATCAGACTGCGTGGTCGGTAGTAGTGGGTTTCAGTAGGCCTTTAAGTTAAAGTTAAAGTTAAAGTACCAACGCTTGTCACACACACACTATGTGTGGTGAAATGTGTTCTCTGCATTTGACCCATCCCCTTGTTCACTCCCTGGGAGGTGAGGGGAGCAGTGAGTAGCAGCAGTGGCCGCGCCCGGGAATCATTTTTGGTGACTTAACCCCCAATTCCAACCCTTGATGCTGAGAGCAGGGAGGTAATGGGTCCCATTTTTATAGTCTTTGGTATGACTCGGCCGGGGATTTGAACTCACGACCTACTGATCTCAGGGCGGACACTCTAATCAACTAACTGAGCAGATCAAATAAAAAGCGTCGTGGAACCAACATAAATTGTGTATTGTAAAAACAACCATTCATTGAACATTTTGCCAAATACCCATACATCCCCAAACCGTAAAGTAAAGTCCATCCATCCATTTTCTACCGCTTGTCCCTTTCAGGGTCGCGGGGGGTGCTGGAGCCTATCTCAGCTGCATTCGGGCGGAAGGCGAGGTACTCCCTGGACAAGTCGCCACCTCATCGGAGGGCCAACACAGATAGACAGACTACATTCACACTCACATTCACACACTACGGACCATTTAGTGTTGCCAGTCAACCTATCCCCAGGTGCATGTAAAGTCATTAAATTAAAAAGTAAACATCCAAATAATGACTTGTGTACCGTATTTTTTGGACTATAAGGCGCACTTTAAAATCCTTTCATTTTGTCAAAACTCGACAGTGTGCCTAATGTATGGAACATTTTGGTTGTGCTTACCGACCTCAAAGCTATGTTATTTGGTACATGGTGAAATGATAAGTGTGACCGGTAGATGGCAGTTACACATAAGAGATACTAAAGACTGCAATATGATGGCAGTCACACATAAGAGATATGTGTAGACTGCAATATGACTCAAGTAAACAACACCAATATCGGACTGTCTGCCCCGCAGGATGAATTTTGAGCATCAGTCATAGACAATTTTACAAACATTCTAACTTGGATTGATTCCCAGGCTTCGAGACTTTCCCAAAGGACAGTGCGGCGAAGACACAACAAACTCCCTTGTCTCTCATGGACAAACACCTGTTGTTGTTGACTTTGGACTAGCGACTGCACAACTTCGAGGCTGCGGAACAGACACGCGGCAGGCTTACACACACACATGCATCCACAAAAATATACGCCACCCACATGCATACCCCACCCCCCATCCAACACCCTTGACGTGAATCCCTTAGGGGTGATGGACGGATGAGCAGCGCCTGAAGAGCTGCAGCCCGCCACCGTGGCCCCCATTCCCTCCCTCCTGTTGCTAGTCTCGAGATGTTGTAATATGTATGTGTGCTTTGCTATGGAGGTTTTTTTCCCACTCCAGACTGGGCCCCTTAGGAGCCCAGTCTAGATTGTATTTTTTTACTCATCCTCCCCAAGCGTTTACATTTTTCCCCATCTTTTACGGGGCACCTTGTGGCGACCCATCAGCGTTCCTGTTCTGTAACCCTGTACAATGTTTGTTTGTCTAATCTTTAACGCGTTTGTGCTGAAAACAAAGTTTTGTTGTACATGCGCAATGACAATAAAGCTCCAATGAAAATATAGAACATTACACACTGTGCTCAAAAATCTGTCAAAATGTTTTAGTACGACTTTGGTAAGCTATGAAGTTGCACCGATTGATGGATTGTACTGTGCTTCAACATACAAGTATTATTATAGCGTGTGTATAAGGTAAGACATATTATCTGGTGTTTTGTTTCGCAATATTATGCAAATGCAACTTTTCTTATCTTCTGGTACCTGCTGATCTGTATTTGGGTAGTACTGAAAATTTGCGCCCGTCCACCTTTGTAGTCCGTGCCAATTACGTATTTGCAAAAAAAATATATATATGTTTCTTAATTCGAACATTAAATATCTTGTCTTTGCAGTCTATTCAATTGAATATAAATTGAAAAGGATTTGCAAATCATTGTATTCTGTTTTTATTTACGAATTACACAACGTGCCTACTTCACTGGCTGTGGGTTTTGTAGTATTTCAGAATGTTTCCCACAAGAAGTATGAATATGTTTTTTATATTATATTTACATTAATGTATTTGTATAATTTATTTATATATTCATATATATGTATTTCTGTGATGTACACTACTGTTCAAAAGTTTGGGGTCACATTGAAATGTCCTTATTTTTGAAGGAAAAGCACTGTACTTTTCAATGAAGATAACTTTAAACTAGTCTTAACTTTAAAGAAATACACTCTATACATTGCTAATGTGGTAAATGAATATTTTAGCTGCAAATGTCTGGTTTTTGGTGCAATATCTACATAGGTGTATAGAGGCCCATTTCCAGCAACTATCACTCCAGTGTTCTAATGGTACAATGTGTTTGCTCATTGGCTCAGAAGGCTAATTGATGATTAGAAAACGCTTTTGAAATCATGTTCACACATCTGAAAACAGTTTAGTTCGTTACAGAAGCTACACAACTGACCTTCCTTTGAGCAGATTGAGTTTCTGGAGCATCACATTTGTGGGGTCAATTAAACGCTCAAAATGGCCAGAAAAAGAGAACTTTCATCTGAAACTCGACAGTCTATTCTTGCTCTTAGAAATGAAGGCTATTCCACAAAATTGTTTGGGTGACCCCAAACTTTTGAACGGTAGTGTATTTGTGTTACGAATTATAACACAAATACATTAAAATATATATTTTATCTGCTAACTGTGATTATTTCCTGGAAAAAAAAAGAGCAACTTCTTAAAAATGTATTTAAAAAAAGAATAGAACAACAATCTAGTCTTTTGAACGGTTCTCAGAAAGGAATGACTCTTCCATTTCCGTTTTTCTTCAGAGCGCCACAGAGCACATCTCCAGTGTGGATGATGTTTCGGTACATTGTGAAGCAATACTTTTTCCCAACAATAGACAGTGTAATATATAAACTACTCTCTCCGCTGACTTGATCTTGCCCTTAGCTGCAGTCTTGAATGTCTCATGATAATGAGTTCATCTTCTTGGGCCACTCGTTCCTTCTCCAGATTCATAATCTGTCAAGACCCAAGTCATGTTCGGTGACCACACATCACAGGTTACACGAATCTTGGGATTGAATTCTAGTTAACGTACGGCATTAAATCGAGCCTGCTTTGTACACCACCAATCACTCAGCCCTAATAAAAGAAGGACAGCACGCAGACGGTACGTACATGTTGAGTGTCCACCCCCGCCCACCCACACACACAAAGTTCCTGGAGGGTTTCTATGGTGCGTAGCCATCATATTAAACAGCCATTCCAGTCATCATCAAAGAGACCGGGCTAGAAAACGATCACAGATTTAGTTTACTTCTGTGACTGTGCACAGTGAGAAGGAGAAATAGCTTGTACCTGCAGGGTGTTGTTAATCGAGGTTAGCAGTGGAGAAGGCAACTCATGTGCCACAGGATTGGTTCACCCTTAAACAGCAAAAATAATTATGGATGTTGGATAACGGTACAAATAAAAGCACATCCAGGTATAGATGGCCTTCCGGTACTACATCAAACAACAATATGGCCTTCGGAGTGCTCTCAGTCACAAAAGGGCTGGATCATCTGATGCAGGTAAGACTATGTAGTAGTAAATCCACACTATGGAGGAGCAATGTTATATACAGTACAGGCCAAAAGTTTGGACACACCTTTTTATGCAATGGGTTTTCTTTATTTTCATGACTATTTACATGGTAGATTGTCACTGAAGGCATCAAAACTATGAATGAACACATGTGGAGTTATGTACTTAACAAAAAAAGGTGAAATAACGGAAAATATATTCTAGTTTCTTCAAAATAGCCACCCTTTGCTCTGATTACTTTTTTTGCACACACTGAGCATTCTCTCGATGAGCTTTAAGCAAACAACCCCTTGAAGCTCATCGAGTAGGTTGCCCATCACTGCAATTTCTCAATGATTCACCCAAAAACATACTGTAGGCTAATATTGTCCTGATACCAATATTTTGGTACCGGTACTTCGATACTTGTTGATACTTTTCTAAATAAAGAGGACCACAAAAAATTGCATTATAGGCTTTATTTTAACAAAAAATCTTACGCATATGTTTCTTATTGCAAGTTTGTCCTTAAATAAAATAGTGAACATACAAGACAACTTGTCTTTTAGTAGTAAGTAAACAAACAAAGACTCCTAATTTAGCTGCTGACATATGCAGTAACATATTGTGTCATTTATCATTCTATTATTTTGTCAACATTATTAAGGACAAGTGGTAGAAAATGAATTATTAATCTACTTGTTCATTTACTGTTAATATCTGCTTACTTTCTCTTTTAACATGTTCTATCTACACTGCTGTTAAAATGTAATAATCACTTATTCTTCTGTTGTTTGATACTTTACATTAGTTTTGGATGATACCACACATTTGGGTATCAATCTGATACAAAGTCGTTACAGGATCATACATTGGTCATATTCAAAGTCCTCATGTGTCCAGGGACATATTTCCTGAGTTAATAAACATAATATACATTTTTTTAAAACAAAAAAAGATTTTGTGATGCTAAAAAATATTGATGTAATCATAGTAGTATCGACTAGATACGCTCCTGTACTTGGTATCATTACAGTGGATGTTAGGTGTAGATCCATCAATGGTGTTTGTTTACATTGTGACAACGGGGGGGTTACGGTGTGTAGTGAAGCACGTTTAGCTATTCCTCGTCCTGCAGGGATGATACTTGTAAGAAACATACTTTATTTGTCACCATGGAGGCGAGGATTAGTGATTTAGAAGTAGCTAAAACACTGCCGACTGCGGATGGCAAGCTAGCCATGTCTTAAAGCACCTCTTCAGAGCGTTTCAGTGTTATAACTTCACCTTTATCTTTAGTTTATAAGCCAAAATGCGTCCGTTCTCCCTTTTCTGTCTACACACTGTGTCTGCTTGTAAGTACTCAGTAATTGTGCGCTGCCGAACATGCTCATCTGCTCGTACAACCGGGGGATAACCAGTACTTTTTAGAGGCGGTATAGTACCAAATATAGTTAATTAGTATCGCGGTACTATACTAATACCGGTATACCCTACAACCTTACTATAAGCAGATCCTAATCGGTGTAACGACACCCCTTTCAAGCACAATGTGCAAAATAAAGATGCACAATTTATGTGCATGCAATATAAATGTTGTGAAACAAAACCCAGTTGTCAACTACAAACATGCGGTGTACATAACCAGGTTCAATACTTACTGCAGGGCGACAAAGGAAGGGGTAGACAATGATCCAATGCGGGGGAAACATTTCCGATTTTAGGAGGCTTTTTCAGTCCCAAGTTACATTTCTTCCTCCTGTTGTTTTTAGGTTATCACTCTTTTGACAGAACACCTGTTGGAAGCGCGGAGGTTTTTTATTGGGGGGTATATTTATATCCAGCTAGACAAAGAAAAGCTGAACGTTTCATTTCTTTGTTTATGCGTTTACAATGCCTTCATGTCCTGGTTCAGGGCATGCATTCCCCAGAAGATAAAGCGATAAATCCATACTTCAGATGTTTTTGTTGCATAATTAGTAAGTTGAGGGACGTCAACAACTCTTGCATAACACAACATGCAGGTAATCAATCCCAACGAGTACAAAATGTCCATCTTAGGTGGACTCATAAACGAGTGCAAGAAAGTAACACACTGTCTGTCTACATCAGTTTGTTTATATTGTCTTTCATCCCCTTGGGTTTAACACACTGGCAGCTTGTCTGCTGCTGTCAGTTCAAGACAACACAAGGCAGCTGGTGACCTAAAGTTTAATATGAACACTGCCAATCAAAAATGCCGAAACATTCGGACATTAGGTTTGACTGTAAGGATGGTTTGGACTTAAAGGCCTACTGAAATGAAATTTTCTTATTTAAACAGGGATAACAGATCCATTCTATGTGTCATACATGATCATTTCGCGATATTGCCATATTTTTGCTGAAAGGATTTAGTAGAGAACATCGACGATAAAGTTCGCAACTTTTGGTCGCTGATAAAAAAAGCCTTGCCTGTACCGGAAGTAGCGTGACGTCACAGGTTGAAAGGCTCCTCACATTTGCACATTGTTTACACCAGCAGCGAGAGCGATTCGGACCGAGAAAGCGACGATTACCCCATTAATTTGAGCCAGGATGAAAGATTCGTGGATGAGGAGAGTGAAGGATTAGAGTGCAGTGCAGGACGCATCTTTTTTCGCGTTGACCGTAACTTAGGTACAAGGGCTCATTGGATTCCACACTCCCTCCTTTTTCTATTGTGGATCACGGATTTGTATTTCAAACCACCTCGGATACTATATCATCTTGAAAATGAGAGTCGAGAACGCGAAATGGACATTCACAGTGACTTTTATCTCCACGACAATACATCGACGAAACACTTTAGCTACGGAGCTAATGTGATAGCATCGTGCTTAACTGCAGATAGAAACAGAAAAAAATAAGCCCCTGACTGGAAGGAAAGACAGAAGATCAACAATACTACCAAACCCTGGACCTGTAACCACACGGTTAATGCTGTCCAACTGGCAAAGCCTAGCAATGATGTTGCTAACGACGCCTTTGAAGCTAATTTAGCTACGGGACCTCGACAGAGCTATGCTAAAAACATTAGCTCTCCACCTACGCCAGCCAGCCCTCATCTGCTCATCACTACCCGTGCTCACCTGCGTTCCAGCCATCGACGGCGCGATGAAGGACTTCACCACGATGATCGGTGCGGTCGGCGGCCCGGAGACGGAGGAAGTCAACCCAGACAGGCGAGAACAGCGGCGCGGCGGTGGATGGCGTTGTAGCTTTCGACGACACCCCGGCCGCCATCAGAGTCGGCAAGAAACATATATTTCCCCAAAGTTACGTACGTGACTTGCACATAGCGGCACGCACGGACGGGCAAGCGATTAAATATTTGGAAGCCAAAGCTGTACTCACGGTAGCGCGTCTGCTATCCAACTCAAAGTCCTCCTGGTTGTGTTGCTGTAGCCAGCCCCTAATACGCCAATCCCACCTACAGCTTTCTTCTTTGCAGTCTCCATTGTTAATTGAACAAATTGCAAAAGATTCACCAACACAGATGTCCAGAATACTGTGGAATTATGTGGTGAAAACAGACGACTTAAGCTGGCCACCGTGCTATTCCAAAATGTCTGCTTCAACCCGTGACGTCACGCGCAAACGTCATCATACCGAGACGTTTTCAGCCGGAAGTTTCCCGGGAAATTTAAAATAGCACTTTATAAGTTAACCCGGCCGTATTGGCATGTGTTGCAATGTTAAGATTTCATCATTGATATGTAAACTATCAGACTGCGTGGTCGGTAGTAGTGGGTTTCAGTAGGCCTTTAAGATAACAATTGGGTGTATACAGGAGCAAAATTGCGTCAAGAGTCAATATGATCTTAAATAATCTTAATATTGTTTGGAAGACAGAGAAAATAATCTCTACCCAATTATGTCTGATTTTTGGTGGATCCAAAAAGCTATGAGATAGATGTATCTCCAGAAAAAATGCCATATTTTGGTTGGTGTTTCACAAATTATTTATAGGTAAGTGGTCCTGTTGTCTTATTTGTACCCAATGATTTTCCTAAGGCACTTTGTACCAAGGCAGTTTAGACTATGTTGAAGGGTTGTGCACAGCCCTCCAACTGGGATGGACATACAGATACTCTCAAGACCAGTGGCTGGCCGTGCAGTGATGTCCTACTTAATCCGACTTTAATAAATAACTCTCACAATATCATAATTTATGTCACCACACCAGCCGTATGTGTACTGTGTCAGTTTGCACATACTTTTCAGGCGTGCTACATAGTTGCAAAACAGCGTTGCTGGGATTAAAGGCCTCACTTTTTCTCCTCCAAACATATTGCTGGGTATTGTGGCCAATCAGCTCAATTTTTGTTTCATCTGACATCACATGGACAAAGAAAATACCTTCTGGAGGAAAGTTCTGTGGTCAGATTAAACAAAAATGTAGCTGTTTGGCCACAATACCCAGCAATATGTTTGGAGGAGAAAATGTGAGGCCTTTAATCCCAGGAACACCACACCTACCATCAAGCATGGTGGTGGTAGTATTACGCTCTGGGCCTGTTTTGCTGCCAATGGAACTGGTGCTTTACAGAGAGTAAATGGGACAATGAAAAAGGAGGATTACCTCCAAATTCTTCAGGACAACCTAAAATCACCAGCCCGGAGGTTGGGTCTTGGGCGCAGTTGGGTGTTCCAACAGGACAATGACCCCAAACACACGTCAAAAGGAATGGCTAAATCAGGCTAGAATTAAGGTTTTAGAATGGACCTCCCAAAGTTCAGACTTAAACGTGTGGACAATGCTGAAGAAACAAGTCCATGTCAGAAGACCAACAAATTCAGCTGAACTGCACCAATTATGTCAAGAGGAGTGGTCAAAAATTCAACCAGAAATGTATTCTGACTGTATACGACTGTATTATGCATATTCATGCAGACAGACAGGCTAAATGGGTTGTACTCCTTATTCTGCTTACTAAAGAGAAGCAATCCTCTGTGCTATCAAGTTTGCACATGTTTTAATGCACGCAAACTTTTAGTAGATCAGGCTTAAGGTCTACAATTATGGATTTAAGGAGATAAAGTTGAGGTTAGTATGGGGCTCCTTCTTTGTTGATATTCGCCATGTAGACCGGATGAGTGTTGATTTTCAAATGGTCCCATGGGTTGTATGAAATACCTCCTGGGGATGAATCTGGCCAGTACACAGGGAGTTTTTTTCCCCCTAAATGTAAAAGACTTCCTTGTGGTCTACATAACATGTAATGGTGGTTCTTTGGTCAAAATGTTGCATAGATGATGTTTTACAGATCATCTTCCAGTCGCTTTCTGACAGTCGCTTCAGGATGCACCATTTTGTGGGCAGTCTTATTTACGTGGCTCACCTTCGGCAGCGTGTTCTCCCCGTCATCTTTGTTGTAGCGGTGTAGCGTTCAAGGACGGGAGTGGAAGAAGAGTCAAAAGATGGAGCTAACTGTTTTAATGACATTCAGACTTTACTTCAATCAATAACAGAGCAGCATCTCATCATCCGGAAACAACAACACCGGAAATGTGTCCCGCGAAAAACCGTCCGACCGGAACTATCTAATAACTAAAGTTCCTTGGGTGAATAAAATAAACTCACTACACCGGTATGTTTTAGCGTTTTCATGGCGATTTTAGTGACAGATATAAGTAAGAACTTTACACTACTTTATATTAGAAATGGCAACAGCGGAGGATGAATGTCCCATAACAAGAAGATAGAGAAAAAGAAGAAGCTTCTGATTATCGACTATGGTGTGGACACGGACTACAAAGGGGGACTAGCGCAATTTTTTTAGGATTTATGCAGATCCCAAATACAGATCAGCAGGTACCAGAAGGTAAGCTTTTGCATAATATTGCAAAACAAAACGTCAGATAATGTATCTTACCTTATACACACAACATAATAATACTCCTATGTTGAAGCACATCAAGCAGTGCAGCCTACACTTATCTCTTATGTTTGACTGCCATCTACTGGTCACACTTATCATTGTACAATGTACCAAATAAAATTGCTTTGAGGTGGGTAAGCTCAACCAAACTTATTCCTTACAGTAGGCGGGTTATAAGGCGCACTGTCAAGTTTTGAGGGGAAAAAAAAATTACTGAATATTATTATATTTCAATAGCTGTTACTAGGAGAGTGAATGTTGACACCAAGGTAAGTGAACCCATCTACCATCCCTGCACATTTTGGTATTCAAGTCCAAAATACTCAATTTTTTTAGATGTGTCCTCCAGTGCAAAAACAAGGACATCCAAATGTATTAAATTACATTTCTTAATTCTGAAATTTGAGAGTGGCTTTTCACATCATACTTAAAAACCCTCTGAAATACACTTTGCATTTCTTCTTAAATACTCGGTGAATGATACACAAGTTGTACCGCCTTTATCTCCTCATTTTACCAACAAAGGGATTAATTTTCCTGATTAATGAGGTATATAAAGGTCTGCAGCGCTAGATTCCGGAGGCCTAATCTTGGTTTGAAGATGCAGAGCCGTGTACCGCGCCTCAGCTAAGCCTCTGGTAATGCTGCGACAATTTTCACAGTGATTCATTTTGCCAGGATGTGTGATCTATGGCTGCCATACTTTATTGTCACAGCAACAGGATTACTCTGCTTAATTACTGCCCTGTGTGTCTTTTAGTCGAGGAATTCCGGGCAATAAAATGTGTTGCGTTAATGCCAAATGATATAAAGAGAGAATTGAAGGACAGTAAATTTGTATTTTGGAGGGGGCAAAATCACACATTAGAAGCCACAAAGGACGGCATTGTGAAGGGCAGCAGATAATAACCAGACACCACCATCATATATCTTTTATGACTATTATATGTGTGCTGCTCTGACCTTGACGCGCAACAGGAATCTTTTTTATCAGAGTTAAAAAAGTTTTGTTTTGTTGGATGTATAGCATATTTATAGTCCACACAATAGAAAAAGGCAAAACATAAGAAAAAAAAAAAATGGCATCCACCTTTGCAAAATATCTAAAAAATAAAAATCACACTTGATCAAAATGGGCATTAGTCACTCGGGAGAAACTAACATCAAAGGCAAAAGCAGAATGCTAATGTTTCAGTGTGTAGGCCCCTTATTTATATATTATTTATAACTGAATAACTCTACTAGAGGTTTGCATGTATTAAAAAAATTGAAATCTTGAGATTTATTCAGGCTCCAGTACTCTAGAATGCCCTCCCGGTAACAGAGATGCTACCTCAGTAGAAGCATTTAGGTCCCATCTTAAAACTAATTTGTATACTCTAGCCTTTAAATAGACCCCCTTTTAGACTAGTTGATCTGCCGTCTCTTTTCTGCTCTGCCCCTCTCCTGCGTGGAAAGGTTATTAGGTGACCACAGATGAGCCGCTAGCTGTCCAAAGTCGGGACCCGGGGTGGACCACTCATCTGTGCATCAGTTGGGGACGTCTCTGAACTGCTGACCTGTCTCCACTCAAGATGACCCCCTGCTGGCCCCACTATGGACTGGACTCTCACACTATTATGTTAGATCCACTATGGACTGGACTCTCACACTATTAACTAAATCCACTCGACGTCCATTGCACAGGTCGCCCGGGGGGTCCCCACATCAGCGGTCCCCTCCAAGGTTTCTCATTGTATCTCGTGGGGTTGAGTTTGTTCTTGCCCTGATGTGGGATCTGAGCCGAGGATGTCGTTGTGGCTTGTGCAGCCCTATTGAGACACTTGTGATTTTAGGCCATATAAATAAACTTTGATTGATTGATTGATTGATTGATAGCACACACAAAGCTGAACTACTAAACTTGTGCATGTTATTCCGTCTCTTAACCGAGCGAAATAAGGAGCGCAATCCATTTAACTTGTCCGTCTACATGAATATTCAGAATATACACTACCGTTCAAAGTTTGGGTTCACATTGAAATGTCCTTATTTTTGCAGAAAAAGCACTGTACTTTTCAATGAAGATAACTTTAAACTAGTCTTAACTTTAAAGAAATACACTCTATACATTGCTAATATGGTAAATGACTATTCTAGCTGCAAATGTTTGGTTTTTGGTGCAATATCTACATAGGTGTATAGAGGCCCATTTCCAGCAACTATCACTCCAGTGTTCTAATGGTACAATGTGTTTGGCTCAGAAGGCTAATTGATGATTAGAAAACCGTTGTGCAATCATGTTCACACATCTGAAAACAGTTTAGCTCGTTACAGAAACTACAAAACTGACCTTCCTTTGAGCAGATTGAGTTTCTGGAGCATCACATTTGTGGGTTCAATTAAACGCTCAAAATGGCCAGAAAAAGAGAACTTTCATCTGAAACTCGACAGTCTATTCTTGTTCTTAGAAATGAAGGCTATTCCACAAAATTGTTTGGGTGACCCCAAATTTTTGAACGGTAGTGTATGATGATTACCCAAACAATCATAATACTGGGAGAAGAAAACGCAAATATATGTAATTGTCACACACGGTGTTATCTATCAACACTGATAGATGTATCGTATTTTCAGCAATATCATGTTATAGTGTTTCAGCCAATAGATAACGTAAGGAGCTTATCAAATTGGCCCTATTATGCAAAACCAACGTTTCTTACCTATTGGTACCTTCTGTTGTGCATTTGGGATCTGCAAAACTCCTGCAAATTTGAACTCAAAGCGTGGAGGGATTGCAGAGCTGTTTAAAAAACAATCTTGCCTTTTTTCATACTGTGCTTAATTGTTGACGTCACTAATTGGGAACATCGTCAGTGGATTATCCATATATGGTATAAAACTACCTTGCACGGGTCCTCCATTTTTAGTTTGTGCATCTGTAGTTTAGATGACACAATGCCCAAAATACAACTTGAAGAACGAAAATGCTACTATTGGTTGTATTACCCAACTCAGCACACTATTAAAACCTCTAATTTCATCTGAAGAAGTAAGAAGTGCCTGGCTAACTTTTTTGTTTCACGGCAACGTGACTTCAACTGTAAGGAAGTCGCTTGGAGTGTGTGCCAAGAAGAGTTCCGCTTCACCCCAAAATCTCCACAAAAAGACGTATTTTCCGAAAAACTTCTCGATTTGTTGTGTAGCTGGCTTAGCCTTCTACTGTAAAACAATAGCATTACTGTCGTCCTTCGAAATAAAGAATGATTTTCGTAAAAAATTATATTTTAATTGATTCAGTGTCAACTTTGTTTGAGAATGGATGAGTAAGTTACCGTATATAATCCGTTGTTACGTTGGTGGTAACACGACTTTAGTGCTGCTCTGCGTGATGGTACAGAATGTGCAGGAATTCAAGGTTCCAGCAAGGACAGGAAGGTAGGTGATGTCAAAAAGGGGATGTGTAAAGGTAAATGAAGGGGGAGGGTCCAGTTAAGACAAAGGGGAGGATGAAGGGTAGAGAGAGGGTGATTTCTCCAGAGATTTACATAACCCAGAAAGATGTGGTGAACAATTGGCTACATACACACACACTCGTTTTCTTTGCACATAAAAAAAAAGTGTGTGTCTTTTCAGATGAAGGTGGGGTGCCTGTGATCGTACATCTGAGGCTCTTCCTCTACATTACCGTCATCTTAAATGGGCCCGACTAACGAAGTCGCTCAGACGGGCGACTCATTATACTTGAAGGTGCTTTCAAAGAGACCGTGGCCTCCCATGCTCAAGTGCAGTAGATTTTTAACATTGTCTTAAAACACTTCACAAACACTATGTTCTCCAAATCAATCTGGTAAAGAGACAGCAGTGGAGAATTTCATGAGCATTCAGAATTACTTTTATGTTCTGATAAAACTGCCATTACGGTAACTCTAACCCCTTTGAAAGGCTGCGTGCTGTACTAAACTAGTATGTATCACAAATAAGTCAAAAAGTGATCCCTAACACCGTAAAGCCGCCTTTTTGCACTTTTTTTTTACCCTCAGCATATACAGTCGTGGTCAAAAGTTTACATACGGTACACTTGTAAAGAACATAATGTCATGGCTGTCTTGAGTTTCCAATCATTTCTACAACTCTTATTTATTTTGTGATAGAGTGATTGGAGCACATACTTGTTGGTCACAAAAAACATTCATGAAGTTTGGTTCTTTTATGATTTTATTACGGGTCTACTGAAAATGTGAGCAAATCTGCTGGGTCAAAAGTGTACATACAGCAATGTTAATATTTGGTTACATGTCCCTTGGCAAGTTTCACTGCAATAAGGCGCTTTTGGTAGCCACACACACGTTTCTGGCAAGCTTCTGGTTGAATTGTTGACCACTCCTCTTGACAAAATTGGTGCATTTCAGCTAAATGTGTTGGATTTCTGACATGGACTTGTTTCTTCAGCATTGTCCACACATTTAAGGCAGGATTTTGGGAAGGCCATTCTAAAACCTTAATTCTAGCCTGATTTAGCCATTCCTTTATCACTTTTGACGTGTGTTTGGGGTCATTGTCCATGATTTTAGTTTGTCCTGAAGAATTTGGAGGTAATCCTCCTTTTTCATTGTCCCATTTAGTCTCTGTAAAGCACCAGTTCCAGCAAAACAGGCCCAGAGCATAATACTACCACCACCATGCTTGACGGTAGGGTGGTGTTCCTGGGATTAAAGGCCTCACCTTTTGTCATCCAAACATATTGCTGGGTATTGTGGCCAAACAGCTCAATTTTTGTTTCATCTGACCACATAACTTTCCTCCAGAAGGTCTTATCTTTGTCCATGTGATGACTTTTTTTTAACCCAGCACAATTTCAGACAATCAAGCAGCTGTCCAACGTGTTAGACCCAAAGGAGGCAGTATTAAGGATACACTGAGGCGAAAAAGTGCCACCAAAAGTGTCGCAAAATGTTTGGCAAGAACAAACTTGAGCACGCCACTAAAAGAGCAGCTGAAACTTGGAATGATCTAAGAGAAGGGCAGTCTAAAATGAAAAAAAAAATAGCTTGCAAGTGCAAGAGTGTTTCCTGTGTGGTCCAGGGTTTTTTACGGTTAAGACACACAAAATATTTAAAGGCCTACTGAAACCCACTACTACCGACCACGCAGTCTGATAGTTTATATATCAATGATGAAATCTTAACATTGCAACACATGCCAATACGGCCGGGTTGACTTATAAAGTGCAATTTTAAATTTCCCGACACACTTCCGGTTAAAAACGTTTTATTATGCTGACGTATTCGTGTGACGTCACGAGGGCAAGGGAAGTATTCGGAGCCCGGAGAATCCTATACAACAAGCTCTGTTTTCATTTCATAATTCCACAGTATTCTGGACATCTGTGTTGGTGAATCTTTTGCAATTTGTTTAAAGAACAATGGAGGCTGCAAAGAAGAACGTTGTAGGTGGGATCAGTGTATTAGCGGCTGGCTGTAGCAACACAACAAGGACTACTTACTTGGATAGCAGACGCCTAGCCGATGCTAGCCGCCAAACCCACGGATGAAGTCCTTCGTCGCGCCGTCGATCGCTGGAACGCAGGTGAGCACGGCTGTTGATGAGCAGACGAGGGCTGGCTGGCGTAGGTGGAGCGCTAATGTTTTTATCATAGCTCTGTGAGGTCCGGTTGCTAAGTTGCTAAGTTAGCCTTAGCGTCGTTAGCAACAGCATTGTTAAGCTTTACCAGGCTGAGAATTATTAACCGTGTAGTTACATGTCCATGGTTTAATAGTATTGTTGATCTTCTGTCTATCCTTCCAGTCAGGGATTTATGTATTTTGTTTCTATCTGCATTTGAGAACGATGCTATCACGTTAGCTCAGTAGCTAAGTGTGTCACCGATGTATTGTCGTGGAGATAAAAGTCACTGTGAATGTCCATTTCGCGTGCTCGACTCTCATTTTCAAGAGGATATAGTATCCGAGGTGGTTTAAATACAAATCTGTGATCCACAATAGAAAAAGGAGAGAGTGTGGAATCCAATGAGCCCTTGTACCTAAGTTACGGTCAGAGCGAAAAAAGATACGTCCTGCACTGCCTCTAGTTCTTCACTCTAACATTCCTCATCCACAAATCTTTCATCCTCGCTCAAATTAATAGGGTAATCGTCGCTTTGTCGCTCCGAATCTCTCTCGCTCCATTGTAAACAAAGGAAAATTGTGAGGAATATTACCTCCTGTGACGTCACGCTACTTCCGGTACAGGCAAGGCTTTTTTTTATCAGCAAACAAAAGTTGCGAACTTTATCGTCGATTTTCTCTACTAAATCCTTTCAGCAAAAATATGGCAATATCGCGAAATGATCAAGTATGACACATAGAATGGATCTGCTATTCCCGTTTAAATTAAAAAAATTCATTTCAGTAGGCCTTTAATAATAAAGCAAAAAAAATCACAAGTGGAATCAATGTTACTGATCAATTAAAAAATTGTTTTAAAACAATGCAACTTTTGCCGAAACTTTCTGAAAAAGTTGCCGCAAATTCAGGCATGTTAGGCCCCAACAATCACATAAAAAACCCCGCCAAATCCTGAAGGGACTGCCAAATACTGACATCACATGGACAAAGATAAGACCTTCTGGAGGAAAATTCTGTGGTCAGAATAAACAAAATTAAGCTGTTTGACCACAATACCCAGCAATATGTTTGGAGGAGAAAAGGTGAAGCCTTTAATATCAGGAACACCAGCCTACCGTCAAGCATGGTGGTGGTAGTATTATGCTCTGGGCCTGTTTTGTTGCCAATGGAACTGGTGCTTTACAGAGAGTAAAATGGACAATGAAAAAGGAGGATTAACTCCAAATTCTTCAGGACAACTTAAAATCATCTGCACGGAGGTTGGGTCTTGGGCACAGTTGGGTTTTCCAACAGGACAATGACCCCAAACACACGTCAAAAGTGGTAAAGGAATGGCTAAATCAGGCTAGAATCAAGGTTTTAGAATGGCCTTCCCAAAGTCCTGACTTAAACGTGTGGACAATGCTGAAGAAAGAAGTCCATGTCAGCAAAACCAACATATTTAGCTCAACTGCACCAATTTTGTCAAGAGGAGTGGTCAAAAATTCAAGCAGAAGCTTGCCAGAAGCTTGTGGATGGCTACCAAAAGTGCCTTATTGCAATGAAACTTGCCAAGGGACATGTAAGCAATTATTAACATTGCTGTATGTATACTTTTGACCCAGCAGATTTGCTCACATTTTCAGTAGACCCATAATAAATTCATAAAAGAACCAAACTTCATGAATGTTTTTTGTGACCATGACATTATTTTTTGTGACCATGACATTATGTTCTTTACAAGTGTATGTAAAACTTTTGACCTCGACTGTATGTCAATTAATCAATCAAAGTTTATTCATACAGCCCTTAATCACAGATGTCTCAAAGGGCTGCACAACGACATCCACACCAGGGTGACTGGTGCAATGGATGTCGAGTGGAGACGGTTAAACTTGTCCGTAGAGGATGACATCCATCCTGTCAATCTACAAATACTTGCACTTACAACATGCAGCAATTGTATTTTCAATCAAAACACATTTTAAAATGTGTCTTGTAAATATTTTGACAATGGTGTTATCAGTCATAAAAATAAAAATAAATCCGCCACTCTGTTCCTGATTAATGCCAGCCTTTTTTTTAAATTGTATTCTTTTTATCACAAATAATTTCTTATCAGCAATTATCCGTGTGATAAGAGTTTATTGAGACACCCTCTTGGACTTGAGCGGCACAGGGAGACAAATGGACGCTTTTAGATGGTCTGCTTCATTAGACGCCTCTTCACCAGCAGTTAATGGCTGTGAGGCGATATCAAGCCTCTGCACAGGATTACACGGCGAGATAATAATTAACAGTAAACCGCGCTATTTGGCTGTCAATGGAATGAGCACATAGAGAGCTGTTTTAGCTTGTTATCTACAAAGTAGGCTTCATGCGCCGCGCTATCCTCTCATAGGAGGACAAGTCGATCATTACAGAGAAAGCCAAAACAATCCTAATCCCGTGCACTTTGACGAAAAATGACGATGAGGAACTGTTCTCCCCTGTGCTGCCTCTAATTTATCTCCACTAGTAATAACATACTAATGAAAAGGCGTTCATTATTATGGTAATATGTCACATTCACTTTGATTCTCGAGAGTAGCAGTGAAATGAGTCCAGTCTAAAGCCAAATGAGTAGTTTTTAAAGGCCTACTCAAATGACATTTTTTTATTTAAACGGGGATAGCAGATCCATTCTATGTGTCATATTTGATCATGTTGCGATATTGCTATATTTTTGCTGAAAGGATTTAGTAGAGAACATCGACGATAAAGTTTTCGATAAAAAAAAAGCAGTGCCTGTACCGGAAGTAGCGTGACGTCGCAGGTTGAAAGGCTCCTCACATTTCCCCATTGTTTACACCAGCAGCGAGAGCGATTCGGACCGAGAAAACGACGATTACCCCATTAATTTGAGTGAGGATGAAAGATTTGTGGATGAGGAACGTGAGGGTGAAGGTCTAGAGTGCAGTGCAGGACGTATCTTTTTTCGCTCTGACCGTAACTTAGGTACAAGGGTTCGTTGGATTCCACACTCTCTCCTTTTTCTATTGTGGATCACGGATTTGTATTTTAAACCACCTCGGATACTATATCCTCTTGAAAATGAGAGCGGAGAACACGAAATGGACATTCACAGTGACTTTTATCTCCACGACAATACATCGGCGAAGCACTTTAGCTACGGAGCTAACGTGATAGCATGGGGCTTAACTGCAGATAGAAACAAAATAAATAAACCCCTGACTGGAAGGATAGACAGAAAATCAACAATACTATTAAACCATGGACCTGTAACTACACGGTCAATGCTTTCCAGTCTGGCGAAGCTTAACAATGCTGTTGCTAACAACGCCATTAAAGCTAACTTAGCTACGGGACCTCACAGAGCTATGCTAAAAACATTAGCTATCCACCTACGCCAGCCAGCCCTCATCTGCTCATCAACACCCGTGCTCACCTGCGTTCCAGCGATCGACGGTGCAACAAAGGACTTCACCCGATCACCGATGCGGTCGGCGGTTAGCGTCGGATAGCGTGTCTGCTATCCACCTCAAAGTCCTCCTGTTTGTGTTGCTGCAGCCAGCCGCTAATACACCGATCCCACCTACAACTTTCTTCTTTGCAGTCTTCATTGTTCATTAAACAAATTGCAAAAGATTCACCAACACAGATGTCCAGAATACTGTGGAATTTTGCGATGAAAACAGAGCTTTTTGTATTGGATACAATGTGTCCGAATACTTCCGTTTCAACCATTGATGTCACGCGCATATGTCATCATACATAGACGTTTTCAACCGGAAATTTCGCAGGAAATTTAAAATTGCACTTTATAAGTTAACCCGGCCGTATTGGCATGTGTTGCAATGTTAAGATTTCATCATTGATATATAAACTATCAGACTGCGTGGTCGGTAGTAGTGGGTTTCAGTAAGCCTTTAATGACTTATTTGGATATTCTTTTTTTTTTTTTAATAATGTCCTGCCCAGCTTCTCGGGCAAATCATATAGCAAATGTAGATGCCCATATCGGCTGTTCAGATTTACTTTACAAAAGAGAAGTGTAGGATACTTCTCTTGTTGCCTTATTTGTATTTTGACTTTATTAAATGTATTTATATTATCATTTGGTGCAGCCGGGCAGGAGCAGGAGGGGATAGAAAGAGAGAAAAAGGAAGACAGAGGGGGCAATTATTTGGATATTCTTAAAATATCAAGTTGATACTTGTCAACAATAGTGAAACTGACTTAAATGTGGTTTTATAACAATATTTCCCTCTGAAAGTTAAAGTTTCATGCTCCCCTTACCTCCCCCTGGGAGGTAAGGGGAGCAGTGAGCAGCAGCGGTGGCTGCGCTCAGGGATCATTTTGGTGATTTAACCCCCAATTTCAACCCTTGATGCTGAGTGCCAAGCAGGGAGGTAATGGGTCCCATTTTTATAGTCTTTGGTATGACCTACTGATCTCAGGGAGTTACACTCTAACCACAAGGCCACTGAGCATAAGACACTTGAAAGAAAAAGCAAACGCAAAGAAACGTTTGTATCCTTACATCACTAATGTCCAATGGTTGTCCCGATACCAATATTTTGGTACCGGTACCAGAATGTATTTTGATACTTTGATACTTTTCTAATTTAAGGGGACCAAAACATATTGCATTATTGGCTTTATTTTAACAGAAAATCTTAGGGTACATTAAACATATGTTTCTTATTGCAAGTTTGTCCTTAAATAAAATAGTGAACATACTAGACAACTTGTCTTTTAGTAGTAAGTAAACAAACAAAGGCTCCTAATTAGTCTGCTGACGTATGCAGTAACATATTGTGTCATTTGCCATTCTATTATTCTGTCAAAATTATTAAGGACAAGTGGTAGAAAATGAATTATTAATAGAGATGTCCAATAATATCGGCCGGCCGATATTATCGGCCGATAAATCCTTTAAAGTGTAATATCAGAAATTATCGGTATCGGTTTCAAAAAGTAAAATTAATGACATTTTAAAACGCCACTGTACGGTAAAAATGCGGACGTAGGGAGCAGTACAGAGCAGTTGCATTTTCCGGTCAGCAGCCCCTCCCCTTTCCCCTCTCCCGTCTCCCACACACAACACAGGAGTTGACGACTGCAGCATGAAAGGTTTACTGGCGACGCTTGATGACCTCATGAAACCGCCGCGAGCGGAGCATAACCACAACAAGAGTGTGTTGTTGCCGGTGCTGTAGCCGTGGCTAACAAGCCAGCGAGCTCGGTGACTGACTAACGACACCATGTCTGTGGTTTGGGATTATTTTAAAGTGTATCTGACGGATAAAAAACTGGCAATTTGCAACGACTGCAAAAAGTTAGTTATGCGAGGAGAAACCAAGACGTCTTCCTTTAATACGAGCAATTTGATCTCCCACCTCTTCAAGAATCATAAGGAGATACACGATGAAGACAAGCGGACGATGGATGAAAAGCAGACACGGAAAGCAGCTTGCAGTGAACGGAGGTGCACTGTCTCAACGCAGCATTTCAAAAGCTCTGGCTGACTGCTAGGCCACTTCAAGCACTCACCACTAGCTTGCAGCACATTTTTGTTACTCATACAAATACGTTAGAGCAGGGCAGATTGAGCCCAGTTTATAATTTCCTGTTATACAGTATGCCAGGCAGTCTTGCATTAAAGGAGGACTATGTTATTGTTTACTTTATTACTCTAGTATACTCTAGACCGGGGGTCGGCAACCCGCGGCTCTAGAGCCGCATGCGGCTCTTTAGCGCCGCCCTAGTGGCTCTCTGGAGATTTTTCAAAAATGTATGAAGAATGGAAAAAGATGAGGGGGAAAAAAATAATCAATTTTTTTGTTTTAGTATGGTTTCTGTAGGAGGACAAACATGACACAAACCTCCGTAATTGTTATAAATCACACTGTTTATATTAAATATGCTTCACTGATTCAAGTATTTGGCGAGCGCCGTTTTGTCCTACTTATTTTGGCGGTCCTTGAACTCACCGTATAGTCTGTTTACATGCATAACTTTCTCCGACTTTCTAGGACGTGTTTTATGCCACTTCTTTTTCTGTCTCATTTTGTCCACCACACTTTTAACGTTGTACATGAGTGCACAAAGGTGAGTTTTGTTGATGTTATTGACTTGTGTGAAGTGCTAATCAGACATATTTGGTCACTGCATGACTGCAAGCTAATCGATGCTAACATGCTATTTAGGCTAGCTATATGTACATATTGCATCATTATGCCTAATTTGTAGCTATATTTGAGCTAATTTAGTTTCCTTTAAGTCTTCTTAATTACATTTATATCTCATGACACATGTAATATGGCTTTTAATTTTTTGCAGCTCCAGACAGATTTGTTTTTGTTTTTTTGGGTCCAATATGGCTCTTTCAACATTTTGGGTTGCCGACCCCTGCTCTAGACTGAAGCTGTGTGCCTTCATTGTTTTTGTAGCCGTTGTTTTGAGGCATGTTTAAAAAAAATAATAATAATGCTCTTTGTGAAAGTCAAAGTATAGTATTTCCCATAGTTGTAGTGGGTATCAGGATTATCTCAGGGAGAGCATGTCCCAAATTCCAAGCTGCTGTTTTGAGGAATGTTTAAAAAAAATAATGCACTTTGTGACTTCAATAATAAATATGGCAGTGCCATGTTGGCACTTTTTTCCATAACTTGAGTTGAAGTTGTTCTCTTATTTTGGAAAACCTGGTTACAATGTTTAATGCATCCAGTGGGGCATCACAACAAAATTAGGCATAATAATGTGTTAATTCCACAACTGTATATATCAGTATCGGTTGATATCGGATTCGGTAATTAAGAGTTGGACAATATCGGGATATCGGCAAAAAAGCCATTATCGGTCATCTCTAATTATTAATCTACTTGTTCAATCTGCTTACTTTCTCTTTTAAAATGTTCTATCTACACTTCTGTTAAAATGTCATAATCACTTATTCTTCTATAGTTTGGATGCTTTACATTAGTTTTGGATGATACATCAAATCAAATCAAATCAACTTTATTTATGAAGCACATTTAAAATGTACCACAGGGGTAGCCAAAGTGCTGTACAATGGGCAGGTTAAAAGATAACACAAGAGAAACGAGCAAGCACAACACAACACAAACAGAGCACGATAAAAAATAAATAAATAAATAAATAAAACATACAAAACAGGTTCACAGCAGGTGCATTGTGGGACGCCATAGCAGGATGGAGATCACTCAGTGTTAAAAGCCATGGAATAAAAGTATGTTTTTAAGAGTGATTTAAAAACAGGAAGAGAGGAGGCCTGTCTAACACTCAGAGGTAAGTCGTTCCAGAGTTTGGGAGCAGCAGCAGCGAAAGCTCTGTCACCTCTAAGCTTCAGCCTTGTGACAGGGACTGTCAATAGCAGCTGATCGGCTGATCTTAGGGATCGGGGCGGGGGCAGTAAGGCTGAAGGAGGTCGGAGAGATAAGTTGGAGCGAGGTTGTTTAGACCTTTAAAAACAAATAGTAGGAGTTTAAAATGTATTCGGTAACCCACAGGGAGCCAGTGAAGGGACGCTAGAATAGGGGTGATGTGCTCACGCCTGCGGGTCTGTGTTAGCAGACGAGCAGCAGAGTTCTGCACGAGCTAGGCGCAGTCAGGGCGTTGATGGGATCCGGTTTGGTGGCTGCAGGATTAGGTCTCTGCTTTTTGCAGATGATGTCAATCAATCAATCAATCAATCAATCAATGTTTATTTATATAGCCCTAAATCACAAGTGTCTCAAAGGGCTGTACAAGCCACAACGACATCCTCGGTACAGAGCCCACATACGGGCAAGGAAAAACTCACCCCAGTGGGACGTCGGTGAATGACTATGAGAAACCTTGGAGAGGACCGCATATGTGGGTAACCCCCCCCCTCTAGGGGAGACCGAAAGCAACGGATGTCGAGTGGTTCCGATGGCTTCATCTGGCCAAGATCTTCAGCTCTCACTGGTTCGGTTCGCAGCAGAGTGTGAAGCGATTGGGATGGGAATCAGCACCTCCAAGTCCGAGTCCATGGTTCTCGCCCGGAAGTGGAGTGCCATCTCCGGGTTGGGGAAGAGATCTTGCCCCATGTGGAGGAGTTCAAGTACCTCAGAGTCTTGTTCACGAGTGAGGTAAGAGTGGATAGTGAGATCGACAGTCGGATTGGTGCGGCGTCTTCAGTAATGCGGACGCTGTATCGATCCGTTGTGGTAAATTTACCGGTCGATCTACGTTCCCATCCTTACCTATAGTCATGAGCTTTGGGTTATGATCGAAAGGACAAGATCACGGGTACAAGCGGCCGAAATGAGTTTCCTCCGCCGGGTGGCGGGGCTCTCCCTTAGAGATAGGGTGAGAAGCTCTGCCATCCGGGAGGAGCTCAAAGTAAAGCCGCTGCTCCTCCACATCGAGAGGAGCCAGATGAGGTGGTTCAGGCATCTGCCCAGGATGCCACCCGAACGCCTCCATAGGGAGGTGTTTAGGGCACGTACGACCGGTAGGAGGCCACGGGGAAGACCCAGGACAGGTTGGGAAGACTATATCTCCCTGGCCTGGGAACACCTCGGGATCCCCCGGGAGGAGCTGGACGAAGTGGCTGGGGAGAGGGAAGTCTGGGCTTCCCTGCTTAGGCTGCTGCCCCCCCGAAGATGGATGGATGAATGGTGTACTATTTTAAGGTGACCCTCACATCATTTAATTGTTCTGTGTGTGCCTTAAACTTAACAGACATCGGGATGATGTAAACCATGCCGTACAGAAGAACAGAATCATGTTTCTAAGTAAGTTATTGATGCCATTTTTTTAGTTCCAGTGTTTTTCAAGTCTGAGGTGGCCTCCCATGCATAAAAATAAACGCTTTCAAACATGCTATGCTAACTTCAGTTATGTTAAAGGCCCAATGAATTAATTTGTAATAACATTGTGTGTGACAATCATTGGTACTTTTTTTTTTTTAACATAAATTAAACAGCAATCACTTTGTATTTAGACCATCTAAACATGTATAGAAGCTAATGTGTATGCAAGGCTTGATGTCCATGATAAGGCGCAGGGGTAACTCGGCTCAGCTTTAACTCCTATTCATCAAAGAATCGCCACCCTGACACTTAATTTGCAGCATTGTAATGCAGGGCAGGATCAAGTGAGGTAATCCTTATAAGCAAGAGTGAAGACTTCTCTTAATCTTGCACTACACTTATCAGTAGTTTTAACTTTTCTAGGCGAGTAAAGAATTCTAAAAAGAAAAAAAGAAAGTATTCAATCAGGTTACATTCTCGGGCTATTTAAAGGGTCCCTCTAATGCGGACAACATAAATGGTAAATGTGTTATACTTGTATAGCGCTTTTCTACCTTCAAGGTACTCAAAGGGCTTTGACACTATTCCCACATTCACCCATTTACACACTGATGGTGGGAGCTGCCATGCAAGGCCCTAACCACGACCCATCAGGAGCAAGGGTGAAGTGTTTTGCTCAAGGACACAACGGACGTGACAAGGTTGGTGGAAGGTGGGGATTGAACCAGGAACCCTCAGGTTGCTGGCACGGCCACTCTACCAACCGCGCCACGCCGTTCATAGGCACTTATGTCATAGTTATGGACCTAAAAATGCAGGTAATCTTCCCCTAAAAAAGACCCAATAGTGATTTAGACTCATTTTTTTAACAACTTCCTGCACACTTTGGAATGCCCATATTTAGTCTACAAAATGTGGGAGTGTCTGCATCAGCCTGCTGATGTCATCTACAGAAGACTGAAAGCAATTTCATATTGTGTAATATGTGTTTTGGTAGCATCTTAGATTTAGACTTAGACTTAGACTAACTTTATTGATCCACAAGGGAAATTGTTCCACACAGTAGCTCAGTTGCAAACGATGGAAAAGGTAAGGATCCATCCATCCATCCATCTTCCTCCGCTTATCCGAGGTCGGGTCGCGGGGGCAGCAGCTTAAGCAGGGAAGCCCAGACTTCCCTCTCCCCAGCCACTTCGTCCAGCTCCTCCCGGGGGATCCCGAGGCGTTCCCAGGCCAGCCGGGAGACATAGTCTTCCCAACGTGTCCTGGGTCTTCCCCGTGGCCTCCTACCGGCCGGACGTGCCCTAAACACCTCCCTAGGGAGGCGTTCGGGTGGCATCCTGACCAGATGCCCGAACCACCTCATCTGGCTCCTCTCGATGTGGAGGAGCAGCGGCTTTACTTTGAGCTCCCCCCGGATGACAGAGCTTCTCACCCTATCTCTAAGGGAGAGCCCCGCCACCCGGCGGAGGAAACTCATTTTGGCCGCTTGTACCCGTGATCTTGTTCTTTCGGTCATAACCCAAAGCTCATGACCATAGGTGAGGATGGGAACGTAGATCGATCGGTAAATTGAGAGCTTTGCCTTCCGGCTCAGCTCCTTCTTCACCACAACGGATCGATACAGCGTCCGCATTACTGAAGACGCCGCACCGATCCGCCTGTCGATCTCACGGTCCACTCTTCCCTCACTCGTGAACAAGACTCCGAGGTACTTGAACTCCTCCACTTGGGGCAGGGTCTCCTCCGCAACCCGGAGATGGCACTCCACCTTTTTCCGGGCGAGAACCATGGATTCGGACTTGGAGGTGCTGATTCTCATCCCAGTCGCTTCACACTCAGCTGCGAACCGATCCAGTGAGAGCTGAAGATCCTGGCCGGATGAAGCCATCAGGACCACATCATCTGCAAAAAGCAGAGACCTAATCCTGCAGCCACCAAACCAGATCCCCTCAACGCCTTGACTGCGCCTAGAAATTCTGTCCATAAAAGTTATGAACAGAATCAGTGACAAAGGGCAGCCTTGGCGGAGTCCAACCCTCACTGGAAATGTGTCCGACTTACTGCCGGCAATGCGGACCAAACTCTGGCACTGATCATACAGGGAGCGGACCGCCACAATCAGACAGTCCCCATACTCTCTGAGCACTCCCCACAGGACTTCCCAAGGGACACGGTCGAATGCCTTCTCCAAGTCCACAAAACACATGTAGACTGGTTGGGCAAACTCCCATGCACCCTCAAGGACCCTGCCGAGAGTATAGAGCTGGTCCACAGTTCCACGACCAGGACGAAAACCACACTGTTCCTCCTGAATCCGAGGTCCGACTATCCGGCGTAGCCTCCTCTCCAGCACACCTGAATAGGCCTTACCGGGAAGGCTGAGGAGTGTGATCCCACGATAGTTAGAACACACCCTCCGGTTCCCCTTCTTAAAGAGAGGAACCACCACCCCGGTCTGCCAATCCAGAGGTACCGCCCCCGATGTCCACGCGATGCTGCAGAGTCTTGTCAACCAAGACAGCCCCACAGCATCCAGAGCCTTAAGGAACTCCGGGCGGATCTCATCCACCCCCGGGGCCTTGCCACCGAGGAGCTTTTCAACTACCTCAGCAACCTCAGCCCCAGAAATAGGAGAGCCCACCACAGATTCCCCAGACACTGCTTCCTCATAGGAAGACGTGTTGGTGGGATTGAGGAGGTCTTCAAAGTATTCCCTCCACCGATCCACAACATCCGCAGTCGAGGTCAGCAGAACTCCATCCTCATCGTACACGGTGTTGATAGTGCACTGCTTCCCCCTCCTGAGGCGGCGGATGGTGGTCCAGAATCGCTTCGAAGCCGCCCGGAAGTTGTTTTCCATGGCTTCCCCGAACTCCTCCCATGTCCGAGTTTTTACCTCCGCGACCCCCGAAGCCGCACACCGCTTGGCCTGTCGGTACCTGTCCGCTGCCTCAGGAGTCCTATTAGCCAAAAGAACCCGATAGGACTCCTTCTTCAGCTTGACGGCATCCCTCACCGCTGTTGTCCACAAACGGGTTCTAGGATTACCGCCACAACCGGCACCAACTACCTTGCGGCCACAGCTCCAATCAGCCGCCTCGACAATAGAGGTGCGGAACATGGTCCATTCGGACTCAATGTCCAGCACCTCCCTCGTGACATGTTCAAAGTTCTTCCGGAGGTGGGAATTGAAACTCTCTCCGACAGGAGACTCTGCCAGACGTTCCCAGCAAACCTTCACAATGCGTTTGGGCCTGCCAGGTCTATCCGGCATCCTCCCCCACCATCGCAGCCAACTCACCACCAGGTGGTGATCGGTAGAAAGCTCCGCCCTCTCTTCACCCGAGTGTCCAAAACATGAGGCCGCAAATCTGACGACACAACTACAAAGTCGATCATGGAACTGCGGCCTAGGGTGTCCTGGTGCCAAGTGCACATATGGACACCCTTATGTTTGAACACGGTGTTCGTTATGGACAATCTGTGACGGGCACAAAAGTCCAATAACAAAACACCGCTCGGGTTCAGATCCAGGCAGCCATTCTTCCCAATCACGCCTCTCCAGGTTTCACTGTCGCTGCCAACATGAGCGTTGAAGTCCCCCAGTAGAACGAGGGAATCACCCGGTGGAGCACTCTCAAGTACTCCCTCGAGTGAATCCAAAAAGGGTGGGTACTCCGAGCTGCGGTTTGGCGCGTAAGCGCAAACCACAGTCAGGACCCGCCCTCCACCCGAAGACGGAGGGAAGCTACCCTCTTGTCCACCGGGTTGAACTCCAACATGCAGGCTCTGAGCCGGGGGGCAACAAGAATTGCCACCCCAGCCCGTCGCCTCTCACTGCCGACAACGCCAGAGTAAAAGAGAGTCCAGCCCCTCTCGAGAGAACTGGTTCCAGAGCCCTTGCTGTGCGTCGAAGTGAGTCCGACTATGTCTAGTCGGAACTTCTCCACCTCGCGCACTAGCTCAGGCTCCTTCCCCCCCAGCGAGGTGACGTTCCACGTCCCAAGAGCTAGCTTCTGTAGCCGAGGATCGGACCGCCAAGTGCCCTGCCTTCGGCTTCCGCCCAGCTCACATCGCACCCGACCTCTATGACCCCTGCTATGGGTGGTGAGCCCATTGGAGGGGGAACCCACGTTGCCTCTTCGGGCTGTGCCCGGCCACCAGGCGCTCGCCATCGTGCCCCACCTCCGGGCCTGGCTCCAGAGGGGGGCCCCGGTGACCCGCGTCCGGGCGAGGGAAATCTGGGTCCATAGTTTTTATTTCTCATTGAGGTCTTCGAAGGTAAGGATGGAAAGGATAATTAAAGTTAAAGTGCCAATGATTGTCACACACACACTAGGTGTGGCGAAATTATTCTCTGCATTCGACCCATCACCTTTGATCATCCCCCTGGGAAGTGAGGAGAGCAGTGAGCAGCAGCAGTGACCGCGCCCGGGAATCATTTTTGGTGATTTAACCCCAAATTCCAACCCTTGATGCTGAGTGCCAAGCAGGGAGGTAATGGGTCCCATTTTTATAGTCTTTGGTATGACTCGGCCGAGGTTTGAACTCACAACCTACCGATCTCAGGGTGGACACTATGCAGGTATTAAGTAGACTAAAAATGGACCATAGTAGCAATATAAAATATAACATATATGTAATATGTATATTATATACAGTATATAACATATACTGATATATTATATTAATATACTATTATATTTGTATATAATTTATACAATTTATAACAAATCCCAGGGCAGCATAAAATAGAGAGTAGATCCAGCAGAAAATAGACATTATAAACAAAGAGAGGTAGCTAACATAGAAGCGGTCAGGTAATAGACAAATATTGCTGTATGGCGAGTGATTATACTGGATGGAGTGTGGAATGAAGGAGTTCTTGAATGGAACACTGTGGGAACAAAGCTAAAGGAGCCTGTTGGAGTATGAGCGCCACTGTCCCTCAATTGTCTGTGGAGTGGGTGGGCAGGATTGTCCATGTGGGCGAGCAGTTTGTCCAGTGTCCTCCTGTCCCTCATTGACACAAACGCCTCCAACTGCCTGCCAATAGTTAGGCCGGCTTTCCGGATCAGTTTGTCAATCCGGTTTAAGTCCCTTTTGCTGGTGCTGCTCCCCCAACAAATCACTGCAAAGTACAGGGCACTGGCTTCATCTTCATCCTGAATCGTCTTATTTTTAAATGGAATTTGAAGGAATTATCAAATAGTCCTGTCAGATGTATTGTTGCAGGTTGTAGCAGTACATCTAAAGGAGGAGTCAGCCTCCATACATTTTCAAATGATGGGAATATGAAGTATGTATGGCCCGGTCAAATGGACTAGCTGACTAAATGAGAGAAGTGTACATTTGAAGCGTCTATTTTAATCCGACTGTAGAGAAAAGGGGTTTTGGGCGGAGTTTTGATGGGACAATTATAAAAGACTCAAGCCAAATATGATCCCACAAATCAGGAGCACCCTTGGGGTAGAAAGACTGAATCAAAACCTGTAGCAAAACACAGATAGAAGAGCAGACCTAGTGATCATAAACGAGAGAAAAATAAGTGTTCTATGTTGTATCCTCTTCTACTGAGGTTTTCCTCAAAATGCTTGAAAAAATTGCAAAAGGAATCATAGGCTATGGTGTTTATGGAAGAGCAGGGAAGTCGAGAAGTCATGATACTTTCATAAAAATATGTTTTGCCCATAATGTTAACCATATCAGGTTTTAAAGTAATCATCGACCATGCAAGTAAACGATCCAAATCATACTTCCATATTTTGTTATCCACACTGTCTATGCAGGGAAATGGGCTACAGTTCTATAGAAGCTGATGATAGAACGGTGGCGTTCCAAGTACACTTAGTTATCTACGGATTACTCAACAACTAATTGATATTATGGGAAATGACTGCCAGATTTGATTTCAGGAGCAAACAATACATAAAGAAAACGTGTTAGTAAAATTTCAGGTAATCTGGATGCTATGGGTCCTTGGAGACGTTGTTACTTGTGCTACAAATGCAATTTGACAGAATACAAAAACATGCAATTAAAAGATCCAAATCATACTTCCATATTCCTTTATCCACACCGTCTATGCAGGGAAATGGGCTAAAGTTCTATAGATGACGTCACACCAAGTGGGGCGGCGTATCGAGGCTGGTGATAGAATGGTGGCGTTCCAAGTACACTTAGTTATCTACGGATTACTCAACAACTAATTGATATTATGGGAAATGACTGCCAGATTTGATTTCAGGAGCAAACAATACATAAAGAAAACGTGTAAGTAAAATTTCGGTCATCTGGACACTATGGGTCCTTGGAGACGTTGTTAGTTATGCTACAAATGCAATTTGACAGAATTCAAAAACATGCAATTAAAAGATCCAAATCATACTTCCATATTCTTTTATCCACACTGTCTATGCAGGGAAATGGGCTAAAGTTCTATAGATGACGTCACACCAAGTGGGGCGGCGTATCGAGGCTGGTGATAGAATGGTGGCGTTCCAAGTACACTTAGTTATCTGCGGATTACTCAACAACTAATTGATATTATGGGAAATGACTGCCAGATTTGATTTCGGGAGCAAACAATACATAAAGAAAACGTGTTAGTAAAATTTCGGTCATCTGGACACTATGGGTCCTTGGAGACGTTGTTAGTTATGCTACAAATGCAATTTGACAGAATACAAAAACATGCAATTAAAAGATCCAAATCATACTTCCATATTCCTTTATCCACACTGTCTATGCAGGGAAATGGGCTAAAGTTCTATAGATGACGTCACACCAAGTGGGGCGGCGTATCGAGGCTGGTGATAGGACGGTGGTGTTCCAAGTACACTTAGTTATCTACGGATTACTCAAAAACTAATTGATCTTATGGGAAATGACTGTCAGATTTGTTTTCAGGAGCAAACAATACATAAAGAAAACGTGTTAGTAAGATTTCCGTCATCTGGACGCTATGGGTCCTTGGAGACGTTGTTAGTTATACTACAAATGTAATTTGGCAGAATACAAATTGCACATGTAAAGACAAGAACTAGCTTGTGTATGGCACATGATACTGTACAGTTATCAGGTCTTCCTATTAAAGTGGACACTTGTACTGCAAAGAGTCAACCATGAAACCAGACAATACCGTTAGGAAAGAAGCTACAAGTTGTTTTACCTTGGACAGAGTCTGAATGAACACCTCACAGATGTACTGAAAACACACTTTGTGGGAATCCTTCTGATTCAATTTCACATTCTGCGGGAGGTATTTCGTCAGCCAATAACAGGCAGGGATACTAAAGCACATCCACAGGTTTGCTTAGAATATCAAAGTACAAACATTTCCATCTCTTCGGTCGTCTTTCTTGGACGTCCCTCTCATGCAACCTCACCCTGTCCTCAAATCCGCAATAATCTTTTCCTGTCCGTCCTTTCATGCTTGCCTTTGCTAGTTGCTCCCTTGAGCCTCTCGTTGGCATTCCCCACATGCGGCCAACGAGCGTGTTAAGACTACAACATCCTCAACTTATGACTGGCCTGCAGCCTCCTATTCACTCCGAACACCATTTTTTTGTTTTGTTTTGCAAGAGGGATGGAACGCCGTAGCAGATGGCGCCTCACTGTGTCACTGGCCACAGGATATTCAAACCTATTTGGATTATAAAATGAAATGAATGCTTCTATTGTCCACTGAAGAAGGCATACACCACCTATATTCAGTGCATCAATGTCAGGTATTATTTTTTACCGTGCATATAATCATCAAAATAATTACATTGGTTTTTTTTGAGGCAAACTACTCGGAACCAAAGTTGTTGCTAAGCAACTGTTCATGCTAACTCTTCAGCTTGCATATTGTGTGAATACTGTGCAGATACATAGGTAAGTACTGAACTCTGAGGCAAAATCATTTACTGTAGTGTTGATGAAGCTGATATAATAACAATGAAACAGACTGACACTCCAAAATGGATGCCATTACCTGCTCAGTGGCCTAGTGGTTAGAGTGTCCGCCCTGAGATCGGTAGGTCATGAGTTCAAACCCCGGCCGAGTCATACCAAAGACTATAAAAAAAAGGGACCCATTACCTCCCTGCTTGGCACTCAGCATCAAGGGTTGGAATTGGGGGTTAAATCAACAAAATGATTCCCGGGCGCGGCCACCGCTGCTGCTCACTGCTCCCCTCACCTCCCAGCGGGTGATCAAGGGTGATGAGTCAAATGCAGAGAATAATTTCGCCACACCTAGTGTGTGTGTGACAATCATTGGTACTTTACTTTAACTTTAGATACTGTACATACCAGTGAAGAAGTACAATTGATTGATTGAGACTTGTATTAGTAGGTTGCACAGTGAAGTACATATTCCGTACAATTGACCACTAAATGGTAACACCCGAATAAGTTTTTCAACTTGTTTAAGTCGGGGTCCACTTAAATTGATTCAGATACAGATATATACTATCATCATAATACAGTCATCACACAAGATAATCACATTGAATTATTTACATTATTTACAATCAGGGGTGTGGAGGGGGGGGAGGATATGGACAGCAAGTAGTGGACATAGAAAGAGAGAGAGAGAGAGAGAGAGAGAGAGAGAGAGAGAGAGAGAGAGAGAGAGAGAGAAAGAGAGAGAGAGAGAGAGAGAGAGAGAGAGAGAGAGAGAGAGAGAGAGAGAGAGAGAGAGAGAGATCAGAAGGCATGAGAAAAAGTATCTACATTTGATTGTTTACATTTGATTATTAGCAATCCGGGGAGGGTGTTAGTTTAGGGTTGTAGCTGCCTGGAGGTGAACTTTTATTGCGGTTTTGAAGGAGGACAGAGATGCCCTTTCTTTTATGCCTGTTGGGAGCGCATTCCACATTGATGTGGCATAGAAAGAGAATGAGTTAAGACCTTTGTTAGTTCGGAATCTGGGTTTAACGTGGTTAGTGGAGCTCCCCCTGGTGTTGTGGTTATGGCGGTCATTTACGTCAAAGGCCTACTGAAACCCACTACTACCGACCACGCAGTCTGATAGTTTATATATCAATGATGAAAACTTAACATTGCAACACATGCCAATACGGCCGGGTTAACTTATAAAGTGCAATTTTAAATTTCCCGCCACACTTCCGGTTAAAAACGTTGTATTATGCTGACGTATTCGTGTGACGTCACGAGGGCAAGGGAAGTATTCGGAGCCCGTAGAAAAAGCTCTGTTTTTATTTCATAATTCCACAGTATTCTGGATATCTGTGTTGGTGAATCTTTTGCAATTTGTTTAATGAACAATGGAGGCTGCAAAGAAGAACGTTGTAGGTGGGATCGATCGGTGTATTAGCGGCTAAGTACAATACTTACAGCAACACAACAACGACTACTTACTTAGCAGACGCCTAGCCGATGCTAGCCACCAAACCCACGGATGAAGTCCTTCGTCGCGCCGTCGATCGCTGGAATGCAGGTGAGCACGGCTGTTGATGGGAAGATGAGGGCTGGCTGGCGTAGGTGGAGCGCTAATGTTTTTATCATAGTTCTGTGAGGTCCGGTTGCTAAGTTGCTAAATTAGCCTTAGCATCGTTAGCAACAGCATTGTTAACCTTTACCAGGCTGAGAATTTTTAACCGTGTAGTTACATGTACATGGTTTAATAGTATTGTTGATCTTCTGTCTATCCTTCCAGTCAGGGGTTTATTTCTTTTGTTTCTATCTGCATTTGAGACAGATGCTATCACGTTAGCTTATGCTAAAGAGCTTTGTCGATGATGGGTGTCCTTCGTCGCGCCGTCGATCGCTGGAACGCAGGTGAGCACGGCTGTTGATGTAACCGTGTAGTTACATGTACATGGTCTAATAGTATTGTTGATCTTCTGTCTATCCTTCCAGTCAGGGGTTTATTTCTTTTGTTTCTATTTGAGAACGATGCTATCACGTTAGCTCAGTAGCTAAGTGTGTCACCGATGTATTGTCGTAGAGATAAAAGTCACTTTGAATGTCCATTTCGCGTGCTCGACTCTCATTTTCAAGAGGATATAGTATCCGAGGTGGTTTGAAATACAAATCCGTGATCCACAATAGAAAAAGGAGAGAGTGTGGAATCCAATGAGCCAGCTTGTACCTAAGTTACGGTCAGAGCGAAAAAAGATACGTCCTGCACTGCCTCTAGTTCTTCACTCTAATGTTCCTCATCCTTGAATCTTTCATCCTCGCTCAAATTAATGGGGTAATCGTCGCTTTGTCGCTCCGAATCTCTCTCGCTCCATTGTAAACAAAGGAAAATTGTGAGGAGTATTACCTCCTGTGACGTCACGCTACTTCCGGTACAGGCAAGGCTTTTTTTATCAGCGAGCAAAAGTTGCGAACTTTATCGTCGATTTTCTGTACTAAATCCTTTCAGCAAAAATATGGCAATATCGCGAAATGATCAAGTATGACACATAGAATGGATCTGCTATTCCCGTTTAAATAAAAATAAATCATTTCAGTAGGCCTTTAAGGAAGTAGTTTGACGTGTACTTCGGTATCAGGGAGGTGTAGTGGATTTTATAGACTAGGCTCAGCGCAAGTTGTTTAACTCTGTCCTCCACCTTGAGCCAGCCCACTTTGGAGAAGTGGGTAGGAGTGAGGTGGGATCTGGGGTGGAGGTCTAGAAGTAACCTGACTAGCTTATTCTGGGATGTTTGGAGTTTAGATTTGAGGGTTTTGGAGGTGCTAGGGTACCAGGAGGTGCATGCGTAATCGAAAAAGGGTTGAACGAGAGTTCCCGCCAGAATCCTCATGGTGCTTTTGTTGACCAGAGAGGATATCCTGTAGAGAAATCTCGTTCGTTCGTTAACCTTTTTGATTACCTTGGTTGCCATTTTATCACAGGAAAGGTTAGCCTCTAGAATTGAACCTAGGTAGATGACCTCATCTTTCCTGGTGATAACAATGTCACCCACTTTTATAGTGAAGTCATTGACTTTCTTAAGGTTGATGTGGGACCCAAACAGGATGGATTCCGTTTTACCCCAAGTG
This sequence comes from Entelurus aequoreus, assembly GCF_033978785.1. NCBI lineage: Eukaryota > Metazoa > Chordata > Actinopteri > Syngnathiformes > Syngnathidae > Entelurus > Entelurus aequoreus. The sequence goes on along the minus strand of NC_084740.1, from coordinate 16,382,935 downwards.
TATGGATAGCTTGTTGTCAGCGAGCCAGGTGCAAGTTCTACAGAGCTCAGCACTGAGGATTTTCTCCACCTGTGACTTGTCCTTGCCGGATACCAGCAGGGCAGAGTCATCCGCAAACAAAAACAATTCACAGTCACATGCCGATGACAAGTCGTTTATGTATATTAGGAACAGTAAAGGTCCCAATATACTGCCTTGGGGGACTCCACAGCTCACCGAGAGGGGGGGGGACACGGTGCCGTTCACCTCTACCACCTGCTCCCTCCCCTCCAAGTAAGATTGCATCCAGCTCCATGAGGTTTTGTTAAATCCGATTACTCTGAGCTTATCCAACAGTATAGCGTGGTTAACGGTGTCAAAGGCCTTCTGAAGGTCCAGCATGACCATGCCGCAGTATTTGCCCGCATCCACCTCATGTTTGATGTGGTCGGTCAGATAGAGAAAGCATGTATCAGTGTAGTGGTTAGTTCTGAAGCCGGATTGGAATTTGTACATGAGTTTATTAGTGGCAAGGTAACTATCGACCTGTTCATAAACTATTTTCTCCATTACTTTCGAAATGGAACTGAGAATAGAAACAGGTCGGTAGTTGCCAGGTTCCAATTTGCTTCCTTTTTTAAGGAGGGGAGTTACTCTTGCTATCTTAAAATCTTTTGGTACTTGGCCTTGTGTAATTGATAGGTTTATTATGTGCGTGATGATCAGGGCAATGATGGAGGCAGAGTCCCTGAGGAATCTGGAGGGAATATTATCAAGGCCGGTGGTGCTAACACAACACCCAGCGGAATCTCAACTATCCATCCATCCATTTCCTACCGCTTGTCCCTCTCAGCGTCGCCGGGGTTGAATCTCAACTACTAAAATGTCATTCCAGACCAAATTCTCAGGAAACGGAAATGTAATGCCGTAAAAATACATTAGAGTTCTTTTCAGCCAGCAACAGAGTAAGAGTCTTGTTTTTTGGGGTGTTTTACAACAGTTTTTTTTCGGACAAAACTGTTGGCATGAGTTCAAAAAGTGCTAACTGCAGGCTACAGTGCGAATACCATAGTCACATTTTAACAGCAAAGTCATGCTAAGTTGGCCTATTTGCTGAAAAAGAAAAACAAGATCTACTTACAGCTCCCATGTCTATAGCTCAACCGTATACGTGGCAGAACTCCAGATTTGTTTTAAGAGGTGTAGCAAAGCCCGATTTTTTAAAATTTTCCTTTTAAAAACATATTTTGCGAAGTGATGGCCATCTACATGGGACAAGCTTATCGAGCTAGGAACATGTCATAGTTGGCATTCTGTCAACGAAGGAGATTTATCTTGGATCGTGTCATTAAAACCCATAACTTCATGACTGCCCACTTTCTTCCAGAAATGGAATAAACAAGTGAAGGACATGATGATTTTGGCATTTTTTTTGCAGAAAATTCATAGAAACACTAGAATTCTCCTGTTGTATAGAGGAACTTGGACTACTGTAAACATGTTGGCAGATTCAGTTCTTTTCAGTTTCAGTTTATTTGGAACATGCATACGATACAATGTAATACATCACACATTTCCAGTTGTTTCATTACAGCAGGTCCGAAAAGGAGTAGGAAGAAGCAGAGCTTATTTAATCCTACCCCTTTTCATACCATAGCAATTTTATCCAATTTCCTTGTTCTCTGTAACAGAACAGTGAATAAATAATATTCAATAAATAATATACCATAGTAAGTAAACAAATATTATCTATTATATAAAATTAAAAAAAGATGTTTATCATAAATATTGTTCTGTGTACTTTGTGAACACTTAGTTTGAACAGTCTCTTAAACTGAATCATATTGGTGCTTTGATTTCTTTGGTTAATCCATTCCATAATTTAATTCCACATACTGATATGCTAAAGGTTTTAAGTGTTGTACGAGCATGCAAACGTTTTAAATTAGATTTCCCTCTAAGGTTATATTTCTCCTCTTTCGTTGAGAAGAATTGTTGTACATTCTTGGTTAGCAGGTTATAGTTTGCTTTATACATCATTTTAGCTGTTTGCAAATGCACCAAATGGTTGAATTTCAATGATTGTGATTTAATAGATAAAGGGTTTGTATGTTTTCTATATCCAACATTATGTATTATTCTAATTGATCTCTTTTGTAACAGTTAGTGAATGAAGCACACATTTGTAGTTATTTCCCCATATTTCTACACAATAACTCAGACATGGTAACACTAGTGAGCAGTAGAGAATATGAAGTGATTTTTTGGTGTAGAACATGTTTAGCTTTATTCATTATTGACGTGTTTCTTGCTACTTTGTGTTGTATATTTTTTACATGAGGTTTCCTGTCCATTTTATCATCTATTATTGCACCCAAAAATGTGTTTTCTTTTACCCTTTCAATGTCTACTCCGTCTATTTGTATTTTTGTTTGACTTTCCCTTCTACTGTTACCAAATCTCATTATTCATGCATTGACATGTTAACCTTGCAAGCAAACTCAGAACACCGGTGTCCAAATGTGCAACTTAAATAACTGAAACGTCCCTCAAGGCACCACTTAAAGTCCTCTTTTTTTTTGGTTGGTTGGTTGAAGTTTATTTCGAACATGTATACATTTTTAACATAAATTTTCCTTTAAAACATGATCGAAAAGGAGTAAAAAATTAAATGTAATGCAATTTATCTAACTAAGGTGTTGCTGTAGCTTGTTTACTTCAGATGCAGTAAGTAGGAATTTGTTCAACTTCTTTAGTCATACCTACGGTGTTCCTCAAGGTTCCGTTTTTTAGGTCCTCTCTTTTTCATCATTTTAGGCAGTTCAAAAAAATTGTTTTGCAGCAGATTCCTAAAAACACAAGAGTGCTGTCATAGAGAGGATATTTGACTAGCTTTTTTGCAGAAAGTACATAAAAACAGCAGAGCACTTCTGTAACTCTCTCTCCAAAAAAAAGCCTGGTTTAGTAAAGAGAACAAGTCTGGCCCCCCAGACCTTAGCGTTTTGGAAATGTGGCCCCCAAAGCAATTCAGTTGAATTGAACTCAGAGACACATATTACTGTTGGAACATCATTAAAAATGTAAATTTTGCCGACTAGTGGATAGGAATTTTAGAAGGTTTAACACAAAAAAAAATATTTTTAGTGTTATTTTACGTGAGCACCATCCTGTCAACTGCTCATGTAAAGAGTGCAGAATGATTAAACGAGAGATGGAGGGGGGGGGAGAAAATCACTGATTTGACATGTGCCTGTTGGTTTGACATTCCTCAGGGTTTGACAGAGATAACAAGGCAGGAAGGGTAACTTAAGAAATGAATTTACCATGACAAAAACATTGTAAATCAAGCATATTTATTTGGTAGTATAAAACATATTTTATGATAACTAATGTAGTTAAATTAAATATTTTGGTTAAGTGTATTCAAAGACTAATTGGCTTCACTTAAAGGGGAAATTCACTTTTTTTGGAATTTTGCCTGTCGTTCACAATCATTATGAGAGACATGACGATGGATGTTACTTTTTTTTACTATTTATTATTATTATTTTAAATATTAAATAAATGCAATCAAAAGTCTGCTTACAAAGGAGCCTATGGGAGCCGTTCAATTCTGCCTATAAAGCCCCTAAAAAAAAAATCCGAACACCTCCATTAGGGTTTTATATACATGATGTAAGTATATATGTAATGTAGCAACAGGCACATTAATAATACATTTTAATATTGACATAGCTTTTAAATAGCATTTATTTTCTTCATCGCTGATTTCTGCTCACTGCAGACTTCAGAAGAGCCAATAAACATAATAAAACATCCCTTACTGTACAATGTCTGCTGTCACTAGGATGCCGACTGCTGGGATGTTCATATATTCCTATTTAGATGAAGAGTGACTCATAATCCTCCCGAAGAAATGGGGGGGGACTAGCACTTTTCGTGTCGTTCTGGCCTGTTTTGGGTCCTAAATGGCTGTCGAAGTGTCCCAACTTGTCGGATTATATCCTCAGCCATCTACTATTCAGGTGAGAGGCATGATTTATGATCTACAATAAACTTCCAAAGAGCGAGGAAGCAAGGAAACAGCAGATCACTCGATGATGCAAAAGGACACACGGTAGTGATCATGTCACCGTTATTAATAGTTTGTCTGCTTTAGCGCTTATAATAACAATATCACTAATATGGCACTTTTTGAAAGGTTCTTTTTCTGATTTTATGGGCGGAATAGAGCTCATTGGCTCCGCTGTAAGCAGACTTTTATTTACGTTTATTTAATATTTAGAATGCATAAAAAATAATCCATTCGTCGTCATGTTTTTCATAATGATTGTATAAAAAAGTACAGTTAATAGTGTCTGTAGAGGATGAAATCCATCCTGCCATGAATGATGATCATGTTTTTATTTACCATAACAAGTTACCGTATTTTCCGGACCATAGGGCGCACCGGATTATAAGGCGATTATAAGGTCTATTTTCATACAAAAGGCACACCGGATTATAAAGCGCATTAAAAGGGTCATATTGTTCTTCTTTTTTTCTAAATGTAAAAGACTTCCTTGTGGTCTACATAACATGTAATGGTGGTTCTTTGGTCAAAATGTTGCATAGATGATGTTTTACAGATCATCTTCAAGCCGCTTTCTGACAGTCGCTTCAGGATGCGCCGTTTTGTGGGCGGTCTTATTTACGTGGCTCACCTTTGGCAGCGCCTTCTCCCCGTCATCTTTGTTGTAGCGGTGTAGCGTGCAAGGACGGGAGTGGAAGAAGTGTCAAAAGATGGAGCTAACTGTTTTAATGACATTCAGACTTTACTTCAATCAATAACGGAGCAGCATCTCCTCATCCGTGGCTCACTTGTACAATAACAACGCGGGAAATGTGTCCCGTGAAAAACCGTCCAACCGGAACTCTTTAATAACTAAAGTTCCTTGGGTGAATAATGTAAACTCACTACACCGGTATGTTTTAGCACTTTCATGGTGAGTTTACTGACAGATATAAGTAAGAACTTTACACTACTTTATATTAGAAATGGCAACAGCGAAGGATGAATGTCCCATAACAAGAAGATAGAGACAAAGTAGAAGCTTATCCATTACAAAAGCGGACGCATGCAAATTTTCAGGACTTATGCAGAATCTAAATACAGATCAGCAGGTACCAGAAGGTAAGAAAAGTCTCTTTTGCATTATATTTCGAAACAAAACGCCAGATAATATGTCTTACCTTATTCACACACCATAATAATACTCCTATGTTGAAGCACAGTACAATCCATCAAGCGGTGCGGCTTAACAGCATACCAAAGTCGTACTAAAACATTTTGACAGATTTTTGAGCGCTTTGTGTAATGTTCTATATTTTCAATGGAACATATACGATTTTCATATTGCAGTCTACACATAACTCTCATGTTTGACTGCCATCATATTGCAGTCTACACGTATTTCTTAAGTTGTGACTGCCATCTACTGGTCACACTTATCATTTCACCCTGTACCAAAATAAATACTTTCGAGGTCGGTAAGCACAACCAGAATTATTCCGTCCATTAGGCGCACCGGGTTATAAGGCGCACCGTCGACTTTTGAGAAAATGAAAGGATTTTAAGTGCGCCTTATAGTCCAAAAAATATGGTACCATAAAAATTATGAATAATTGAAAACAAAAATATACGGTTCAATTAATGAATGAAAATAGAATACATTAAAGTAATTGCAAAATAAAAGATGAATGGACATAAACACATGCGTAAAAAACAACAAAAAACAGTATTCATTTGTACATGGGGACGGTGTGGCGAAGTTGGTAGAGTGGCCGTGCCAGCAATCGGAGGGTTGCTGGTTACTGGGGTTCAATCCCCACCTTCTACCATCCCAGTCACATCTGTTGTGTCCTTGGGCAAGACACTTCATCCTTGCTCCTGATGGGTGATGGTTAGCGCCTTGCATGGCAGCTCCCGCCATCAGTGTGTGAATGTGTGTGTGAATGGGTGAATGTGGGAATACTGTCAAAGCGCTTTGAGTACCTTGAAGGTAGAAAAGCGCTATACAAGTACAACCCATTTATCATTTATGCCATATACCTCTCAGTATGTAAGATTAAAACACATAATTGCGTTCTTGTGTTTTATTTTAATACACATTCATAAGAATCCCATTGGATTCATGTGTACAGTAAATACTTCTTGATTTTTTGCAGCCAGTGTTGTTTTCGTCAACGATGACGATGACAAAATCATTTCGTTGACGCCACTTTTTTTCATGACGATAACGAGACGGTGACGAGATAAACACGTCTCTCTGGTGACGAAAACATGACGAGACGTGTGTGAGTTTTCGTTGACGAGACGAGAACGAACGAAAATGTTAGTGGGTAATCTGTCAGACGTTCAAAATGCATGACATTTCTGTTTATTGTGTGTGTCAATTAAAACCACGCCCACCAGCTGGCGTGCAGCGCACAACGTGCTCAACACGTCAGACTGTTGTTACTCATCAAGCAATGGACCGTGATGGCGGCGGCAGTTTCAACACGGGGGCTCGGTGGTCACAAACGTAGAGGCGACATATGGGTGTATTTTAGATATAACCCAGCAGATAATAAAACAGAGTGTATTGTGAAGGAAGACGGTGACAAATGTGGCCACAAAATATGCGGGAAAATACGACCAACCTTAAGCGGCACCTTAAGGCTCGCCACAAGGGTATTTTTTCGAAGGTAAGTTACAAATACTGTTAACATAATCGATAAATGTCATAGTAAGCTAATACATTAGTACGTTTTCCACATACTCCTGGCGCAAATGGGCTGCTAACTTCAGGCTAAAGTTAGCTTTTGTTACACTAACATCAATTCATTATGTGTGTGTTACTTTAGCACAGGGGTCGGCAACCCAAAATGTTGAAAGAGCCATATTGGACCAAAAATACAAAAACAAATCTGTCTGGAGCCGCAAAAAATTAAAAGCCATATTACATACAGATAGTGTGTCATGAGATATAAATTGAATTAAGATGACTTAAAGGAAACCAAATGACCTCAAATATAGCTACAAATGAGGCATAATGATGCAATATGTACATATAGCTAGCCTAAATAGCATGTTAGCATCGATTAGCTAGCATTAATGCAGTGACCAAATATGTCTGAATAGCACTCCACACAAGTCAATAACATCAACAAAACTCACCTTTGTGCCTTCACGCACAACGTTAACAGTGTGGTGGACAAAATGAGACAGAAAAAGAAGTGGCATAAAACACGTCCTAGAAAGTCGGAGAAAGTTATACATTTAAACAAACTGCGGTGAGTTCAAGGACCGCCAAAATTAGTCGGACAAAACGGCGCTCGCCAAATACTCGAATCAGTGAGGCATGTTTAATATAAACAGTGTGCTTTATAACAATTAGGGAGGTTAGTGTGATGTTTGTCCTCCTACAGAAACCATATTAAAACAAAAAATATATTTTTTCCCCTCATCTTTTTCCATTTTTCATACATTTTTGAAAAAGCTCTAGAGAGCCACTAGGGCGGCGCTAAAGAGCCGCATGCGGCTCTAGAGCCGCGGGTTGCCGACCCCTGCTTTAGCAGCATGTTTAGCCATGTTTACATTCAGTGACGGTGTGGTTATCTCTTTGTGAGTACGTTCTGTCAGCACGTAACTTGATATGTTGAACAGGTGGAGTTACTGTTATACGTAGAGTCTGCTAGCTTTAGCCTAAAAGCCACAAGTGACGTTGTGCAGCCCCATTAAGGAATCAGGAATTAATTGATTATTTTATTACATGGTTTGCACAAATTAAAGAGAGTGGGGTTGTATGATATCTGTTGTAATTGCACTGGCAGACAGGGCCAAGTTGAGCATATGTGTTCCTCATCCATCACTCATATTTTGGGCATGTTTAGGTTCATTGTACTCTAACAAATTCTGAGAAATAAAGCCACAATTGCTGAAGTAGAATGTTTTTGTTTTTTGGCTTTTTTGGAGTAATGAACTTTGATTCCACTGTTACCACTTTATCTGTGTGTAATACACAATCCTTGGATCAGAAATTTGCTGTTGGGTGGAAACCTTATATGTCTAAAACCATTCCTTTATTGTTATTATTTGTGAAAATAGCAGACCTGCAAGCATACAATGGGTTGAACTTATAGATCTGCTGCTATTTTCACAACTTATTTGTGACACTGCCCAACAGCAATCTCCAATACTTCCATCCATCCATCCATCTTCTTCCGCTTATCCGAGGTCGGGTCGCGGGGGCAGCAGCCTAAGCAGGGAAGCCCAGACTTCCCTCTCCCCAGCCACTTCGTCTAGCTCTTCCCGGGGGATCCCGAGGCGCTCCCAGGCCAGCCGGGAGACATAGTCTTCCCAACGTGTCCTGGGTCTTCCCCGTGGCCTCCTACCGGTCGGACGTGCCCTAAACACCTCCCTAGGGAGGCGTTCGGGTGGCATCCTGACCAGATGCCCGAACCACCTCATCTGGCTCCTCTCAATGTGGAGGAGCAGTGGCTTTACTTTGAGCTCCTCCCGGATGACAGAGCTTCTCACCCTATCTCTAAGGGAGAGACCCGCCACCCGGCGGAGGAAACTCATTTCGGCCGCTTGTACCCGTGATCTTGTCCTTTCGGTCATAACCCAAAGCTCATGACCATAGGTGAGGATGGGAACGTAGATCGACCGGTAAATTGAGAGCTTTGCCTTGCGGCTCAGCTCCTTCTTCACCACAACGGACCGATACAGCGCCCGCATTACTGAAGACGCCGCACCGATCCGCCTGTCGATCTCACGAACCACTCTTCCCTCACTCGTGAACAAGACTCCGAGGTACTTGAACTCCTCCACTTGGGGCAAGATCTCCTCCCCAACCCGGAGATGGCACTCCACCCTTTTCCGGGCGAGAACCATGGACTCGGACTTGGAGGTGCTGATTCTCATCCCAGTCGCTTCACACTCAGCTGCGAACCGATCCAGTGAGAGCTGAAGATCCTGGCCAGATGAAGCCATCAGGACCACATCATCTGCAAAAAGCAGAGACCTAATCCCGCAGCCACCAAACCGGATCCCCTCAACGCCTTGACTGCGCCTAGAAATTCTGTCCATAAAAGTTATGAACAGAATCGGTGACAAAGGGCAGCCTTGGCGGAGTCCAACCCTCACTAATTTGTTAAAAGACTATACTTATATACTTATATTATACTTTTTATTCTTTTTTTTTGGACTAAAACTAGACTAAAACCCTTTTGATTTTCCGTCGCCTAAAACTGGACTAAAACTATCACATATAAAAGTGACTAAAATGTGACTAAAACTAATAAGCATTTTAGTCCAAAAGACTAAGACTAAATGTAAGATGGTTGTGAAAAACAACATTGTTTGCAGCGCTATAAATGTACTGCATTTAGTGCGGCACATTGATACAAACAATAAGAAAAGACGTCTTCATAAATCTCTGCAGTGCAACAAATCATCATTTAAACATGAAAATGACGCAACGCAAAACACGTCACTTAACCTCAGCGGCTGTCATTTACTGTGTTTGATTTGTGCGGCCGACAATTGGAGCTGCGGGTGCCATTAAAAGCCGCGAGATACGTCAGCCTGTGACTTGATTATGTGCACGGCGGACACCCCCAGGGCCTGATTAACAAGACCTGCAGTCGAACAAACGCGGCGCTTGCTTAGCGAGTTAGCTGTGGCTCCGTGAAGATTCTCTCAATGCTGCCGAAAGAAAAGAATTAGGTAGCAATTCGTGAGCTGACTGATGATTGAGGCAAAAACGAAGGGGAAAAAGCCAAAGTTGACAGCAAACATTACTGTCTGCACCGACAAATACACGCCAACACATTTCACAACAAATGACAGAATGTCAAGCAGCCCTGCATGAAAATAAGGATGACCAAAGGCAGAATAAGCGTCTGTAAGAATCTACATCAGACTTATTTGCATCAGTCTTATCTTGTCTTGTCTAATACAAACATCATGCTCAGGAAAAAGACCTCAGAGACGTCTTATTTGTCCATTCTCCGAACCAATTATCCTCTTCATGCTCACAGATTGCTGGAGCCTATCCCAGCTGAGTGGGAGTACAACTTCAACATATCACCGGTCAATCACAGGACTAATACAGTTTGACAGACAACAGTCTTACACACCTACGGGAAATGTAGGAGTTTTTGATTGCAAGAAGAAGCCGGTAACACAGGCCTGGGCAATTATTTAGAGGGGGGGGCCAAATTTAGAGGAAACAAATGTGTCTGGGGGCCGGTATATCTGATTTTTAGGAAGACTAATAGAAAACCTCCCAATAATGTCTGATTGAAGGCTAAAAACGTTATTACAGACCACCTTAAAAAACAATGGAATTTGACATTTTTTTACTGAATGAGACACCCAGAATGTACAATATTAACTATGAACGATAAAACACTGAATATTGACGACTTATGAACGTCACACTCCCTCTCCATCCACATATTTTACAATCAAGCAAAACGCACCAAAAATGCAACAAACAGCAAAATGTGAACCCAAAGGGTAAACAAAACACCTACAATCTGATATATCACTGAGCTTTAAAACTTTGTCTCCCCACCCACACTGCTTGGTGCCTCGTCTGAGCTGCTGGGACTTTGATTACCATAGTAACTAATTAGATTACCATAGTAACTAATTAGATTACCATAGTAACTAGTATATCATGCAAAAGCGCAGATTCCAACCATTTAAATATTTTGTATAATTCAAGATTTACGTTAATTTGACAACATCACTGCACATCCTAATGGCAGCTACAGTTTCCATCTAAAGATCTAAAAAACATACACTACCGTTCAAAAGTTTGGGGTCACCCAAATAATTTTGTGGAATAGCCTTCATTTCTAAGAACAAGAATAGACTGTCGAGTTTCTGATGAAAGTTCTCTTTTTCTGGCCATTTTGAGCGTTTAATTGACCCCACAAATGTGATGCTCCAGAAACTCAATCTGCTCAAAGGAAGGTCAGTTTTGTAGCTTCTGTAACGAGCTAAACTGTTTTCAGATGTGTGAACATGATTGCACAAGGGTTTTCTAATCATCAATTAGCCTTCTGAGCCAATGACCAAACACATTGTACCATTAGAACACTGGAGTGATAGTTGCTGGAAACGGGCCTCTATACACCTATGTAGATATTGCACCAAAAACCAGACATTTGCAGCTAGAATAGTCATTTACCACATTAGCAATGTATAGAGTGTATTTCTTTAAAGTTAAGACTAGTTTAAAGTTATCTTCATTGAAAAGTACAGTGTTTTTCCTTCAAAAATAAGGACATTTCAATGTGACCCCAAACTTTTGAACGGTAGTGTATTCGGGAATGCCTGGCGGGCCAGATTGAAAAGCTAAACGGGTCGCATGCGACAGACCGCCTTAAAAAACAGAATGGAATTTGAATTTTTTTACTGAATGAGACACCCAGAATGTACATGAAAATAAAGAATGTGGGATTTACAATATTAACTATGGCCAATAAAACACTGAATATTGACAACTTATGAACGTCATAATCCCTCTCCATCCACATATTTTACAATCAAGCAAAACGCACCAAAAATGCAACAAACAGCAAAATATGAACCCAAAGGGTAAACAAAACACCTACAATCTGATATATCACTAAGCTTTAAAACGTTGTCTCCCCACCCACACTGCTTGGTGCCTCGTCTGAGCTGCTGGGACTTAGATTACCATAGTAACTAATTAGATTACCATAGTAACTAATTAGATTACCATAGTAACTATTATATCATGCAAAAGCGCAGATTCCAACCATTTAAATATTTTGTATAATTCAAGACTTACGTTAATTTGACAACATCACTGCACATCATAATGGCAGCTACAGTTTCCATTTTGAAGATCTAAAAAAAATATTTGGGAATGCCTGGCGGGCCAGATTGACAAGCTAAACGGGCCGCATGCGACAGACCGCCTTAAAAAACGGAATGGAATTTGACATTTTTTTACTGAATGAGACACCAAGAATGTACATGAAAATAAAGAATGTGGAATTTACAATATTAACTATGCACGATAAAACACTGAATATTGACAACATATGAACGTCACACCCCCTCTCCATCCACATATTTTACAATCAAGCAAAATGCAAAAAAAATGCAACAAACACAGCGAAATATGAAAGTGAAGGGTAAAAAAAAAAAACCACCTACAATCTGATATATCACTAAGCTTTAGAACTTTGTTGTAAAAATCTCCTTCTGCGTCTGTCCCTGACACCCGAATTTCAGGCTGGCCGCTCTGGAAACACTCTGTGGAAACGCTCCCCACCCACACTGCTTGGGGCCTCGTCTGAGCTGCCGTGACTTAGATTACCATAGTAACTAATTAGATCACCGTAGTAACTAGTATATCATGCAAAAGTGCAGATTCCAACCATTGAAATACTTTGTATAGTTGAAGACTTACGGTCATTTAAAAACATCACTGCACATCATAATGGCAGCTACACTTGTGTATTATTATTATTATTATTATTATTATTATTATAGAGGTTTATTTGAAATAGGGACAGATACAAAAACATAGACATCTGAAACAGTTATCCAAAGTATGCATCATAGTGTTTGTAGCCAAAGCTAATTTACAACACTTGTCCCCAACAACAACAACACAGATCCAACATCATTAAAATAGGAAAATAAAAAATAGAATGAGTCGATAATAATGATAATAGTAATAATACAGACAAAGTGCAAACTAGATAAAAGCCAATAATAATAATAATACAGACAAAGTGCAGACTAGATAAAAACCAATTAGTAAAAATGAGTAAAAACTATTTATCTTCAAGATTTTTTACATCTTGAAAATCTAAAAAAATTATTTGGGAATGTCCGGCGGAGCAGATTGAAAAGCGGGTCGTCGTGTGGCCGCCGGGTCTTAATCTGCCCAGGTCTGCGGTAAAATGTTGGAGGGCGGGACTGAACAGAGGAACTTTTTTTGTTGAAGCGTTTTTGTGCATCTTACCTACTTTTTACATTTGTTAGGGATGGGCGATATGGCCTAAAATTTGTATTGCAATATATATTGCATCCTCTTGCGATAGCGATATACACCACAGTATAGTACCTGGCAAATAACGTAAATTCCAGACTATACACTGCTACTTTTTTGTTACACTTGAATCCTGCGGCTTCTAAAACGGTGCGACTAATTTATGGATTTTTCCTCCGATAACAGACATAATAAAAATTGTTAAAAAAAAAAACCAAAACAATCATGCAATACACCTCGAACAGGGGTTGGCAACCCAAAATGTTGAAAAAAATAAAAATAATCTGTCTGGAGCCGCAAAAAATGTAAAGCCTTATATAAGTGTTATAATGAAGGCAACACATGATGTAAGTGTCTATATTAGCTATATTAGCCTACAATAAAAATGACTGTGTCGCAGGCTGAAGCAAATGTTCGTTGACAGAAATGTTGAAATGTAATATTTATTCTACACATTTTTACAACATTAGAAACCATTAGTAAATCAGAGGCTACTCAGAAAATGAGATAACTCCTGGAAATTACTGGCTTTTAATGGCCAAAGGTAAATATGTGTGTGTTCAAGTTGAAGGAAACGGAAACTACAAATACAATTACCTCAAATGTACCTACAATACGAGGCATAATGATGCATTATGTACATACAGCTAGCATTAATAGCATGTTAGCATCGATTAGTTTGCAGTCATGCACTGACCAAATATGTCTGATTAGCACTCTACACAGGTCAGTAACATCAACAAAGCTCATCTTTGTGGATTCACGCACAGTATAAACGTTTGGTGGACAAAATGAGACAAAGAAGGAATGGCATTAAGTAAATATCAGGGAGATATCAGGGGCATGTATGAGGGGATAAAGCAAGCAACCGGCCCGTCCATCAAGAAAACCGCACCACTGAAAGCCAAGTCTGGTGAAGTCATCACTGACCGCAACAAGCAGATGGGAAGATGGGCTGAACACTACACAGAGTTATATGCCACTGAGAGCATTGTGTCAGAGGAGGGTCTGAGTGGAGTTGCAAACCTGCCTGTTATGAAGGAGCTTGACAAGGAACCCACGCAGGAAGAGCTCAGCAAAGCTATTGACAACCTCACATGCGGCAAGGCCCCAGGTGCTGACGGGATAACACCTGATGTCATAAAGCTTGGGAAACCTTCCTTACTGCCGCACCTTCACGATCTCCTCTGCCTCTGTTGGAAGGATGGAGCCGTCCCCCAGGATCTGCGTGACTCCAAGATTGTCCCACTGTACAAGAACAAGGGAGACCGTAGTGACTGTAATAATTACCGCGGCATCTCCCTGCTTAACATCGTGGGGAAAGTCTTCGCTCGTGTCGCCCTTGCTAGACTCCACCTCCTTGCAGAACGTGTCTACCCTGAGTCACAATGTGGCTTTAGGGCAGCAAGATCCACAGTGGACATGATTTTCACCCTTCGGCAGCTGCAGGAGAAGTGCCGGGAACAGAGGAGACCCTTGTATCTCGCCTTTGTTGATCTCACTAAAGCATTCGACCTTGTCAGCAGAGATGGTCTCTTCAAGATGCTTGCAAAGATCGGCTGCCCCCCAAAACTCCTCGCCGTCATAAGATCATTCCACGAAAACACACAGGGTTCCGTCTGTTGGGAAGGAGGAACATCAGAGGCCTTTCCAATCCGCAGCGGCGTAAAACAGGGCTGCGTTCTTGCACCAACCCTCTTTGGAATGTTCTTCTCCGTCGTTCTGTCTACTGCTTTCGGCACATGTTCTGAAGGTGTCTCCCTACACACGAGAGCTGATGGGAAACTTTTCAACCTTGCCCGTTTGCGCTCCAAGACCAAGGTGACCAGTGTCCTCCTGAGGGAAATGCTTTTTGCTGATGATGCAGCTCTAGCATCCCACACAGAGTCCGGGCTCCAGAGGCTGATGGACAGACTTTCATCTGCCTGTAAAGAGTTTGGTCTCACCATCAGCCTAAAGAAGACCAATGTCATGGGCCAAGATACTGAAACTCCACTCTCCATCTCCGTCGACAATCAGACTCTGGAATGTGTCAACACCTTTACATACCTTGGATCCGCAATCTCCAGTGACTTGTCACTTGACACAGAACGTGCCACCCGTCTTGCGAAAGCCGCCTCAGTGATGGCCAGGCTGTCCAAAAGAGTATGGTCGAACAACCAGCTATCCACACGCACTAAACTCCAGGTATATCAAGCCTGCGTCATTAGCACACTGATGTATGGCAGCGAGGCCTGGACCACCTACACCAGACATGAGAAACAGCTAAACAGCTTCCAGCTGCGCTGTCTTCGCCGCATCCTGGGAATCTCATGGCAGGACAAAGTTCCCAACATGGAAGTCCTAGACCGTGCTCACTCCACCAGCCTGTTCACCATGCTCAGCCAACGCCGCCTCAGATGGCTTGGCCATGTCCACAGGATGGACCCCAGCCGGCTCCCCAGAGCTGTCCTGTACGGCGAACTGTCAACAGGCTCCAGACCCCTTGGTCGCCCCCGACTGCGTTTCAAGGACGTGTGCAAACGTGACATGAAACAAGCAGGCATCGACCACAACAACTGGGAGGAAGCTGCAAAAGACCGCGACGTTTGGAGGCAGACTGTTGCTACAGGAACCCGCCGTGCCGAGGAGAAGCACATCTCCTTGTTGCAGGCGAGGAGACAAAAGCGGAAACAGCGCGATGCGGGACCTGCTCCTGTGTCAGAACCCTCCCCATACGTCTGCGCCAACTGCACCAGAGACTGTCACTCCAGAGTCGGGCTGTACAGCCACAGCCGCCGCTGCAAGAAAGAATGAACTCCCCCAGGCGCAACCCATCGTCACTACTGACGGACGGATGCCTATGATATGATGATAAACGTTTGGTGGACAAAATGAGACAAAGAAGGAATGGCATTAAACGCGTCTTTCTGTGGCAGCATCAAGGAAAGTTGTACATGTAAACAAACTACGGTGCGTTCAAGGACTTCCGAAATCAGGACAAAAAGGCGCGCGCCAAATACTCTCATCAGTGAAGCATATTTAATGTAAACAGTGGGATTTCTAACAATTATGTTTGTTCTCCTACAGAAACCATATTAAAACAAACAAAAACATTTTTTCCTCATCTTTTTCCATTTTTGAAAAAGCTCCAGGGAGCCACTAGGGCGGCGCTAAAGAGCCGCTTGTGGCTCGAAAGCCATGCGTTGTCAACCCCCGACCTAGAATGTATATTATTCTTTATGCTATATATACAATTTTGCATACTGCAGGTGTCTTTCAATTTTTTAAATATTTTTTTCCCTCAACCGGAGTGCCGTTCGTCTTCCAGCAGTGCATAGCGTTTCGACTCGTTTGGATTATTCATTCATCTGTCAAAGCAACGTCTTATGTGTTTTACAGTACTAAAACATATTTTATACTTACTCCGGATGGTTCTTTTCCTCTTTGTTCCAGAGGACACAACGTCCACAGTTTTTAAAAACAATTTGAAATGTGGACTCGTCAGACCACAGAACACTTTTATACTTTGTATCAGTCCATCTTAGATGAGCTCAGGCCCAGCGAAGCCGGCTGCGTTTCTGGGTGTTGTTGATAAATGGCTTTGGCTTCACATAGTAGAGTTTTAACTTGCACTAACAGATCTAGCGACAAACTGTAGTTACTGACAGTGGTTTTCTGAAGTGTTCCTGAGCCCATGTGGTGATATCTTTTACACACTGATGTCGCTTTTTGATGCAGTACCGCCTGAAGGATTGCCGCTTACGTACAGTGATTTCTCCAGATTCTCTGAACATTTTTGATGATATTACTGAATGTAGATGGTGAAATCCCTAAATTCCTTGCAATAGCTTGTTGAGAAATGTTATTAAACTGTTCAACAATTTGCTCACGCATTTGTTGACAAAGTGGTGACCCTCACCCCATCCTTGTTTGTGAATGACTGAGCATTTCATGGAAGCTGCTTTTATACCCAATCATGGCACCCACCTGTTCCCAATTAGCCTGTTCACCTGTGGGATGTTCCAAATAAGTGTTTGATGAGCATTCCTCAACTTTCTCAGTCTATTTCGCCACTTGTGCCAGCTTTTTTGAAACATGTTGCAGGCATCAAATTCCAAATGAGCTAATATTTGCAAAAAATAACAAATGTTCTCAGTTCGAACGTTAAGTATCTTGTATTTGCAGTATATTCAATTGAATATAGGTTGAAAAGGATTTGCAAATTTACACAACGTGCCAACTTCACTGGTTTTGGGTTTTGTATTTTAAGATGTGTAGCGAAGCTTGTAGTGGAGGGCCTATATGTAAATCAGGTGCATCTAACAGGCGGGTCAGAGGCAGCATCAAGTCCTGCATGACACATTATGCTCCATATTTTAAGATGTGTAGCAAAGTCTCGTGCAGGGGTTCTTAACCTTTTTGACCTCGTGGCTCAACGTTTCCACTACAGAGGGGCCCAGGGCCCATTCAAACATTAAGACTGATTAAGTAATCTTACTCTTGATTTCATTCATATTCTATAAGTATGTCTACATCAAAGCATGTGTAAATCACAAAGATTATTATCAGGGCTTAAGTCAGGCTGATTAAAAAAAAGAAATACTAATTAAATATACTGCAAAGGAAGGGACTCATAAAAACTAATGAAAAATAAATTGACATACAATTATGTAGTGCCAGAATGAATGAATTCTAAGTAAATTAATAATAAATAATAGTAATTATAATATATATGCTGGCAATAAAAATAAGGTGCAAATGAAAGCACAGCTTCACCACTTTAGTCATATGTCTTGCGCTTAAGAAACTTCTCTATGACTTTAGCGCCAGACTTCTTCTGTTTCTTTAATATTGTCATTACTTCTACAAGTAGTGGAAAAGTGTTTTACAACTGAGCCCTATGGTTAAGAAACAATTATCTATTGTGTGAAGTAGGGTTGGACCGTATAGTACCGCGATACTAATGAATCATGTACGGTACTACACCGGCTCTAAAAAGTACCGGCCCCCCCACTGGTCGTCACGTAGTGTCATGCAGACGAGCATGTTCGGCAGTGCACAATCACAGAGTACTTACAAACAGACACAGTGTGTAGACGGAAATGGGAGAACAAATTAATTTTGACCTAGTAAATTAAGATAAAGGTGGACTGATATCACTGAAACGCCCTCAGGAAGAGATGTTTTGAGACATGGCTAGCTGTTTGTCCGTAGTCAAAAATGCTGTAACTACTTCAAGACCACCAATCCTTGTCTCCATAAAGACATTTCAGCCACATTTATTTCAAATATCATCCCTGTAGGACGACAAAGTCAAGACAATATTTCATCATGTCCAATTGTTCACCATAAAGACAATTATCTTTACTTTGAACACTCTACACACATGTAAATGAAGTTCACACTTAGTCAACAGCCATACATGTCACACTAAGGGTGGCCGTATGAACAACGCCAACACTGTCATAAACCTGTGCCATATAGTGAAACCACACTAAACAACAATGACAAACACATTTTGGGAGAATATAACATAAACACTACAGAACAAATTCCCAGAATTCCCTGCAGCACCAATTCTTCCGCGACCCTACAATATAAACAAACGCCATTGTTGGATCTACACCTAACATCCACTGTAATGGGCTCTGTACCGAGGATGTCGTTGTGGCTTGTACAGCCCTTTGAGACACTTGTGATTTAGGGCTATATAAATAAACATTGATTGATTGATTGATTGAAGTACAGGAGCGTATCAAGTCGATACTACTATGACTACACTGTTTCAATGTCCATTTTTCTGATGATGCAATTGTTGATGCTGATTGTTGATGACAGAAGTGTTGATACCAACCAAACCTAACCCCCCGACCCCCTTCCATATCCCACACCCCGGATTGTAAAGAATTTAAATAATGTAAATAATTAAATGTATATACTCTGATGATTATCTTGTGTGATGACTGTACTATGATGTTAGTATATATTTGATAGTATATATCTGTATCATGAATCAATTTAAGTGGACCCCGACTTAAACAAGTTGAAAAACTTATTCGGGTGTTACCATTTAGTGGTCAATTGTACGGAATATGTACTTCACTGTGCAATCTACTAATAACATTTTCAATCAATAAATCAATCAATTACATTGATATTTTTTAGCATCACATAATCTTCTTTCGTTTTTTTCTTTTTTCTTTATATTAAGCTTATAAACTCAGGAACTATGTCCCTTAGCACATGAGGACTTTGAATATGACCAATGTATTATACTGTAACTACTTGGTATCGGATTGATACCCAAATTTGTGGTATCATCCAAAACAAATGTAAAGTATAAACAATAAATGAATAAGTGATTGTTACATTTTAACAAAAGTGTAGATAGAACATGTTAAAAGACAAATTAATCAGATATTGACAGCAAATGAACAAGTAGATTGATAATTAATTTTCTACCACTTGTCCTAATAATGTTGACAAAATAATAGAATGGAAAATGACAATATGTTACTGCATACGTCAGCAGCTAAATTAGAAGTATTTGTTTGCTTACTTACTACAAAAAGACAAGTCGTCTTGTATGTTCACTATTTTATTTAAGGACAAACTTGCAATAAGAAACATATGTTTCATGTACCATAATATTTTTTTGTTAAAATAAAGCCAATAATGCCATTTTTGTGGTGCCATTTATTTAGAAAAGTACCAAAATAATGGTATCGGGACAACACTGGTGTGAGGCAATATTTTTTTATTTTTCTAACAAGTTTTACTTCATGAAGTGGTGACCGTGTACACGTGCTGGGGTCCTCCACAAGTAAAGTATAGATTTTTCTCATGTTTGGATGTCATAAACAGCCTATAAGGATGCATTTTTACCGTTTTATCATCATTAAAATGTCAATTTTGCATTACAGGGTAGCTAAGGTTTGAAATGGTAGATGTCGAAGGTTAAATTCTGTCTATTTTCAGTGTTGTCACACATGAGGATGGGGATCCCCTGAGGGTAATTAAGGACAAATGAAGACAAGACCAACCATGGAAGCAACGACATACATAAAGCTAAAGTACATTCTCACTGCGTTTGTCTTACTGCGTTTTCTGCTTATTCTGCACAGCAATTGGCTGCAGGCTTGCACATTTCCCCCGCTATTAAATGTAGCGAAAGTAAAGGCCGGATTTTTATTGTGGAGACCGGTGGAGAACAAGAGCAATATAGAAACGATCGATAGAAGCCAAAGGAGTGCGGGTGTTGAGCGGGTTCTTTTGTGTTTGCTCGCATGACTGCACATGCGCTGCCTCTTCCTGTGCAAGTGCGGAAGATGAACGGTGGCCCCCGTGCCCTGGCTTTGATGTGTCCCTTCCTTGGAGATTTCAGACAAACTGGCCGTAGCGCTGCTGTAGCTACAAAGCCGGGCCGCTTAAGCGCGAGCTGAGCCGGGGATGAGCTGTGTGGGTGTTGCCCACGCACTACGCTTTTCTTTTGCTTCTCCCAGCTATGCTTCTACATCTCTGTGCGGGAGCTCACCCGGATCACGGGCAGTGTCACTGCCTTGCCTTGCTTCGATATCAAGTCCGGGGTGTCGGAAAGCAGAATCGTTCACTGCTGAGTATATTTATTGGGTGTAGAAGTTGTTCCCATTTAAAGGGGAATTGCACTTTTTGGGGAATTTTGCCTATCGTTCACAATCATTATGGAAGACATGACGACGGATGGATGTTTTTTTATGCATTCTAACTGTCTGGTTCAAACACTGATGACATATATTAAACCAGGGGTCACCAACGCGGTGCCCGCGGGCACCAGGTAGCCCGTAAGGACCAGATGAGTAGCCCGCTGGCCTGTTCTAAAAATAGCTCAAATAGCAGCACTTACCAGTGAGCTGCCTCTATTTTTTTTAATTGTATTTATTTACTAGCAAGCTGGTCTCGCTTTGCCCGACATTTTTAATTCTAAGAGAGACAAAACTCAAATAGAATTTAAAAATCCAAGAAAATATTTTAAAGACTTGGTCTTCACTTGTTTAAATAAATTCATTAATTTTTTTACTTTGCTTCTTATAACTTTCAGAAAGACAATTTTAGAGAAAAAATACAACCTTAAAAATGATTTTAGGATTTTTAAACACATATACCTTTTTACCTTTTAAATTCCTTCCTCTTCTTTCCTGACAATTTAAATCAATGTTCAAGTAAATTAATTGTTTTTATTGTAAAGAATAATAAATACATTTTAATTTAATTCTTCATTTTAGCTTCTGTTTTTTCGTCGAATAATATTTGTGAAATATTTCTTCAAACTTATTATGATTAAAATTCAAAAAAATTATTCTGGCAAATCTAGAAAATTTGTAGAATCAAATTTAAATCGTATTTCAAAGTCTTTTGAGTTTCTTTTAAAATTTTTGTTCTGGAAAATCTAGAAGAAATAATGATTTGTCTTTATTAGAAATATAGCTTGGTCTAATTTGTTATATATTCTAACAAAGTGCAGATTGGATTTTAACCTATTAAAACATGTCATCAAAATTCTAAAATTAATCTTAATCAGGAAAAATTACTAATGATGTTCCATAAATTCTTTTTTAAATTTTTTCAAAAAGATTCGAATTAGCTAGTTTTTCTCTTCTTTTTTTCGGTTGAATTTTGAATTTTAAAGAGTCGAAATTGAAGATAAACTATGTTTCAAAATTGAATTATAATTTTTTTTGTGTTTTCTCCTCTTTTAAACCGTTCAATTAAGTGTGAATATCATTAATTATTAATAATAACATAGAGTTAAAGGTAAATTGAGCAAACTGGCTATTTCTGGCAATTTATTTAAGTGTGTATCAAACTGGTAGCCCTTCGCATTAATCAGTACCCAAGAAGTAGCTCTTGCTTTCAAAAAGGTTGGTGACCCCTGTATTAAACAGACAAAGAAGCAAGGAATTGAACAGAGACAGAATTCAATTTAGCTCATTGAGGAGAAGCGTCTGGGCTGTACTATTTGAACAGCCTTCCACCACGCTCTGACGAAAGATTGTACGCCTCCTATTGTATTTGGACTTTCCCTGATTACATGGCAACAGCTGTTTCTAAAGGAATGGGGGTCGTAAACAGCAGTCGCCTTTCGTTACAAAACAGTTCAAAGGGGGGGGTCAGGTCCTGCTTCCTCTCTGCTTTGTAGATCTCGGGTCAAGACAAAATCCTCCTGTTGATTACAATACATCAAAGAAACCAACACCTTCATGTCGCTTCCCATCCTAGACAGTGGAGTTTTACAAGTCTTTTGATTGGTAAGATCAAAGACAGCTTTTGTCTGCTCGCCGGGAACTCATTGAAACACAAAGTTTCGTGATAACTTAGATCCAATTATTCTGACACTAACTTGTAAGTACCGTATTTTTCGGAGTATAAGTCGCACCGGAGTATAAGTCGCACCTGCCGAAAATGCATAATAAAGAAGGAAAAAAACATGTATAAGTCGCACTGGAGCCCGGCCAAACTATGAAAAAAACTGCGACTCATAGTCCGAAAAATACGGTAAGTGAGTAAGTACATTTTATTTACAAAGCGCTTTTCACAGATAAAATCACAAAGCGCTGTCCAAAAATAGGTGAAATAAAACAACAATCCAATTAAAACAACATCATAAAAAGGATATAAAGTGGATTACAAATTGATTGTTAAAAGGTGGATTAACTAAAAGCTTTACTAAAAAGAGAAGTTTTCAAATGTTTCTTAAAAGTTTCGACACAGTCAAGATCACGGAGGGACTGGTGCAAATTGTTCCAGAGTCTGCGAGCTCTGGTCTGGAATGCCAGGTCTCCACGGGTTTTAAAACAAGTTTTGGGGATCTTTAGAAGACCCTGGCCTGATACCAGTAAATAAAAGTCATTTTACAGAGTCAATGGGAGGTCCTCTTTTTCGCTCATGAAATCCAATAATTAACCATTCAAAAACAGCCAACAATATTCCTTTTACATTTTGTGATATTGTTATTATAAGCGCTAACGCAGACAAACTATTTATAGCGGCGCTGTGACCACGAGCTTGTGTACAATGTCAACAAGATCGACTGGCTAAGGGGTTTCCTCGCTGCCTTCGCTCCCTGGAAGTTTATCGTAGATCATAAATCATGCATGTCAGAAGAAGTCAGAGGACGTATTCAGACAAGTTGGTACACTTTGACAAACATTAAGGACTCGGAAATGGCCAAAACGATACGAAAAGACGCTGATAGGTCAAAACAAATAATAGAATAGATAGCATAGATGTTTATTGCCATTTGTAAAGGAACGGGACAGTACCCGAGTACCTATGTCAGTACCTGAGTCAACTTCTACAAAAACATGAATTAAAAAATAGAATGGCTGTCAGGACTGGGTCTGTGGCGTGGTTTGTTCTCCCGTGGTGCAAAGGAAAATTGGCGCGTGCGAGGCGTGAATTTGAATACATGTTTATTTAACAATAAAAAAGAAATAAACAAAAGGCGCTCACAGAGGAGGTAACAAACTTGGCTATGAAACAAAAGACATGCACGTGGGCACAAAAACTATGAACAATAAACACAAACTTACTTGACATAGAGAACTGTGACACGACATGAAGCAGAGTGCTGGATGTGTGAGGACGCCAGGACGAACAACAGGAAAACAATGGACTTAAATAACACAGACATGATTAAAGACAGGTGCGTGAGTCGTGAGGACAGGTGAAAACTAATGGGTTGCTATGGTGACAAACAAGAGTGCACAATGAGTCCAAACGTGGAACAGGTGAAACTAATGGGTAACCATGGAAACAAGACAAGGGAATGAAAAGCAGGAACTAAAAATAGTCCAAAACCAAGTAGAACATAACTTAAACAAAACATGATCACACAGATGCGACAATGGCATTGTAAGAAAAAAAAGAAAACGAAAGAAAGAAAAAGGGGGGATGGGGTAAACACACAATAAAGAGTACAAAGTAATATACATACATACATACATACATACATACATACATACATACATATATATATGTGCCATGATTGGGTACAAAAGCAGTTTCCATGAAATGCTCAGTCATTCACAAACAAGGATGGGGCGAGGGTCACCACTTTGTGAACAAATGCGTGAACAAATTGTCAAACAGTTTAAGAACAACATTTCTCAACAGGTTATTGCAAAGAATTTAGGGATTTCACCATTTAAATAGCATCAAAAGTTTCAGAAAATCTGGAGAAATCACTGCAAAGCCGAAAACCAACATTGAATGCCTGTGATCGTCAACCCCTCAGGCGGTACTGCATCAAAAACCGACATCAGTGTGTAAAGGTTATCACCACATGGGCTCAGAAACATTTCCGAAAAGTTGGTCTTGGCCTGGTTTGTACGGCAGAAAATGACTAGTTTTTCGAGATACAATTGTTTTACTCATGTTTTTGGTGTGGTTATGTCCGAATATAAACAGTTTTGCTCAATAAAGTGATCGATATAATTCCTGGCCTCGAAGCATCTCGATAGACGTTACAATAATTGAACGGTGTTCAATTGAACGGTGTTGACGAACATCGTTAGGGCCGCTTGTTGTCACTGTCACTCAGAGTTGCATTGCAAAATTACATAGAATAAATGTGTTTATTTTGTTTAGAATTCAGATGGGTTTGATTTGGTGTGCGGCATATTTGCTGCGCGCAGCGGACGCTTGAGCAGTGCGCAATTGCGCAGGCACGCACCTTAGAGGGAACGTTGCTTTGCAGTCCATGTCTTGTTGGAAACACGCCATTCTTCATCAACTTTTCTCTTTTTAGCGTCTCGGGTGTAAACCGTGCATCAATTGTCGCTGCATGTGCACCTTCACTCGCAGGTTACACACGGACACACGCCCATAAATAATACTTTTCAAAATAAAAGCAGCGCAGTTGTATTGCGCTCACGACAAAGATGTTTTTTCAACTTTATTTTGTAATTTGTAATTGCAGCTGTTCACATTCACTCACAATCACGCACACGCATACGTCCTCACGGAAGTAATACAAATAATGATTTTCAAAACAAAAGCAGCACTGTTGTATTGCACACTCGACATAGATACTTTTTAAAATTTATTTTGTAATTTATAATTGGCCTCACGCGGGCCGGACAGGGACGTACAAAGGGCCTGATGCGGCCCGCGGGCCGCAGAATGCCCAGGTCTGACTTAAGCTGTACATCAAGCAAGAATGGGAAATAATTCCACCTGAAAAGCTTCAAAAATGTGTCTCCTCAGTTCCCAAAGGTTTACTGAGTGTTGTTAAAAGGAAAGGCCATGTAACACAGTGGTAAAAATGCCCCTGTGACAACTTTGTTTGCAATGTGTTGCTGCCATTAAATTCTAAGTTAATGGTTATTTGCAAAAAAAACTAAACATTTCTCAGTTCGAACATTAAATATCTTGTCTTTGCAGTCTATTCAATTGAATATAAGTTGAAAAGGATTTGCAAATCATTGTATTCTGTTTTTATTTACGAATTACACAACGTTTCAACTTCACTGGTTTTGGGGGTTGTACCTCCAAACGTCTGCACACAAAACAATAGTAAAAAAAATTCAGCCCCGTCGTGTTGCTCTAATATTCCCCATGAACCCCATAAATCTAATGAATTGGGAATGTTCTCACAAAACTCAATGCGCTGTTCCATCCTTAGTAGGGAATGCATTTCCTTCAGTATACTTGTAGAAGTGTGTGTATCAAGAACACTGCTATTATGACCGCTCTCCAAGTGTGCAGCCTAGAAAAAGTAGGGGTAAAAGCTAGTGAGGCACTGCTGCGACAGGAAAAAAGGAAGGAGAAGGTTAAAGCTTGCTGCGCTCCACATTTTAATTGAGAACAAGTTAAGCCGCTGATTTAATCTCTCTGTCCGCCGTCTGTACTGCGGCGGTAACTGTGTAAAAAAAAAAAAAAAAAACCCGTATCTTCACCTTTACTCCAACTCTGTTTCTGTGGAGATAACTTTTACAAGGCCGGGGTACAGTATATTGGTGTGTTTGTGTGCACATATATCTGTTCTCTGCAGGGCTGAACTTACTTTGACTAGCAGGGTTTCCCCCCCCCCCCTATGAGATACGGTACCAAAAGCAATGGAGCGACGGAGGTATCGGGGGAAATCACAGCAACTGCAGACCATCTTCTACTACAGCCTTTGCTGTGTTGCAAAAAAAAAAAAAAAATACTTCAAATAAGAGTTGCCAACGAGACTTTGACGAACAAAGCCGTTTTCTTCAGAGAATGCAGTACAGCTGATGTTCCTGACTCTGGGACAAAAGGAGTTCATACTGAAGACAATGCTGTGCCATCACCGCGGTGATTTATTGCGCTTGTCATTACCGATACCTCCTTTTAGCGAATTCAAATGTGTCATGATGAGTGTGTAAACCTCATTGATAGCAACAACAACTTGGCAGTCACAATCATCGGCTATTCTGACACGATCACGAGCTTCGCCAAGATACAGACGGAGAGCCGGCTAATGAGACGTCAACACACGAGCCAAACCGAGGGCCAAAAACAAAGCCTCCGGCCCGTGGGATCATCCGAACTAAAACAACCACTGAATGTTGATCGGTGATGCCAGTCCGCTGGATAAAGGCTTTCTAAGAATGTGTGTAAGAAATTGTCAGTGCAAGAAAGAGACGGGATCGATTAGAAGGGAAACAGGATGAGTCAGGTTGGAAACCACCAAGGTGCTGCTTCATTGAACCCCCCCCCCAAGAAAGTGGTGTCCTCACATAAACAAATAAAGGCAGCTGTAGCGTTTTATTTATAAAACGCTCAGCTTGCTTACCAATAAACATGAGTACGCTCCTCACATTTCTTGGCTATACAGTCGTGGTCAAAAGTTGACATACATGAAGAACATAATGTCATGGCTGTCTTGAGTTTCCAATCATTTCTACAACTCTTATTTTGTTTGTGATAGAGTGATTGGAGCACATACTTGTTGGTCACAAAAAAAAAAACATTTATGAAGTTTGGTTCTTTTATGAATTTATTATGGGTTTACTGAACATGTGAGCAAATCTGCTGGGTCAAAGGTGTACATACAGCAATGTTAATATTTGGTTACATGTCCCTTGGCAAGTTTCACACAAGCTTCTGCTTGAATTTTTGAGCATTCCTCTTGACAAAATTGGTGCAGTTCAGCTAAATTTGTTAGTTTTCTGACATGGACTTGTTTCTTCACCATTGCCTTAATTCTAGCCTGTTTTAGCCATTCCTTTACCACTTTTGACATGTGTTTGGGGTCATTGTCCTGTTGGAACACCCAATTGCGCCCAAGACCCAACCTCCGGGCTGATGATTTTAGGTTGTCCTAAATAATTTGGTTGTAATCCTCCTTTTTCATTGTCCCATTTACTCTCTGTAAAGCACCAGCTCCATTGGCAGCAAAACAGGCCCAGAGCATAATACTACCACCACAATGCTTGATGGTAGGGAAGGTGTTCCTGGGATTAAAGGCCTCACCTTTTCTCCTCCAAACATATTGCTGGGTATTGTGGCCAAACAGCTCAATTTTTGTTTCATCTGACCACAGAACTTTCCTCCATAAGGTCTTATCTTTGTCCATGTGATGTCAGATGAAACAAAAATTGAGCTGTATTACAATACCCAGCAATATGTTTGGAGGAGAAAAGGTGAGGCCTTTAATCCCAGAAACACCATTCCTACCATCAAGCATGGTGGTGGTAGGGTTATGCTCTGGGCCTGTTTTGCTGTCAATGGAACTGGTGCTTTACAGAGAGTAAATGGGACAAAGAGAAAGGAGGATTACCTCCAAATTCTTCAGGACAACCTAAAATCATCAGCCTGGAGGTTGGGTCTTTGGCGCAGTTGGGTGTTCCAACAGGACAATGACCCCAAACACACGTCAAAAGTGGTAAAGGAATGGCTAAATCAGGCTATATTTAAGATTTTAGAATGGCCTTCCCAAAGTCCTGACTTAAACGTGTGGACAATGCTGAAGAAACAAGTCCATGTCAGAAAACCAACAAATGTAGCTGAACTGCACCCATTTTGTCAAGAAAAGTGGTAAAAAATTCAAGCAAAAGCTTGCCAGAAGCTTGTGGATGGCTACCAAAAGCGCCTTATTGCAGTGAAACTTGCCAAGGGACATGTAAGCAAATATTAACATTGCTGTATGTATACTTTTGACCCAGCAGATTTGCTCACATTTTCAGTAGACCCATAATAAATTCATAAAAGACCCAAACTTCATGAATGTTTTTTGGTGACCAACAAGTATGTGCTCCAATCACTCTATCACAAAAAATAAAAGTTGTAGAAATTATTGCAAACTCAAAACAGCCATGACTTTATGTTCTTTACAAGTGTATGTAAAATTTTGACCACAACTGTATATACAAATACAGTACAGGCCAAAAGTTTGGACACACCTTCTCATTCAATGCGTGTTCTTTATTTTCATGACTATTTACATTGTAGATTGTCACTGAAGGCCTCAAAACTATGAATGAACACATGTGGAGTTATGTACTTAACAAAAAAAAGGTGAAATAACTGAAAACATGTTTTATATTCTAGTTTCTTCAAAATAGCCACCATTTGCTCTGATTACTGCTTTGCACACTCTTGGCATTCTCTCCATGAGCTTCAAGAGGTAGTCACCTGAAATGGTTTTCACTTCACAGGTGTCATAGTTGTGATGCCTTCAGTGACAATCCATAATGTAAATAGTCATGGAAATAAAGAAAACACATTGAAATGAGAAGGTGTGTCCAAACTTTTGGCCTGTACTGTATATGTATATATATACAGTATATATGTGTATATGGTATTTTTAAGTTAGTCCAAGTTCTATTATAGTATTGTCCTTTGAGAACACTATAATAAAAATACCTGGGTGATATTGTTTGTCCTTTAGTTCACTATTGAATCAACAAGTTTATGGGAGTTTGTCCCCTCAGGGCCATTTTTCTAACAGGACAAAGCCACCAGTGTCAAATACTGTAGGTGCATCATAGTCCACAGTCATTATGGAGGACAGGTTTCCTGGATTTCCCATGAGGCATTGCAGCACAAAGAGGTGAGCGCAGCATGCTTAAAGTGTAGTGCTGCCAGCTGCTACGCTGCCATTGATTTCTCCAGTGTGTGGATGAAAGCTTGTCTACATTTCAATGACCCGCGCCCCATCCCTCACCTTAGGGCTACCACAAAGTCCAATTAGAGACAAATGGAGGATTTTGACAAAAACCACCACGGCGATAAATTGGAATCGCAATTGCTTACTTACTTATTAGATGCTACAAACGTTTCCAGAAATAAACCGGTATTAGTCACACGCCAGCGCTCCATTTTACTGTCATTTTCCCAACAGGAGAAATAAAGGCTATTCAGAAAGACCCAACGATTGTCACGTTGTATGACATGAAGCAACGTCGAAAGCCCTGCGGGAAATATTGATTTGTAGATTCACACAATTCCTTTTTAGTGTTAATCTGTGCATAATTCATGACAATATTCCACAAAGTAATGTTGAATTGTTGTAATCAAAATTCTAAGAGCACAGTTCAATAACAAAATTCAAAACAAAACTGTTCAGCTCAAACCAGGGGTCCCCAAACTTAGCTATTCCTTGTCCTTTTTTCCTCCAGTGATAATGTTACATGGACGAAAGTTACGCTGTTTATTTTCCGCCAAGGTGGTGAGGATTAGTATTTTAGAAGCGGCTTTGCACTGTGCATAGTAGGGTTGTCCCGATACCAATTATTTGGTACTGGTACCCAAATGTATTTTGATACTTTAATACTTTTCTAAATAAAGGGGACCACAAACAATGGCATTATTGGCTTTATTTTAACAAAAAATCTTACGGTACATTAATCATATGTTTATTATTGCAATTGTGTCCTTAAATAAAATAGTGAACATATGAGATAACTTTTATTTCATTAGTAAGTAAGCAAACAAAGGCTCCTAATTAAGCTGCTGACGTATGTACTAACATATCATTTTCCAATCTATCATTTTGTCGAAATTTTGAGGGACAAGTGGCAGAAACTTACTTATTAATCTACTTGTTCATTTACTATTAATATCAGTTTATTTTCTCTTTTAAAATGTTCTATTTACACTTCTGTTAAAATGTTATAATAATTTATTCTTCTGTTGTTTGGATGCTTTACATAAGTTTTGGATGATACCACACATTTGGGTATCGATGCGATACCAAGTAGTTACAGGATCATACAATGGTCATAATTTAAGTCCTCATGTGTCCAGGGACATATTTCCTGAGTTTATAAACATAATATACATTTTTAAAAAAGGAACAAATATTTTGTGATGCTAAAAAAAATAGACAAGATATGCTCCTGTACTTGGTATCATTACAGTGGATGTCAGGTGTAGATCCACCAATGGTGTTTGTTTACATTTTGACGCCGGTGAGCTACGGTGTGTAGTGAAGCATGTTTAGCTATTCCTCGTCCTGCAGGGATGATACTTGTAAGAAACTCACTTTATTTGTCGCCGTGGAGGCGAGGATTAGTGATTTAGAAGTAGCTAAAACACTGCCGAATGCGGCTGGACGTTAGCCGCTAGCTAGCTAGCCATGTCTTAAAGCACCTCTTCCTGAGGGTGTTTCAGTGTTCTAACTTCACCTTTATCTTTACTTTTTAAGCCAAAATGCGTCTGTTCTCCCTTTTCTGTCTACACACTGTGTCTGCTTGTAAGTACTCTGTGATTGTGCGCTGCCGAACATGGTCCTCTGCTCGTAAAAAACGGCAATGTCGCGACGTGACGTCGCGCCGTTCAAAAATATTATAGTACCGAATAGGATTGGTTAGCATCGCGGTACTATACTAATACCGGTATACCGTACAACCCTAGTGGATAGACCACAGGTTTGTTACAGCTTACTCTCAAATTTGTGCCCTCTTGGAATTCATGCAACTCCTGCAGGAGTTCTGGAATCAGGAAATGTAATTGTGCATCCCTTTTGAAGGAATCTTTCATGTGACTACAATCTTTAGCCATGTAAACACTTGGACATCAGCCGATCGGCCATCAGTTAAAGGCCTACTGAAACCCACTACTACCGACCACGCAGTCTGATAGTTTATATATCAATGATGAAATCTTAACATTGCAACACATGCCAATACGGCCGGGTTAACTTATAAAGTGCAATTTTAAATTTCCCGCGAAACTTCCGGTTGAAAACGTCTATGTATGATGACGTTTGCGCGTGACGTCCATGGTTGAAACGGAAGTATTCGGACACATTGTATCCAATACAAAAAGCTCTGTTTTCATCCCAAAATTCCACAGTATTCTGGACATCTGTGTTGGTGAATCTTTTGCAATTTGTTTAATGAACAATGAAGACTGCAAAGAAGAAAGCTGTCGGTGGGATCGGTGTATTAGCGGCTGGCTGCAGCAACACAACCAGGAGGACTTTGAGATGGATAGCAGACGCGCTATCCGACGCTAGCCGCCGACCGCATCGATGATCGGGTGAAGTCCTTCGTCGCGCCGTCGATCCCTGGAATGCAGGTGAGCACGGGTGTTGATGAGCAGATGAGGGCTGGCGTAGGTGGAGAGATAATGTTTTTATCATAGCTCTGACAGGTCCCGTAGCTAAGTTAGCTTCAATGGCGTCGTTAGCAACAGCATTGCTAGGCTTTGACAGGCGGCACAGCATTAACCGTGTGGTTACAGGTCCAGTGTTTGGTTCGGTGTCTCCTGATAGTAGTATTGTTGATCTTCTGTCTATCCTTCCAGTCAGGGGTTTATTTATTTTGTTTCTATCTGCATTTAAGCACGATGCTATCACGTTAGCTCCGTAGCTAAGGTGCTTCACCAATGTATTGTCGTGGAGATAAAAGTCACTGTGAATGTCTATTTCGCGTTCTCGACTCTCATTTTCAAGAGGATATGGTATCCGAGGTGGTTTAAAATACAAATCCGTGATCCACAATAGAGAAAGGAGAAAGTGTGGAACCCAATGAACCCTTGTACCTAAGTTACGGTCAGAGCGAAAAAAGATACGTCCTGCACTGCACTGTAGTCCTTCACTCTCACGTTCCTCATCCACAAATCTTTCATCCTCGCTCAAACTAATGGGGTAATCGTCGCTTTCTCGGTCCGAATCGCTCTCGCTGCTGGTGTAAACAATGGGGAAATGTGATGAGCCTTTCAACCTGTGACGTCACGCTACTTCCGGTACAGGCAAGGCTTTTTTTATCAGCGACCAAAAGTTGCGAACTTTATCGTCAATGTTCTCTACTAAATCCTTTCAGCAAAAATATGGCAATATCGCGAAATGATCAAGTATGACACATAGAATGGATCTGCTATCCCCGTTTAAATAAAAACATTTATTTCCAGTAGGCCTTTAAAAAAGGCAAATATCTCTATTGGAAACGTTACACCTGTAGTATCAGAGGATTGACAAAAGAGCTTCCGAGTTTTCCTTCCTCTGCAGGCGTCCAGTAATGACAAGCAAAAGGCGCAGCCTGCTTTTCACAAAGACACATCAAAGTTGTGCATTGCTTCCGATCTTTGATCACACCAGCCGAATAACTGAATGCTGATCTGAGGCAGCAAAGATGCGCTGTGTGGGAAAAAGCCTATCTCCAATTGAAGTTCGGTTTCAAAAAGCCATGCTGCCACATTTATGTGGGAGTGTTGTCTTTTTTGTTTTTGTTTTTTTGCACGTGCAGACCTGCTCTTGCTTCCAGGCTGGCTCGGTTTCTCTGAAGGAAGACCGTTTGGTCGAGTGCTTGACGTCGTGAACTCCATTAGCTTGACACTGTGGATGAGAGTCAGCGAGGCCTAAATCATCCATCCGTCCATTCATTTTCTACCTTTTGTCCCTCTCGAGGTCGCGGGGGGGGGTGCTGGAGCTTATCTCAGCTGCACACGGGCGGAAGGCGGGGTACACCCTGGACAAGTCGCCACCTCATCACAGGGCCAACACAGATAGACAGACAACATTCACACTCACATTCACACATTAGGGCCAATTTAGTGTTGCCAATCAACCTATCCCCAGGTGCATGTCTTTGGAGGTGGGAGGAAGCCGGAGTACCCGGAGGGAACCCACGCAGTCACGGGGAGAACATGCAAACTCCACGCAGAGAACTCAGAGAACTTCGTATTGTGAGGCACACGCACAAACCCCTGTTCCACCGTGCTGCCAGGCCTAAAGCAGCGCTTCTCAATTACTGCATTTTCTGTCTGGAAAGAAGAAAACATTTTGCGCTTTTCCCCCACTCTCCGCCGTGACTATACATAGCAGGGGTCCCCAAACTACGGCCCGCAGGAAGTCCCAAGTTAAAAAAAAAAAAAAAAAAAAATTTTTTTTTTTTTTGTATTATTTTTAAAATGTGTCCTTACTAGTCCATTTTCTACCGTCTCCTAGCCACTCAGGCAAATCATATTGTCTAAAAATGCATTTTACCATCGATAACGTGACATGCAGCAAGTGCGCTCTTTAAGTCAATTAGTGCGCGAGGAATATATATGTATGAATACACACACATATATATACATATATATATATACACACACACATATAGACACATATACATATAGACACATATATATACATATATACACATATATACACATATACATATATAAACATATACATATATATATATACATGGACATATACATATATACACATTTACATATACATATACATATATACACACACACACACACATTTACACATAATATATATAAATAAAAATAGATAGCACGGCCCCCAGCCATATTGTTTTACCCCAATGCGGCCCCAGAGTCAAAAAGTTTGGGGACCCCTGATAAATAGTATAATTTGTCTATAACAGGGATTTTCAAACTGTGGTACACGGGCTCCTTCTAGTGCAGACCTGGACAAATGAAGGCTCGTTAAGCTTTTCAATCTGGCCCGCCGGACATTCCCAAAAAATGTTCTTTATAGCTTTACGATTGAAACTGTTGCTGCCATGATGATGTGCAGTGATGTTTTCAAATGACTGTAAGGTTGTACTGTATTAGTATAGTACCGGGATACTAATTAATCATATTCGGTACTATACCGCCTCTAAAAAGTACCGGCCCCCCACCCGTCGTAACATCGTGTCATGCAGAACGCCCTCGGGAAGAGGTGCTTTAAGACGGTGTTTTTCAACCTTTTTTGAGCCAAGGCACATTTTTTGCATTGAGAAAATTCAGAGGCACACCACCAGCAGAAATAATTAAAAAACGAAACACAGTTGACAGTAAAAATTTGTTGTCGTAATTGTTGGATATGACTTTAAACCATAACCTACCATGCATCACTGTAGCTCTTGTCTCAAAGTAGGTGTACTGTCACATCACACCCTGACTTATTTTGAGTTTTTCGCTGTTTTCCTGTGTGTAGTGTTTTAGTCCTTGTCTTGCGCTCCTATTTTGGTGTTTTTTTCTCTTTTTTTGGTATTTTCCTGTAGCAGTTTCATGTCTTCCTTTGAGCTATATTTTTCGCATCTACACTTTGTTTTAGCAATCAAGAATAATTCAGTTGTTTTTAATCATTCTTTGTGGGGAGATTGTTGATTGTCATGTCATGTTCGGATGTACTTTGTGGACGCCGTCTTTGCTCCACAGTAAGTCTTTGCTGTCGTCCAGCATTCTGTTTTTGTTTACTTTGTAGCCAGGTCAGTTTTAGTTTCGTTCTGCATAGCCTTCCCTAAGCTTCAATGCCTTTTCTTAGGGGCACTCACCTTTTGTTTATTTGTGGTTTAAACATTAGACACCTTTTTACCTGCACACTGCCTCCTGCTGTTTCCGACATTTACAAAGCAATTAGCTACCGGCTGCCACCTACTGATATGGAAGAGTATTACACGGTTACTCTGCCGAGCTCTAGACAGCACCGACACTCAACAACAACACATCATTTGCAGACTATAATTACTGGTTTGCAAAAAATATTTTTAACCCAAATAGGTGAAATTAGATAATCTCCCACGGCACAGCAGACTGTATCTCACGGCACAGTGGTTGAAAAACACTGCTTTAAGACATGGCTAGCTAGCAACTAATGTCTGTTTGCTGTCAGTAGTGTTGTAACTACGTCAATATCTCTAATCCGTGTCTCCATGGAGACAAATCAAGTACAATTATTTCAAGTATCAACCCAGTAGGACGAGTGATGACTATACAAGCTTCACTTCACACCGCAGCACTTTGGAGCCATGATAATGGATGAATATAAACGTGTCAACACAAGATTTCATCATGTCCAATCATTAACCATTTTAACTTTGAACACACTGATCACATGTGAATTAAGGGCATACTTAACAGCCATACATGTCACGCTAGAGGTGGCCGTATGAACAATGCCAACACTGTCATAAACATGTCCCATTTAGTGAAACCAAACTAAACAACAATGGCAAACACATTTTGGGAGAATAATTGCACCGCAACACAACATAAACACTACTAACATCCACTGTAATGATACCAAGTACAATAGGGTATCTAGTCGATACTACTATGATTACGTCGATATTTTTTAGGATCACAGAATCTTCTTTCGTTTAAAAAAATAAATAGATTATGTTTATAAACTCAGGAAATACATAAGGACTTTGGATATGACCAACGTATGATCCTGTAACTACTTGGTATCGGATTGATACTTAAATTTGTGGTATCATCCAAAACTAATGTAAAGTATCAAACCACAGAAGAATAAGTGATTATTACATTTTAACAGAAGTGTAGATAGAACATGTTAAAAGAGAAAGTAAGCAGATATTAACAGTAAATGAACAAGTAGACTAATAATGAATTTTCTACCACTTGTCCTTAATAATTTTTACAAAATAATAGAATGATAAATGACACAATATGTTATTGCATACATCAGCAGCTAAATTAGGAACCTTTGTTTGTTTACTTACTATTAAAAGACAAGTTGTCTTGTATGTTCACTATTTTATTTAAGGACAAACTTGCAATAAGAAACATATGTTTAATGTACCCTAAGATGTTTTGTTAAAATAAAGGCAATAATGCATTTTTTTTGTGGTCCCCTTTATTTAGAAAAGTAACAAAAAGTAACAACATATTTTGGTCCCGGTACCAAAATATTGGTATTGGGACAACACTAATACAAAGTATTTCAATGGTTGGAATCTGCGCTTTTGCATGGTATACTAGTTACTAGCGGCCAGCCTGAAATGCGGGTGTCAGGGACAGACGCGGAAGGAGATTTTTACAACAAAGTTCCAAAGCTCAGTGATATATCAAATATATCAGATTGTAGGCGGGTTTTTTTTCTTACCCTTCACGTTCATATTTTGCTGTGTTTGTTGCATTTTTGTTGCGTTTCACTTGATTGTAAAATATGTGGATGGAGAGGGGGGGGTGACGTTCATATGTTGTCAATATTCAGTGTTTTATCCTTCATAATTAATAAATTTAAATCCCACATTCTTTATTTTCATGTACATTCTGGGTGTCTCATTCAGTAAAATTTTTTAAATCCCATTCATTTTTTCAAGGCGGTCTGTCATACACTTGTTAATATTCAATCAGACATTATTGTGAGGTTTTGTATTAGTGTACCGCTCCACTAATGGACATTGGAGTGTTACTTTCAAAGGCAAAATTAAAGTATTGCTAGAAACATAATTTTATATGGGACTTTATTGTATTGTACGTATAGTACATGTTCCAAAAAGAAAAAAGCATAAAACACCACCAGAATTAGAGATATTACAAGTCACAGTGATGAAGCTTAGTGTTACGCTCATGACTTGGTGTAACTAAACATTACCCTATACGATGAAGGCAATTGCATTTTATTGATATTTGAAATGTATTCAATGTTTATAAATGAATATTTAAATATACTAAATGTGAAAAAGGGAATAAATATTCAAAATAAGATCAATAAATGCAATCTAGTTTGGTTACGCCATCATGAGCGCAACACAAGGTTGTAAAAGTTTCAACTACAATTCTAAATAAGATGTCAAAAGCAAACTGAAATCAAATACACTCAGCTTAAAGATTGATCAATCCCTATTTAAATTTAGTAATACATAAATATGACGATTTATCAAAATATAAAAGAAATATACCTGAACAGAACGCGCATGATAGTTACACCAAAAAGTAACGCTATGAATCGCGTTTTTCCAAGTCTTTGGGGCATTTTTACGCTATTTCCAAGCATCTCCTTTTTATTATCGTTGATTTTAAATGTTCAAACTAATGCATATTATATATGCATGCCCTAGTATACAAAAAAAAAGTCATATTTCTTTTGAGTGTTACATTTTAAAGTACATTTGTGCAGGTGGGTGCGAATGTACCCATTACCAGAGCTGTACACATTAGAGTTCCTAAAAATATATATACCGGCCCCCAGACACATTTTTTTTTCTCTAAATGTAACCCCCACTCTCCCACCCCCACCCGAGTCAAAATAATTGCCTAAGGCCTGTTCTAGTGGTACGCTAAAGAATCACTTGATTAAAGTATAGTCATTTATTTTCCTATAATCAAACACATTGTTACTGTTCAAACTGTGTCTAATGTTACAGTGGCCAAAAGTAATAAATATACTTGTTAAAAAAACTACAACTCTGCCTTGTTTTTAATTAATACTTGGGCCTGCTATGCTACTGTATTTTAACCCACTACTACCATGCCAATACGGCCGGGTTAACTTATAAAGTGCAATTTTAAATTTCCCGCTAAACTTCCGGTTGAAAACGTCTATGTATGATGACGTTTGCGCATGACGTCAATCGTTGAAACGGAAGTATTCGGACGCCATTGAATCCAATACAAAAAGCTCTGTTTTCATCTCAAAATTCCACAGTATTCTGGACATATGTGTTGGTGAATCTTTTGCAATTTGTTTTAATGAACAATGAAGACTGCAAAGAAGAAAGTTGTAGGTGGGATCGGTGTATTAGCGGCTGGCTGCAGCAACACAAACAGGAGGACTTTGAGGTGGATAGCAGACGCGCTATCCGACGCTAACCGCCGACCGCATCGGTGATCGGGTGAAGTCCTTTGTTGCACCGTCGATCGCTGGAACGCAGGTGAGCACGGGTGTTGATGAGCAGATGAGGGCTGGCTGGCGTAGGTGGATAGCTAATGTTTTTAGCATAGCTCTGTGAGGTCCCGTTGCTAAGTTAGCTTCAATGGCGTCGTTAGCAACAGCATTGGTAACCTTCGCCAGGCTGGAAAGCATTAACCGTGTAGTTACATGTCCATGGTTTAATAGTATTGTTGATTTTCTGTCTATCCTTCCAGTCAGGGGCTTATTTATTTTGTTTCTATATGCAGTTAAGCCCGATGCTATCACGTTAGCTCCGTAGCTAAAGTGTTTCGCCGATGTATCGTTGTGGAGATAAAAGTCACTGTGAATGTCCATTTCGCGTTCTCGACTGTCATTTTCAAGAGGATATAGTATCCGAGGTGGTTTAAAATACAAATCCGTGATCCACAATAGAAAAAGGAGAGAGTGTGGAATCCAATGAGCCAGCTTGTACCTAAGTTACGGTCAGAGCGAAAAAAGATGCGTCCTGCACTGCACTCTAGTCCTTCACTCTTATGTTTCTCATCCACAAATCTTTCATCCTCGCTCAAATTAATGGGGTAATCGTCGATTTCTCGGTCCGAATCGCTCCTGCTGCATTGAAAACAATGGGGAAATGTGAGGAGCCTTTCAACCTGTGACGTCACGCTACTTCCGGTACAGGCAAGGCTTTTTTTATCAGCGACCAAAAGTTGCGAACTTTATCGTCGATGTTCTCTACTAAATCCTTTCAGCAAAAATATGGCAATATCGCGAAATGATCAAGTATGACACATAGAATGGATCTGCTATCCCTGTTTAATTAAAAAAAAATCATTTCAGTAGGCCTTTAATGTTGGTTATTATGGTGGTAGAAAAATGGATGGATGGATGGGTGGTCTATAAAAATGTTAAGTACACCTCTGCATAACATAGTATCAATATGAACATTAAAAAAAAAAATACAAGAAAAACAATGAATATATTTACTGTATAAACATTGTTTTTCAGTCTGTAATAGAAAATATTTAAAGTGCATCAATATGCCTGAAATAAAATAAAAACAAGTAATCCTTATTTAAACTATGGACATTTTTTCAACGACTTGAAACATGTGATACTGAAAAATACAATTAAAGTCAAATGTATGTTAATACATTCAAATTAATAAGCAACATTATATAAAAACACTTGAAGCTAAAAAAACAAAAAATCAATAAAACTATTTGTGCTGATGTTTTCCTTTAATCAAAATGAGGAAGTCATGATTAATGGCTACAATGAGCACCTTGTGTGTGTGCATTATTCACGGGGGAATTAAAATATGCCGTTGAATAAGGGGTTGGGGTTAAAAGTCCATTATTTTCCAAATTTGACTTCATAGTGATATTCTAACAGTAATATGTGTCTCTCCTAGAGCTCAATTAATCGTATCTCTCTCTTAACTATAGGAGGCATATAGCACGAGCTACAGTTTTATCAGTTTCAGACTAAAAGGAAGCACGCTTATAATGACATCACCAATTGCCATAAACCACCTGATGCACTTTAACATGCTGCTATTAGAGTTACTACAGGTGAGGGTTTTATGAACCTGCACTGTCAACTGTCATGTCGGCTGGACCTTTTTAATTAGCTCTGAGAGGAACACACTTTACTCTTTATTCATGAGGACTTTAGTCATATTTTACCTGCATATTTAACAAACTTGCTCAATTTTAAATTATTTATTTACTCCACACATGCCCATAAACTCTGAGTTCTTAATATATCATATGCTAGGAATGAGGTAAGAATAATTACTTTTGAGTTTGTTGCATCTTTTAAACAGAATGATATATATTATCAAAACACCAACTGGACGTTTTAATTCATTTTAATCATTTCAACAATTCTATTAATAACTAATTGCTTGCTTAATGTACAGTTTTAAATTGTCTTATGTTTATATTGCTATATTTATTTGTAAAATGTTATTTAAACATACTGTATCTATGTTAGTGGAGCTCATGTTTGTAAACGCACTTCCAATGCTCTTAAAACACTTCACACATTATAAAAACGACAACATTTGAACATAAAACGTGTATAGGTACTCAAATCGCAAATACTTTCAACCTCTTTCATGCACTGAGACCGCAATAAGTTGTGATGTTCACCCGAACGTAAGGTATTTTAGGTTGCTACTGGACTATGTCTGTATGCCAGTTATGATATGCCGCCGATGCGCGAGTATTAAAAGTTACGATTTCAAGGAATCAACTCTCATTATTTCTGCAGCCCCAAATGCAAGAACATGACATTGGCGACGAGGATGAAGACGAGGACAGTGCAAGCAAGACAACTGTTTTTCTCCGAGGAGAGGAGGAAAAGCGGCGAAACTAGTTAACCCACAGCAGAAGCTAAGCTAATCAAAACAGCTAATCGGAGTAAGGCAAGAAACGTGACGCACCGGCAAGCATGGCTGGACAAACTTCTCCGCTTCCACCGTTTGATACGGAGACCGAACCTGGTTCCGTTGGGCCTCGCTGGACTAAATGGCTGCAAAGGTTTGAAAACTACACCATAGCAATGAATATTAATGGCGACGCGAGATTGAAAGCACCGTTACTGCACGTTGCCGGAGAGAGAGTGCATGATATTTACGACACATTCGCAGCTGATGGAGACAAATATGCCGATGTAAAACAGAAATTATCAGCATATTTAACACCCAAGAAAAACGTCCAGTACCAAGTGTATCTTTTCAGAAAATCGGTGCAGGAGCCTGGAGAAAACCTGGACACCTTTCACACCAGACTGAGGATGCTAGCAAAAAACGGTGAGTTTGCAGACATTAATGCAGAGATCAAAACACAAATAATACAAAGCTGCACATCATCAAGACTGCGCAGAAACGCACTAAGAGAACCTGAGCAGACCCTAGAAGACATTCTGAACCATGGGCGCACCTGTGAACTGTCTGAAATGCAAGCATCAGGCATGGAAAGTGGCAATGCAGCAACAGTAAACAAAGTGTATCACAAAACTACACATAGAACCCCAAACAAAAGCACCTGGTCAATAAAGAAGCAACCCAACAACCGCTGCAGAAACTGTGGAGGTAACTACCCTCATGAAAATGAATGCCCAGCCAAGGACAAACAATGCAGAGCATGTGGCAAACTAAATCATTTTGCACAACAATGCCGATCAAAAGCTAAAGAGATCTACTACAAACAGCCATACAGGAAAACTCAACAAACATCTAAAAGTGTGCATCAGATGACTGACAGTGCCTCAGGTGAGAAAACAGGACACACATCTAGCAGCGATGAAGCTTATGTTCATGTAGTTAATGCTGCTAAACCTGCAAAGCTTCCACAAACCAAGGTCACAATGAATGACACCCAGATACATGTCCTACTTGACTCCGGGGCTACAGTCAACTGCATAAGTGAAGCCACTTATAACGAACTGATGCCACATCCCACACTATACCCAACCGATGTTAAGATCTACCCATACCGATCAACAAAATCTCTTCCAGTGTGCGGTGAGTTTGAATGCTGTGTGGAAAAATACAACAAAAAAGCAACATGCACAGTCTTTGTTATCAAAGGTGATGGATTTAACATCTTAAGACTTAGGACTGATCCACATTGTTAAAACAGTAACAGGCCAAATACCACGCTCAGTAGCAGATGAGTTGGTTGAAAACCACCCAGAGTTATTCAAAGGGATCGGAAAACTCCAAAACTTCCAAGTAAAACTGCACATAAATACTAAAATTAAGCCTACCTGTCAACCTCACAGACGTGTTCCTTTTCACCTACGTCAGAAAGTGGAGGATGAACTTCACAAGCTTGAAGCAGATGATATCATTGAAGAAATCACTGGACCGACACCGTGGGTTTCACCCATAGTGACACCTCCCAAACCAAAAGATCCTGACAAAGTAAGGCTTTGTGTCGACATGAGACAAGCAAACACAGCCGTTGAAAGAGAACGTCATATCACTCCGACCATTGATGATGTAATTCATGAGTTAAATGGTGCAACTGTGTTCTCCAAACTGGATCTTAGAGCTGGATACCATCAACTGGAGCTACACCCGGACAGCCGATACATAACAATGTTCACTACTCATCTTGGCCTGAGACGGTACAAACGCCTAAGTTTTGGCATTTCCTCTGCAGCAGAAGTGTTTCAAAATGCAATTCAACAGTCCTTACAAGGACTACAAGGAGTCAAAAACCTCAGTGATGACATCATTGTGTTTGGCACAAACCAAACAGAACATGACAATAACCTTCGGGCCCTATTTACAAGACTCAAAGAGACTGGGCTCACTTTGAATCGTGAAAAATGTGAATTCAACAAGAGAAGACTGGAATTCTTTGGTTTCATCTTTTCCGCAGACGGTGTCTCAGCTGATCCAAAAAAGGTCGCAGCTGTTCAACATGCCCCTGACCCTACAACGCCTGCTGACATCAAAATCCTGCTAGGTATGGCTAACTACTGCTTCAGATTCATTAAAGACTTTTCATCCATTTCAGAGCCACTGCGCAACCTGACCAGGAAAGACACTCTGTGGACTTGGGGACAAGCACAGCAGGATGCATTACAGGCACTCAAAGACAATCTTACCAGTGACACCACAATGTCATACTTCTATCCTAACAGACAAACTGAACTGATCGTGGATGCTAGTCCAGTGGGATTAGGTGCGATCCTGTGTCAACATGATGAAAAAGGGATGAAACATATCATAGCATATGCAAGTCGATCTCTCAGCGATGTGGAAAGGAGATACTCGCAAACTGAAAAGGAAGGGCTTGCCATTGTGTGGAGCTGTGAACACTTCCACTTATACATTTATGGACATCCTTTCACACTTGTGACTGATCACAAAGCACTTGAAATCATATGGAATAAGCCAAGGTCAAAACCACCTGCCCGAATCGAGAGGTGGGGACTCAGGCTTCAACCTTACAACTTCAAAATCGAATACAGAAAAGGTGCCGACAACCCAGCTGATTTCATGTCTCGTCACCCCCTGCCATCATCAACCAGCGAAAGCACTTGTGCAGGTAAAGTAGCAGAAGAGTATGTGAATTTCTTTGCACATCACTCCACACCGAAAGCCATGACACTGCAAGAGATAAAAACAGAGACTCTGAAAGACCCCATTCTACAGGAAGTTATAAGCCATATCAGGAATAACACGTGGCATCTAACTGACAAGTCACAATACGCTGACACATTAAAGCAGTTTAAACATGTTCGGAATGAGCTAACAACAACACACACATCAGACATCTTACTGAGAGACACTAGGATTGTTGTTCCGGCTGTCTTGCAGGACAGAGCAATACAACTTGCCCATGAAGGACACCAGGGCATCGTCAAGACCAAAGCACTACTCAGAACTAAATTATGGTTTCCAGACATTGATCGCAAAGCGGAAGCAGCAGTCCGTAACTGCCTGGCATGTCAAGCTACTACACCAGTCACACACAACGAGCCATTAAAAATGTCACCCCTACCTGAAGCACCATGGCACAGTGTGAGTGCAGACTTTTATGGACCACTTCCCACTGGAGAATATCTCTGATTGTAGATGATTACTCCAGATACCCGATTGTTGAAAGCGTGAGATCAACATCAGCTAACACAGTCATTCCATTAATGGACAAAGTGTTCTCTATGATTGGCATTCCCAGGGTTGTAAAGACTGACAATGGCCCACCATTTAACAGTAACTCTTTCTCACAGTTTGCAGACTACCTAGGTTTTCACCATCACAGAACAACACCCCTGTGGCCTCAAGCGAACGCCACAGCTGAAAGATTCATGCGAACACTAGGCAAAGCTCTGCGTGTGGCTCAAACACAAGGTATTCCTTGGAAACAACAACTTAACATCTTTCTACGTGAATATCCATCTACACCTCATAGCACTACAGAGTGTTCACCAGCTGGACTTTTGTTTCAACGCAAAATGTACACAAAAGTTCCTTCTTTCAGTAACGCTGCCAAACACAGTTCAGATG
Source organism: Entelurus aequoreus (assembly GCF_033978785.1). Lineage (NCBI taxonomy): Eukaryota > Metazoa > Chordata > Actinopteri > Syngnathiformes > Syngnathidae > Entelurus > Entelurus aequoreus. The sequence goes on along the minus strand of NC_084740.1, from coordinate 16,338,819 downwards.
CTGATGTGAGAACAAAAGACAGCAATGCAAGGTCCAAAATGAAAACCGCTGCAGATGCTAAACGTCATACAAAACCTCATTCACTCATTCCCGGTGACACTGTACTACACCGCCAGCCCAAGCACAACAAACTGTCAACACCTTACAACACCAAACCTTACAAAGTGACCAACGTGAAGGGCTCTATGGTCACAGCCTCCAGGAATGGACACTCTATTGTCAGGAATGCATCCTTCTTCAAAAGGATTACACCTGAACTTGAAAAGGTCTCTACACAGCACCAGGACAGCACTTTATCTACTGCTGCATCCCGGTACCCATCAAGAGACAATAAACGTCCACCTACTTATTTAAAGGATTACGCTGACTAGAATCTGATCGCTCATTGAGTCAGTGTAATAATTATTGGTCATGTGAGCAATGTTTTGATTTTGTGTTTAACTATACGAGTGACAATTTATGTTAAATACTACATTGACCATTTACTGTTTACTATTTACATTTACTATTTTTTCAAGTAAGCACAATGTTCAGTAAAAATAACTTTAATGTTCACAGATGACATTTTCTTTGAATACAGGCTGTCGTATTTGCATATGAGTGCCATTTGATAAAAGCTAAAGGCACGCTTCTTTTGTTAAAAAAAATAAAAAATAAAAAAAGGGCAAATGTGATGTTCACCCGAACGTAAGGTATTTTATTTTGAAGTCCCATTGCGAGACAGGAAGCAGCGGAGCGGAGGTTGCTACTGGACTATGTCTGTATGCCAGTTATGATATGCCGCCGATGCGCGAGTATTAAAAGTTACGAGTTCAAGGAATCAACTCTCATTATTTCTGCAGTCCCAAATGCAAGAACATTACATAAGTGAACCGTGAAGTGGCAAAGGAACATGGTAAACTAAAAACAAAAAAGAGCACCAATCGATTCACTTTTTTCTTCTCTAAATTTGGCCCCCCCATCCTAATATTATCATTAATAAAAAGTGTGTCCTCAATTGCTCTCAATTGCTCTGTTTATTGTTGTTCTTAATGTTGCTGGGACGGGTTTGGTTTTGGAATTGGATTGCATTATTGTGGTATTGTTGTGTATTGTTTGATTGATTGATTAATAAATTCATAAAAAATTTAAAAAAAAAAAATAATAATAATAATAATTTGGCCCCGCGAGTCAAAATAATTGCCCAGGCCTTTTCTAGTGGCACGCTAAAGAATCAGTCATTTATTTTCCTATAATCAAACACATTGTTACTGTTCAAACTGTGTGGAAGGTTACGGTGGCCAAAAGTAATACATATACTTGTTAAAAACAAAATAAAACTCTGCCTTGTTTTTAATTAATACTTGGGCCTGCTATGCTACTGTATTTTAATGTTGATTATTATGGTGGTACACCTCTGCATAACATTGTATCAATATGAACTTTAAAAAAACAAACAAACAAGGAAAACAAAGAATATATTTATAAACATGATTTTTCAGTCTGTAATAAATAAATATTTAAAGTGCATCGATATGTCTGAAATAAAATAAAGAAATGTAATCCTTATTTAAACTATACACATTTTGTCAACGACTTGAACTGGAAATTTTAATTCATTTTAATAATTCCAAGTATTCTATTAATAACTCAATGCTTGCTTAATGTACAGTTTTAAATTGTCTTACGTTTGTATTGTGTGTTTTATATTGCTATATTTATTTGTCAAATGTTATTTAAACATACTGTAGCTATGCTCTTAAAACACTTCACACATTATAAAAACGACAACATTTGAACATAAAACGTGTATAGGTACTCAAATCGCAAACACTTGAAACTTCTTTCATGCACTGAGACCGCAATAAGTGAACTGTAAAGTGGCAAAGGAACATGGTAAACTAAAAACAAAAAAGAGCACCAATTGATTCACTTTTTTTTTCTCCAAATTTGCCCCCCCCGAGTCAAAATAATTGCCCAGGCCTTTTCTAGTGGCACGCTAAATAATCAGTAATTTATTTTCCTATAATCAAACACATTGTTACTGTTCAAACTGTGTGGAATGTTACATAGGCCAATAGTAATACATATACTTGTTAAAAACAAAATAAAACTCTGCCTTGTTTTCAATTGATACTTGGGCCTGCTATGCTACAACATTTGAACATAAAACGTGTATAGGTACTCAAATCGCAAACACTTGAAACTTCTTTCATGCACTGAGACCGCAATAAGTGAACTGTAAAGTGGCAAAGGAACATGGTAAACTAAAAAACAAAAAAGAGCACCAATCGATTCACTGTGTTGTGCTAAAAATAAAAAATAAAAGGGACTAAAAGGTCGAGGACTGACCACAGGAACAGTGTGCATTATTATGTTTAATGGCTGGTTATACAGCTGTATTCCTTTAAATAGATAGACGACCTTTGATGTTATAATAAATGTAAAAAGCTCTGCAAAAGGCTGTCATTTATAGTTTACTGCAACTGGAGTCCAGTATTCATCTGGTGGACTGCTGCACAGTCACTGATGGACTCTGGCATGAAAGACAAACAGACTGTGTGCTTTCAATTTGCGATGTGGAAAATATAATTGTTTCTGGGAGTTGGAGCCAAACAGAAATCACTTTTTTGATGCATCCATTAAAAAGTCGCAGCGCACTCCAGCTAACAAAAATGAGACAGAGCAAAAGTACTTAATAAAGTCAGTGAAGGTTGGGAGAATAAATCATAAAGTATGCATTTTCTTCAAACTGCTGTTTCCTAAAGTACAGTTGCTATATGGTGGTGGCATATCAAGCCAGTGGTATCAACCATGTGACTCGTCTTCCACCAATGTAAGATACCTCATACACTGGTGGCATACAGCTACACCATATTGCCAAAAGTATTTGGCCACCTGCCTTGACTCACATATGAACTTGAAGTGCCATCCCATTCCTAACCCTTAGGGTTCAATATGATGTCGGTCCACCTTTTGCAGCTATTACAGCTTCAACTCTTCCGGGAAGGCTGTCCACAAGGTCGCGGGGTGTGTTTATATGAATTTCCAACCATTCATCCAAAAGCGTTTTGGTGAGGTCACACACTGATGTTGGTCGAGAAGGCCTGGCTCTATGTCTCCGTTCTTATTCATCCCAAAGGTGTTCTATCAGGTTCAGGTCAGGACTCTGTGCAGGCCAGTCAAGTTCATCCACACCAGACTCTGTCATCCATGTCTTTATGGACCTTGCTTTGTGCACCGTTGCACAGTCATGTTGGAAGAGGAAGGGGCCCACTCTGAACTGTTCCCACAAGATTGGGAGCAAAATGTTTTGGTATACTGGAGCATTCAAAGTTACTTTCACTGGAACTAAGGGGCCAAGCCCAACTCCTGAAAAACAACCCCACACCATAATTCCTCCTCCACCAAATTTCACACTTGGCAAAATGCAGTCCGAAATGTAGCGTTCTACTGGCAAACTCAAAACCCAGACTGGTCCATCAGATTGTCAGATGGAACAGCGTGATTCATCACTCCAGAGAACGTGTCTCCACTGCTCTAGAGTCCAGTGGCGACATGCTTTACACCACTGCATCCCACGCTTTGCATTGGACTTGGTTATGTATGGCTTAGATCAGACCTGGGCATTCTGCGGCCCGCGGGCCGCATCCGGCCCTTTGTGCGTCCCTGTCCGGCCCGCGTGAGGCCAATTATAAATTACAAAATACATTTCAAAAAGTATCTATGTCGAGTGTGCAATACAACGGTGCTGCTTTTGTTTTGAAAATCGTTATTTGTATTACTTCCGCGTGGACGTATGCGTGTGCGTGATTGTGAGTGAATGTGAACAGCTGCAATAACAAATTACAAAATAAAGTTGAAAAAACATCTATGTCGTGCACGCGATACAACTGTGCTGCTTTTATTTTTAAAAGTATTATTTATGGGCGTATGTCCGTGTGTAACCTGCGAGTGAAGGTGCACATGCAGCGACAAGCGATGCCTGGTTTACACCCGAGACGCTAAAAAGAGAAAAGTTGATGAAGAATGGCGTGTTTCCAACAAGACATGGACTGCAAAGCAACGTTCCCTCTAAGGTGCGTGCCTGCGCAATTGCGCACTGCTCAAGCGTCCGCTGCGCGCAGCAAATATATGCCGCGCACCAAATCAAATCCCATCTGAATTCTAAACAAAATAAACATATTTATTCTATGTAATTTTGCAATGCAACTTTCAGTGACAGTGACAACAAGCGGCCCTAACGGTGTTCGTCAACACCGTTCAATTGAACACCGTTCAATTATGGTAACGTCTATCGAGATGTTTCGAGGACAGGAATTATATCGATCACTTTATTGAGCAAAACTGTTTATATTCGGCCATAACCACACCAGAAACATGAGTTTTCACACTTCTATCTCGAAAAACTAGTCATTTTCTGCCGTACAAACCAGGCCAAAACCAACTTGTCATCTGTCACCAACACGCATAGCACTAAACCACTGGTGCGTTTATGGCCACACAAAAAGTCGGACAACTCAAACACCACACAAAGTTACACTATGACTCCTCAGTCATACGTGTGCTTATTTTACTGTCATTTATTATTAATGTTAATTTATTTATATTAGTCATGGAATGCTGTTACACACACTATGTTGAAGTATTACTATTATTATTAATTATTATTATTATTATTATTATTATTTATCTTACGGTATATATCAAAAATAATATTGAGCAAAATTTAATTGAAATATTGTCGATGTGGCCCTCCAGCAGTGCTCGGGTTGCTCATGCGGCCCCCGGTAAAAACAAATTGCCCACCCCTGGCTTAGATATAGCTGATCAGCCATGGAAACTCATTCCGTGAAGCTCTCTGCGTACTGTACGTGGGCTAATTGGAAGGTCACATGAAGTTTGGAGCTCTGTAGCAACTGACTGTGCAGAAAGTCTTTGCACTATGGTATTTTATTTTATTTTTTATTTTTTTTACATAAGAAAATACAATCATGTGTGCTTACGGACTGTACCCCTGCAGACTGTATTGATCTATATTGATATATAATGTAGGAACCAGAAATATTAATAACAGAAAGAAACAATCCTTTTGTGTGAATGAGTGTGAATGAGTGTAAATGGGGGAGGGAGGTTTTTTGGATTGGTGCACTAATTGTAAGTGTATCTTGTGTTTTTTATGTTGATTTAATAAAAAATTAAAAATAACAATAATAATATTTTTTATTTTTTTATTTCTTGTGCGGCTCGGTACCAATCGATCCACGGACCGGTACCGGGCCGCAGCCCGGTGGTTGGGGACCACTGCCCTAAAAACACCGAAATGGCATGCACATATTGACCCCAACACAAAGTGACTCTTCTTTTTCAACACCAGCTTTGGGAAAAATATTTGACAAGAGAAATGGATCTTTAAAAATATTTTCAATATCAGTGAAATTACTGATACATTGCAATAAAACATGCAGTATAAGATATACATATACATTTTGAGGAAAATTGGCCATTAGGCAAACACAAGGAGTTCTCCTGCCCCCCCAAACGTTTTAATAAAACACTGAATAAATTGTGTCTTCTATTTAAAATATGTATTGTCTTATTTTGCACGCTTAAAAATAAATAAAAAATGCTTCATCAATAAGCCCCCTCACCCACTCTCTTCTCTCATGTAAAAAATATACAACACAAAGTAGCAAGAAACACATCAATAATGAATAAAGCAAAACATGTTCAAGACCAAAAATCACTTCATATTCTCTACTGCTCACAAGTGTTACCATATCTGAGTTATTGTGTAGAAATATGGGGAAATAACTACAAAAGTACACTCCATTCATTAACGGTGTTACAAAAAAGATCAGTTATAATAATACATAATGTTGGATATAGAGAACATACAAACCCTTTATTTATTGAATCAAAAATACTGAAATTCCACGACATAGTGAATTTGCAAACAGCTAAAATTATACAAAAAGCAAACTATAACCTGCTACCCAAGAATATACAACAATTCTTCTCAAACAAAGAGGAAAAATATAATCTTACAGAAAAATTTAATTTAAAACATTTGTATGCACGTACAACACTTAAGACCTTCAGTACATCTGTATGTGGAATTAAATTATGGAATGGATTAAGCAAAGCAATCAAACAATGTACTAATATGATCCACTTCAAGAAACTCTTCAAACTTAAAGTGTTTACAAAGTACAAAGAAAAAGAACCATGATAAAACTTCTGAATTTATTCCATCCATCCTTTCGTTCATTTTCTAAATAATTTTACTCATCTCACCATATGAAATGTAACTTACTTCACAGAGTAGTATTTATTTATTTATTTTTTTATTATTATTATTGTGATTACTTATGGAGTATATTGTGAATAAATTGAGAACATTAAGTGAACAAAAGTTTTAGCAACTGTTATGTAAAAGAAAAGGGGCAGGATTAAATAAACTCTGCTTCTTCCTACTCCTTTTCGAACATGTTGAAAAGAGAAACTGGAAATTGTGATGTATCATGTTGTATGTGTAGTAGAATTTCTGACCTTTGAACTATATTTCATGTCTTCTATTCTATACCATTGAATAGACCAGATGGAGGACAAAGTTGAATATGAAGTCGTGCCAACCTGTCTACAAAATGTTTTGATTGTCTAAGTATGATTAAGGGATTCACGGATGTTGCAAAACAAACATGTCGAAAACCACAAGACCGTGACGCACGAGGAAAACAGATTGACGCACGAAGAAACAGATAAAATGGCCAGGAGACCAGGGGCCGTACTTATCAAGCTTCTTAGAGTGCCATTTTACACTTAAGTCCTGAGAATTTGCGAAATTTAGTCCTACTCTCAAACTTAAGAATAAAAGCTTTTTATCAACATTCTTAAGTCTAAGAATCACTCCTACTCTCCACGATATTTAAGAGACCTTCAGAGGTGTCTTAAGTGGTTAGGAGTTGCCAGCAGGGGATGGCACTGAGGCGAGAGAGACGTGCACGAACGTTCAGGGAACGGAACAATGTTTTTTTGTTTTTTTTATGACGAGCAGCTGATCAAACGGTATCGTTTAGACAGAGCGGATATTATTTTTGTCACAGATTTAATACTTTTCGATTCCTTGTTGATTTCTGCATGTGTCTGCAGTGGGCTAGTATATATAGAGCCACCCACACCAGTTTCAAATTAGTTGCCTAATTAATGAAGAAGAAAATGTTATGACAGTAGCGTATGTGTGTGGCCGTGAGGTGAGTGACGTCAGTGAGTGTGTGGGCGATAGAAGAGATAGAGCGGTAGCGTGAGTGCCGGCGGGGACTAGTTTGTTTTGTATTATTTTGTAGTTTATTGTCAAAATATACACTCCCATTGTCCACTTAAATATTTCCAAGATATTTCTTTATTCTTAGACAACGGATTCCCTTCCGTGATTGGTCATTTCTATGGACACAGAAATGACGTCACCTAAAAGTCCGTTTACGGCACATAGTAATGTCGTAATTCAGCTCTGAGTGTGACACTTAAGATTCAGTCCTACACTTCGCTGAAAGTGTGAATAAGACGCTTGATAACTAACTTTTAAGTGCAGCTTTCAGCGAAGAATTTATTTACTCTTAAGTCAACTCTCAGCAGACTTCTTAGGAGTAATTCTAAGAAGCTTGATAAGTACGGCCCCAGGACTCTAGAGAGATTGCTTTTTTTTGTGTGTCCTCCGGAGGACGTTTTGTTGGTCTGCAGGGACAGCTCAATCCGACTTGCACTTTTGACTAAGGGTAAATAAACGTTTTGGACTAAACTCACTTTTGTTGCTGTTTAAGCTTCGGACAATCCACTACATATGCTTGCATGTTCCAAATAAACTCAAACTCAAACACTGTGATGGAATGTATGTACCTTTGTATAATATTATTGTGCGAAAAAGCACATTCGGTCCTGGATGTGACCTTGTCAAGGTTGACTCATTTTGAAAGTAACAATTTAATTATTCTAGTTAACAGTGCACCATTGTCTAACGGTCAGTACTTTCCACTGTTTGTGTTGTCATGTGTTCTCTTCCCATCCAAACTGCATTTCTCCCCCCTCACATCTGGTATTTGGTGTAAAAGAGCAATGCGCTCCTTCTTCAACACAAGCTATCACTAATGCTCGCCGTGTGCGTGACTTGTGTCTATTGAACAGCTCGAGCTATTCAGTAAAATTAAGAAAGACAATTGTGTTTGATTACTAAAAGTAGAACAATTTCCAATACAACACAATGGGGTATTTCAGTGGTTCTCTATCTCGTCCCCCCCCCCCCCTGAATGTAAATGTCATTGAGAATCTGATCATGTTTATTTATTTATTTGGGCGTGTCAAGAAGGTTGTTGACGAGCACGTCCTCTAAATAAAAAATGTACTATATTGTCGGACTGTCAAATGTTTGTTTTTTAATCAGATTCAACACATTTTGGAATTTGGATTCATCATGATTAATCCCTTGCACAGATAACATTTTCATTAAATCAAAATTAAAGACCCTGATATTTGTACAAAAATGCAATTTTACTGTCAGAATGTAATCCAGGAACAATTGTAAATGTTTTTTTTGAATCCAAGTAATTTATTTTCACAAAACTTGGAGAGATGCCCTTTATCCTAAATATGTGAATATTTAAGCGCTCAGAATGGTACTTTATATTTAGAATGGGGTTAATGTCCCAATCAATTACAGCAAAAGCGCCGCTATCTGCGATACGGCTCGCCAAGCTTTAATGTGCAACTGGCATGGCAGATTCAAACAACATAGTAAATTACTGTGTCCTTGTTTTTATGCAGAGGAGCCCCAATGACCAGGCATGCAGCGGTCCCCCAAATGACTAAATACGCCCCTGTATACATTCTGTGTACATATTTCTTAGCTGCTCGACAGTTGTTTAATGGCTCATTGATTACAGTTGTGTGTGTGTGTGTGTGTGTGTGTGTGTGTGTGTGTGTGTGTGTGTGTGTGTGTGTGTGTGTGTGTGTGTGTGTGTGTGTGTGTGTGTGTGTGTGTGTGTGTGTGTGTGTGTGTGTGTGTGTGTGTGTGTGTGTGTGTGTGTGTGTGTGTGTGTGTGTGTGTGTGTGTAGGGAACAGGAGGAAAAAATATCTGACTCGTTTGAGGAGAAGTCGTTACCACTTGATGGGTTGGCTTGTAGGAATGGGCAGATTAACTGGGTTGAACAGCAGACATCCGTATCGGTGCAGCAGCTTTAAATTGCCGCGGTTTAGGGGGGACATTTGAGATGCATCACATCTTACCTCACTGTATCGATTAAATGATCATGTGTTTACTTTTTTAACTGGGGCTGTCAGGTGATTATTTTTATAAATCAGATTAATCACACTAATTATGTGATTAATCAAGAATAATCACAGGTTATTAGTTGCGTGCATAAATATACTGTGTATATATATATATATATATATATATATATATATATATATATATATATATATATATATATATATATATATATATATATATATATATATATATATACACACTGTATGTATATATATATATATATATATATATATATATATATATATATATATATATATATATATATATACATACACACACAGTATATATATATATATATATATATATATATATATATATATATATATATATATATATATATATATATATATATATACAAACCCCGTTTCCATATGAGTTGGGAAATTGTGTTGGATGTAAATATAAACAGAATACAATGATTTGCAAATCCTTTTCAACCCATATTCAGTTGAATATGCTACAAAGACAACATATTTGATGTTCAAACTGATAAACTTTTTTTTTTTTCAAATAATCATTAACTTTAGAATTTGATGCCAGCAACACGTGACAAAGAAGTTGGGAAAGGTGGCAATAAATACTGATAAAGTTCAGGAATGCTCATCAAACACTTATTTGGAACATCCCACAGGTGAACAGGCAAATTGGGAACAGGTGGGTGCCATGATTGGGTATAAAAGTAGATTCCATGAAATGCTCAGTCATTCACAAACAAGGATGGGGCGAGGGTCACCACTTTGTCAACAAATGCGTGAGCAAATTGTTGAACAGTTTAAGAAAAACCTTTCTCAACCAGCTATTGCAAGGAATTTAAGGATTTCACCATCTACGGTCCGTAATATCATCAAAGGGTTCAGAGAATCTGGAGAAATCACTGCACATAAGCAGCTAAGCCCGTGATCTTCGACCCCTCAGGCTGTACTGCATCAACAAGCGACATCAGTGTGTAAAGGATATCACCACATGGGCTCAGGAACACTTCAGAAACCCACTGTCAGTAACTACAGTTGGTCGCTACATTAGTAAGTGCAAGTTAAAACTCTCCTATGCAAGGCGGAAACCGTTGATCAACAACACCCAGAAATGCCGTCGGCTTCGCTATACAAGTATAACCCATTTATCATTATATATGAAATTCTAAGTTAAATATTATTTGCAAAAAAAAAAAAGTTTATGAGTTTGAGCATCAAATATCTTGTCTTTGTAGTGCATTCAATTGAATATGGGCTGAAAAGGATTTGCAAATCATTGTATTCCGTTTATATTTACATCTAACACAATGTCCCAACTCATATGGAAACGGGGTTTGTATATATGTATATATATATATGGTTGTTTTTTTTAATACCCTGATATTTGGATTCAAATGCAATTTTGTAGTCATACGGGAACGTTTTCTAAATGTTGTACAGAACTGCAAGTCATTGATTTGCTCAAAACTTGGTGACAACTTGGTGTTTGTTTTTTTGTCTGAAATATACATTTTCCGCCCTGTGATGAGGTGGCGACTTGTCCAGGGTGTACCCGCCTTCCGCCCGATTGTAGCTGAGATAGGATCCAGCGCCCCCCGTAAATGGATGGATGGATGGATATATATTTTCCTGCTTAACTTAATAAAAATAAACACATTTCTTTAACAGGGGTATGTCCTGCTTAACACACAACCGAATAAATTCAGTGTGCAGCTTTATGATAGAGGAGGTCTCCAACTTTCATCACTATGAAAACTACTGTGACAAAAAGAGAAGTGAGATACGGTATTTGTTTCACTAATACAGGGGTCGTCAAAGGTACGGCCCACAGGCCGGGTCAAACCCGCAAACAGGTTTTTATCCGGCCCGCGAGATGATTTTGGTAAGTATAAAAATTAGCTGACATTTTTGAATGAACGAAACTGCTCTTCTAAATATGTCCACTGGATGTCGCAATAGCAATTATTTGTATCCCCTGACTTCAGAGGGGGCGGAGCTATGTGCCCAGTTAAAATAGAAAGGACTGGGGACACATTATCTATCCCCCTTCTAACTTCATGTGTGATTGATGAGTCCAAAGTCACAGGTTTTGTTGTGGATGATGCTACACATGTGCAGAATAAACAAACATGATGCTAGTACATCAGTTCAGGAAAATGAGTAAATTACATTAATAACATCTTGTAATTTGATTTGAATATTACTATTTATTACATCTTCTGATAGATTAAAAAAATTACACCAATAAAAGCATTTTAAAACTCTGCCAAACTCGCACCTATTTGACTTTAATGTCATTTATTCAAAAATTATAAATCACGACAATTGAAGATAGACTATGAACAGCAACATGTATTGTTTATTGTGTACATTTGTATTGTATCGTGTAGTTATATTTATATGGTAATTATTATTCTGTGGGTGTAAAATGTTTGCTTGTTTTCTTATTGATGATTTTATTTATTTTTCTGTATTGTGTAGTTATAATTATATGATTTTACTTGTAATTGTATTGAGTTTGTGGACCCCAGGAAGACTAGTGGGTTGTTGTGGCAACCAGCTAATGGGGATCCTTAATAAAAAATCAAATCAAAACATAAGTAAGTGTAAAAAAATATATATATATATATGATTTGTACGTTTTCAGAATGTGCTTGTTCTGGTTTTAAACAAAGAAAACAATCTGAAGTTGTCTTTATTTTTAAGTTATCATGACATGATTTTACCAGTCCGGCCCACTTGGGGAACAGATTTTTCTCTATGTGGGCCCTGAGCTAAAATGACTTTGACACCCCTGAACTAATATGGCTGACAACATTTCAAGTTTGCTTTATTATATATAAAGGTCAGTAGGTTGTGAGTTCAAACCCCGGCCGAGTCATACCAATGACTATAAAAATGGGACCCATTACCTCCCTGCTTGGCACTCAGCATTAAGGGTTGGAATTGGGGGTTAAATCACCAAAAATGATTCCCGGGCGTGGCCACCGCTGCTGCTCACTGCTCCCCTCACCTCCCAGGGGGTGATCAAGGGTGATGGGTCAAATGCAGAGAATAATTTCGCCACACCTAGTGTGTGTGTGACAATTATTGGTACTTTAACTTTAACTTTTATGAAGGGAATCTCCTCTCAGTGAGGTTATTGTCTTTATGCTATGTTGTATAATGTATCATTAAATAAAAGCATCACACTCATAGCTCATTAAATTGGAATACATGACACGCCACTAATAGTTTAAAGCCACTGACCTCTCTTCTCCTACCGGAAGATGCAAACTGGATGTGTAATATCCTCATTGTGCTGGACGTCGGACCAACTGGACTCGGTAATGAAACAAACCCGCTCACATAAATATTGCAGTTTTTTGCAACCATAGACTGCGGAACACTTCGATGTTAACTTTTATACACTTTAGTTATTTGCTGCACTGACAAGATGCCTGCTCCGTGCATGTTGGCTACTTTGGCGAAACTCCCACGTCAAAACTGGCGTGTGACATCATGATTTACCTTAAAACATTATAAACTGCTCTGCTCAATACGTAACTCGTACTTTTGTTTCTAAATACGAGATGATTTGTTTTTCAACGGACGTTTGGCAACCCTATTTTAGTAGCACTCGTGCTGGCAGCGCCATCCTCGCGTTCGTGTTTCGCTTACATACACTTTGACAAACTTTAATGATCCACAAGGGAAATTGTTCCACACAGTAGCTCAGTTACAAAGGATGGAAAGTGTAAGGATGGAAAGGATAATGCAGGTATAAAGTAGACTAAAAATGTACCATGGTAGCAATATAAAATATAACATATGTAATATTGACATATTATATAAACAGTATATGATATATACTGATATATTACTATATTATATTATATTTTTATATAATATATACAATATATAACGATTACCACGTACAATATGACAGTATATGTAACAGCTGCAGCATAAAATAGAGAGTAGATCCAGCAGAAAATATACATTATAAACAAAGAGAGCACTTTGATTAATCATCATTCATTTATGATAATGTGATATATATTTTTTAGTAACTACATGCATTGACATTGACAGTCCTATTTTTAACATATTACAGTGAGCCGATAATGATAACCGTGCTGTTCAGTTGTTACATCTTGATTTCTTACATTTGGAAGTATTACATAGGAGACATGCAGCATGCAGATGCAATTCCAAGATGTTAAATGGCAGTAGTGTAAAGACTGCGGTGTGTTGCTTAATCAGGAAGTAGTCATTGCCATTAAGAGGAATATAGTCTTTTGTTGCATTTTACAAAGTGTTTACACTCTTAAGTATTGTACTTATTACACACCAGTTGTTTGATTGTAACGTGCATCTTTGTTGTAGTTTCCATTACCAAAATTAGAGGTGTTGACATCGCCATGTAAAATCGCTAATGCTAATCAGCAGCATGTACATGGCAAATCCAATGTAAATTAGCATCATGCTATTTTTTTTAACTGGAGCCTTACTGTGGAGCGTTGTCTATCTGGCATACCTGCTGTGTTGGCGTGGAACATTGAAACATCACCTCGGGGCCATCTACCTGGGTCTGCTCTCAGTGCTTGTTTGCCTGAGTCGAATATTGAAAACTGAATCGATACCTGTTAATACCAACGAAACTCAGTGGGTGCCCAAAAATGTACTGAATTCCGTATATCCATCCCTAAGAGTTTTTTGTCTTTAGGAATCAATACTGCTGTGTGCAATCTCACAAATAGGCAGCAAAGGAGATGCCGTGCAGTGGAATGAACATCATAACTCAGCCGCGGTGCCATTGGAATTTATTTGCATTATAGGGTTGTGCCTTTTTGTCCTTTGTGTATTGACGTGTCCCTTGCCTGCACCGCCTCGCATGCCCTTTATTGTTATATTCTTATTTCTATCAGGACACCTCCTCCCCTCCCCAGTCTTGTGTCAATCTGCAATATTTCATACGGTTCCTCAAGTCTGAATGTCAATGGCAACCTCAGATAGACCCTGAGGGGAAGATAATCTGCTGGAAAAAAAAGGGAAAAAAATGAAGGAAAGTCAATATGTACAGTACATACGTATTTTTTAAATTGGGTCTACATTGACCCGATCAATTTAATCAAATCTGTAGGTAATGGTTATGTCCAACAATTCGGATATCTGTCATTTAAATGCTCGGATTTATTCCAAAGTGCGACATTTACCATTTAAGGTTTCTGAATTCAGTGAGTGATTGAATACATCGTCCAGCCTGCGGCCAGATAAGATAATCACCCTCAATCTAACTATCCATTATTTCAAGTGCAATCGGTTCTTGTGCTTCTATATCATCTCACTAATGGAGTAGGTTAACTGTGATGTCACTATTTTTTGAAAGGAATACATTTTTTTAATTCATGGATTTTCATTTTTATGTTTAACCTTCATCTTGTGTTAGGGTCGGGACCGACCCGTTTTAGTTTTTAAATGCATAAAAGAACCACATAAATTTATTTTTTTGCATCAAGGCTTTTTGACTTTGTCAGGAACCTCTATTTCAACAAAATAAAACGTTTTTTTTTTTTTTTCACTAAATTATACAATGCTCTGGTCGAAATTATGACCATGGTGTTGTTGGGTTTTTTTGATAGAGTGATTGGAGCACAAACTTGTTGGTCACAAAAAACATTCATGAAGTTTCCTTTCCTTCTGGAAGAAAGTTCTGTGGTCACATGAAACAAAAATTGAGCTGTATGGCCACAATACCCAGCAATATGTTTGGAGGAGAAAAGGTGAGGCTTTTAATCCCAGGAACACCTTTTCCTACCATCAAGCATGGTGGTGGTAGTATTATGCTCTGGGCCTGTTTTGCTGCCAATGGAACTGGTGTTTTACAGAGAGTAAATGGGACAATGAAAAAGGAGGATTACCTCCAAATTCTTCAGGACAACCTAAAATCATCAGCCCGGAGGTTGGGTCTTGGGCACAGTTGGGTGTTCCAACAGGACAATGACCCCAAACACACGTCAAAAGTTGTAAAAGAATGGCTAAATCAGGCTACAATGAAGGTTTTAGAATGGCCTTCCCAAAGTCCTGACTTAAACGTGTGGACAATGCTGAAGAAACAAGTCCATGTCAGAAAACCAACAAATTTAGCTGAACTGCACCAATTTTGTCAAGAGGAGTGGTCAACAATTAACCAAAAGCTTGTGAATGGCTACCAAAAGTGCCTTATTGCAGTGAAACTTGCCAAGGGACATGTAAGCAAATATTAACATTGCTGTATGTATACTTTTGACCCAGCAGATTTGCTCACATTTTCAGTAGTTAATACATTCATAAAAGAACCAAACTTCATGAATGTTTTTTGTGACCAACAAGTATGTGCTCCAATCACTCTATTACAAAAAAATAAGAATTGTAGAAATTATTGGAAACTCAAGACAGCCATGACATTGTGTTTTTTTACAAGTGTATGTACACTTTTGACCACAACTGTACATCAACAATGAATAAAGTTAAATATGTATTGGACCAAAAAAATTACTTCTATTCTTTACTTCTCGTTAGTGTTACCATATCTGAGTTATTGTGCAGAAATATGAGGAAATAATTACAAAAGCACACTTCAGTCACTAACCGTGTTACAAAAAAGGTCAGTTAGAATCATATACTGAACAGAAATATAAACACAACATTTTTGTTTTTGCTCCAATTTTTCATGAGTTGAAGTCAAAGTTCTAAAACCTTTGCTATTTACACAACATACCTATTCCTCTCAAGTAGTGTTGACAAATATGTTTAAAGCTGTGTTAGTGAGCATTTCTTCTTTGCCATGATAATCTATACCACCTCACAGGTGTGGCATATTAAGATGCTGATTAAACAGCATGATTTTGGCACAAGTGTGCCTTAGACTGCCCACAGTAAAAGGCCAGACTGAAATGTGCAGTTTATTGGAGGGTCAGAAAATCAGTCAGTATCTGGTACCATGATACCATGATAACCATGAATTGATTAACGTGGACCCTGTTGCGTTTGACCAGATGTTCCTCCAGGGAATTTAAGTTTCTGGTCACTCCCAAGTTCTTTTGATGACACATAGCTGAGCTCAAATTGTACACCAGGCAGTAGTTGGTATTTTGTGGTCAGAAAATCAGTCAGTATCTGGCAACATGATACCATGATAACCATGAATTGATTAACGTGGACCCTGTTGCGTTTGACCAGATGTTCCTCCAGTGAATTTAAGTTTCTGGTCACTCCCAAGTTCTTTTGATGACACATAGCTGAGCTCAAATTGTACACCAGGCAGTAGTTGGTATTTTGTGGTCAGAAAATCAGTCAGTATCTGGTACCATGATACCATGATAACCATGAATTGATTAACGTGGACCCCGACTTAAACAAGCTGAAAAACGTATTGGAGTGTTACCATTTAGTGGTCAATTGTACGGAATATGTACTGTACTGTAAAATCTACTAATAAAAGTCTCAATCAATCAATCAATCAATGGTGTGACCCATCCTTGTTTGTGAATGACAGGGCATTTCATGGAAGCTGCTTTTATCAATCAATCAATCAACGTTTACTTATAAAGCCCTAAATCACGAGTGTCTCAAAGGGCTGCACAAGCCACAGCGACATCCTCGGCTCAGATCCCACATCAGGGCAAGAAAAAACTCAACACAATGGGATGACAATGACAAACCATGGCACCCACCTGTTCCCAATTAGCCTGTTCACCTGTGGGATGTTCCAAATAAGTGTTTGATGAGCATTCCGCAACTTTCTCAGTCTTTTTTGCCGCTTGTGCCAGATTTTTTGAAACATATTGCAGGTATCAAATTCCAAATGAGCTAATATTTGCAAAAAATAACATTTACCAGTTCCAACATTAAGTATATTGTCTTTGCAGTCTATTCAACTGAATATAAGACGAAAAGGGTTTGAAAATCATTGTATTCTATTTTTATTTACCATTTACACAACGTGACAACTTCACTGGTTTTGGGTTTTGTAGAAACAAAATCCCAATATGACCCCTTTTAAACTGTATGTGCGCTTACTTGTATGTTTTGCCGTTTAGTAATGCGATCCAAAAATCTTGTGTAATGTCAATTGTCGGGTTTTTAGCAAGCATTTTTAGTACAGCTGCAGCTCAAAGTGCAATTCATTATTAGCTGGGTGACAGAGAAAGCTTTCAACGTTTCTTAATATACCTAGAAAGTTTTTGGAAGCAGCCTATAAATAGCATTAGGGCTTGAAAACACTGCAGTGTAAGTGTGTGTGTGTGTGTATGTGTGTGCTTGTGTGTGTGTGTGTGTGTGTTGATAGTGATGGGGATGCAACGTGTAATGTATCAAAGGAATCTCTTTTGCCTTTGTTCAACCAAGAAACTTTAGAGCTCAAGGACAACGCTGTTGTTTTGGAAGGATATAGACTACACCTAAAAAAAAAGATAACAGTGGGACTATAAATGGAACAAAATAGTGGCAAATAGTGCTAATTTGTTTCTCCACACAAACAACTGACGGTTTTGCTTTCACAGTATTTTCTTATTACTTCCAGCAGCAACATGGTTTCATTGATTCGATGTGAAATCATCAACTTATTAATCAGCTGCTGTACTGGACCACAGCAATAAGTGATATAAAATTAACAACCATACAAAGTAGCTTTATTAGAGGACAAATTGACAAGTCATTGTACGGATATAAAAAGAAAGTATCCTGCAGCCTATTGCACATAGAGCCGAAGTGTCCTAATAGGGTCGTACGGTACACCGGTGCTAGTATAGTATGTGACGGCGTGTCGTCACATTGCTGGTTTTACGAGCAGAGGAGCATGTTCGGCAGCGCACAGTCACGGAGTACTTACAAGCAGACACAGTGTGTAGACAGAAAAGGGAGAACTGATGCATTTTGGCTTAAAAACTAATGATAAAGGTGAAGTTGTAACACTTTAAAACATGGCTGGCTAGCATTTTGCAGTGTTTTAGCTACTTCTAAATCACTAATCATCGCCTCCATGGCGACAAATAAAGTGAGTTTCTTACAAGTATCATCCCTGCAGGACGAGGAATAGCGAAACATGCTTCACTACACACCGTAGCTCACCGGCGTCACAATGCAAACAAACGCTTTGTTGGATCTATACCTGACATCCACTGTAATGATACCAATTATTTATCTCTTTTGAAGGAATCTTTCACCTGAGTACAATCTTTGGCCATGTAAACACTGGGACACAGATCAAAGATCAGTTAAACAAGGCAAATATCGGCCTCTGAGTCGATCTCACTGGGAATCGGAACGTCTCTCAAAAAGATAATTTGATGCTGTTTGCGTAGCGTTCACGCTGGTATTGTTCTATGATGGCACCCAAGGCTGGACAGCAAAGAACATAAACATAAGGATTTGCTTGGGCAGCTTTTGTGACATTCTGCCATATTTATTAGCTTATATTAGACAAAAAGCACCTATTTGATGTTGTTTTAACATTCACTACATTCCCATACACTTAATTAGTCTGATTCATTTAATAGTTTGTTTTTTTTGCATTTTCACACCTACGTTTGAAATCCAAGTGTCCATGCAGTCTCTCTAAACCAGGGGTGTCCAAACTTTTTCCACTGAGGGCCGCACACGGAAAAATTAAAACATGTGGGGGCCATTTTAAAATTTTTCATTTTCAAACCATAACAAAATATATGCATTTTTTATTTATTTTACCTTTAGGGGTCCCGGGGACCATAAAGGGTCTCAGTCATTAAAATGTTAAAAATAAGTCAGATTACTATTTGTTTTTTTATTATTTAACGCTTACAGTAAATCTCTATATCAACTTCAAGTTGATATAAAGTAAAACAAATTAAAAAAAAATGTTTTATGGCTTTTCTGTCAAAAACAACTTAGTTTTTTTATAGTAAAACTGAAATATGCAGTATTTAGTAATTAGAGCCCTAAAAGTTCAATAATGCAGGACACCATTAATTTTAATTATTTCATATTTTTGAGTAATCACAGTGAAAAGATAAATAAAAAATCACTACATATATTTGGGATCCAAAAGGTGCCCCACTCATAAAGTGATACATTTTTATTAGGTTTTACTTTCAACACTTAAGTTACGAGATCAACTTCAGATATATCTGTCGATTTTATGCTGGAACTATTATTTTGTTTGTTTTATGCGCTTTTGTCAAAGAAAACTTTTGATGTTTTTATATGGTTACTACGCAATATATGCAATATTTACCACATAAAACATTTTAAAGTGAAATATTTGAAGTAATTGGAGCTCTGAAAATAATTCATTTTAACATGGATTTTTTGTCATTATTTTTTTTTTGAGCAATGGCAAAAAAAGAAAAATGAAGAAAGACAAAAGAAAAAAACAACAGCCTGCATGGCAGCTTTTGTGTCAACATTGCAACTTTTTCTCGATAGATTTCACCTCATTTCACTTTTTTTACTGTTCTTTTTTATTTTTACAATAGTATTTCCAGAAAGTGTGGCGGGCCGGTAAACAATTAGCTGCGGGCCGCAAATGGCCCCCAGGCCGCACTTTGGACACCCCTGCTCTAAACAATTGGTCAGAGGCCATGCGCCTCCTGTACACTGGGAGGTGCTTATTTCCTTTTACCTTTATTAATAGGGTTGCAAAGGGATGGAAAGTTTCCGGTAACTTTCCGGAAATTTACCACGGGAAGTTTGGAAATATTGACCATTTTTTGATTATTCAAAGTTGGACACAGTCCATGGGAATTAACGGGAATATATGGGAATTAATGGGGAATTACAATAATTATACATTATTGGGCACTTGTCTATATGCTGCTGCATTTTTGACGTCGCTCTTTGGACAGTATTTGCAAATGTACACAGCCTTTCCACCTACATTGGTGGGGGTGAAATGTCTCCACACATCAGATGGTGTATGTGGCATTATTCTCTATGTATTTATTTATTCTTGTAAAACACTAGTGCAATGCCACACACATATATAAATAGTCAGCTAAACAATTGGAGTAGTCTTTAAAAATATTTTACTGATGGACAAATGAATAGAAATAGGCTAGATGAATAAATGAACACTCAATCAGCATGCTAAATCAAACTATAACCTACATTCTTGTATGACAACAGAATGGCTAGCAGAACAGAAGGCAGAGGAAACTACACCTTTTGATTTAGTATTTGCTAGTTGAACTTTACAGATCACAAAAAAGGTCAATTCGGATCGCTAACGTCGTTAGCATAAATTAATGCGATTTAACATAGAGAAAATTAGCATCACGGCTAACGAAGAAATATTTTCTATTCATTATGAGACTGTGGTGGTACATAAACCTAACTAGCTAGAGATATTGGCCCCAAAATCATTTAACTAGTACAGCTTGAGTGGAAGTCTGCTGGAGTAGTCTGCAGTCATACAGTAACAAGCAATTACACCTCTGTTAAACTTAAATACCATAGATCAAATATATTTACCCCAGTAATATCATCAAAACTTACCTGCCTGGATGAAGTCCTTGGGCTCAAATAATAGTGTGGCCTCAATAGCCCTGCTGTAGTGTGTAGCATGCTGGGAATTATCTGTGCATGTGATGGAAGAATGCACTGCACATGTGATGGAGGAATGCACAGTGCAGGGTTGAAATTCTGATGAATTTGCATTAAATCGGGTTGTTTTAGCTAATAATCATGCTGCAAGATCTAGCATGTTGCTTTCAATGTTTATTCCCATTAATTCCCATATATTCCCGTTAATTCCCATGGAAAGTTTCCAACTTTGAATATTCACGGAATTTTGCAACCGTACGTATTAATGATTGCTTTTTTCTGGTTGAACTATGACGTCACACTAGGATCTGTGAATCCTTACAGCTTGTTTCACATGATGTCCACTGTAATATTGGCACAGATGACAAATATTACCTCTCTAATGGCTATGCTGATGTTAAATAGCAGACAGCATCAAGAAATGTTCTTATATTGCGCTACGAACATGACTCTACTACCAAGAAAGTATTGGGGCGGATGCAGGTCCGAAGCAAAGAAAGAACGATAAAATAGTTTTTCAAATGAATTTTTGGATGGAGATCATGGAAACAAAAGGCTTTGTGAATTGATGGGAGGAGTTTAAAATCCAAAGAAAAAGACAATGTGTGTCCCGACTGATACTCTTCCAGATGAAGCTTGCTCTTTCCAGTTGTATGGAATACAGAGGTTTTGTTCATCAGTTTGGAGTGTACAAATGCAGCGTGAAGAGGTTTGTGTACTCTTTATTATTCACCTTTAATATATAGGCTCATTCGTGTTTTGTTCGGTAGTCCGAATTAAGCCGGCATTTTACATTTCCTTAGCTACTTTCTTAAATAAATCAGTTTCTTTTTTTTCTACTATCAATGCACTTTAAAATGTTCTGTTCTTTTAAAGTGTGAAGCAAATGAACAGTCTACTCTTTATTCCAATTGTTGCTATGTTTTTATTGAATGGTGCATCTGCGGTCCCCTCCAAGGTTTCTCATTGTCCCATTGAGTTGAGTTTTTCCTTGCCCCGATGTGGGATCTGAGCCGAGGATGTCGTTGTGGCTTGTGCAGCCCTTTGAGACACTCGTGATTTAGGGCGCTATAATTAAACATTGATTGATTGATTGATATTTGCTTCCGGCTTCTTGGCGTTGAGACTAGCGCATGCGCGATACGAAGGGTCCTCTCCGGCCGCACACACCCGCTCGAGACATCTGGTTTTCAATTGCATAATCTAGGTGTGTTAGTGCCACTTTTCAAAAACCGAACACAATTGGATTAAGGTGTTTCCATAAATTATAGGAGGCTTTATTTATAGCCGACCTATTTGAGAAATCTGACTGATTCAGTGCATGGACACGTACTGACTGATAGGTGTCTTTGGTCTATGTAACGTGGTCCATGTAACGTTCACATTTGAGGAAAAAGTCAAAGGAATTCACTTGCAAGCAGACTAGCTTGATGCACACCAAAGTTCGGGTGATCACGTTCATACTTGACCAATTGAACAGAGCCAATGCACTAGAGCAGTGGTTCTTAACCTGGGTTCGATCGAACCCTAGGGGTTCGGTGAGTCGGGCTCAGGGGTTCGGCGGAGGTCAAGACACACCCCACTCATCGTGTAAATAAAAACTTCTCCCTATCGGCGTATTACGGATACGGCAACAGCAGAAGTCACACTGATTTACAGGTGTGTAATTTGTTGTGAGTTTATGCACTGTGGTGGTTTTGTTCTTTGAACAAGGTGATGTTCATGCATGGTTCATTTTGTGCACCACTAAAAAAACATGGTAACACTTTAGTATGGGGAACATATTCACCATTAATTAGTTGCTTATTAACATGCAAATTAGTAACATATTGGCTCTTAACTAGTCATTATTAAGTACTTATTAATGCCTTATTCGGCATGGCCTTATTATAACCCTAACCCTCTAACCCTTACCCTAACCCTAACCAAATAACTCTAAATTAAGTCTTTGTTACTTAGAATATGATCCCCATACTAAAGCGTTACCAAAAACATATAACTGCCTTGAACTTGAAAAAAAATTAAATGTTATTTTTCACTAAAGAAGGGTTCGGTGAATGCGCATATGAAACTGGTGGGGTTCGGTACCTCCAACAAGGTTAAGAACCACTGCACTAGAGTTTGTTTTAACCGAACCAAACGTGACAGGTGTGAATGAACCCTGAGTTTCTGTCACACCTAGGTGAAGTCTTGTCTGGGTTTCGTCTGGTTTCATGTTGTCTTGTCATTTCCTGTTTTATTTTGAAAGGTTAACGCTCCCTCTCATTTCAGATCACTTGCCCTTCCTCCTGTTTCAC
The DNA here is from genome assembly GCF_033978785.1 of Entelurus aequoreus. Taxonomy (NCBI): domain Eukaryota; kingdom Metazoa; phylum Chordata; class Actinopteri; order Syngnathiformes; family Syngnathidae; genus Entelurus; species Entelurus aequoreus. Next base: position 16,315,704 of record NC_084740.1, on the reverse strand, counting down.
TGGTCTGATGTCTCTCCTGATTGCCTGGTTGTGCCCACCTGTGTCACCCTCCCTCATGTGTATAAATGTATCGCCCTCCTCTTGTCCTGTGCCAGAGTATATAGTCTTGTTACTTACCTCCAGCCTTCGTCCACAGTCTTGAACCAAGTTGATAAGTATTGCCTCGCCTTATTCCTTTATTTCTTTGTTCCCTCTGAGAAAGAGTGATTTTCGTTTGCTAAAGATTTTTGGTGAAGTTTTTTGTGCTAATTTCATAGTGCCTTGCCTTCCTTTTTTCCTCCTCTTGGAGCGCTTTACTTTGTAGTTCTCTCTGCTCTTTATAGCGTACTTTCTGTTTATAGTTTCTTGTCTCCTCCTCTGCATGAGTGAGTTACCTTTTTTGTAGCTAATCATAGATTGTTGTTATTTTGTTATTAGATCCGTGTAGAATTTTGCCATTGCCTTTTTCCTCCCTATTGAATGATTTTCCGTTTATTGCTTTATGTCCTATGCTATATATCTTATGTTACTCTAATATATCAAAGATAGATTTTGTAGCCATTTTGTTTCAATCACTCTGTCCAAAGAGATTTCAAAGAAAACTGTTGAAATAAAGCCTCTGTCAATCGTCCCCCTTCTGCACCTGAGTCCTCATTCTCGCCAAGGTTTAACAGTTTTAGTTTGAGGCAGGAAGTCTACCCTTTACCCGGATTGAATAAGAAATGTGTCTGAGAAGTGTGTGAGATTAATCCTGCTTGGATGTCTTCTATGTCAAACTGAACAGTCCAGTTGGAATCAATTGAATTCCCTAAGAATACAATGACCTGGACAAATGACAATATCCATAGAAATGTGTCGAGATACCTTTGTTCATATATTGTATCTGCAGTGAACAGATACTAGTCAGAAAACATCACTTCCCAGAGTTACTGCGGGTTTTGCTTTCAGAGCCTCGGGTCCCTCCGGAGGACTTGCGCTAGAGTGGGACCAGCATGTTTAATGAGGTCCGGTAGAGTCTGAACAGAAAGCATGAGAAACCAGGAGTTTTAAGAATTGACTGCATTGTGAATTGCATTCTGCTTCAACACCTTGTGGGTCAGGCAATGAACATTGGGTAAAATCCCACTCTTGTTTCTGACAGCAAAAGTGGAGGTGTTCTGCAAATGACTTGTGTGTACACACTGTCCATCAAGTCCGTAAACACTTTCCACGTTTAACCTCTTAAACGTTCGGAGGTCCCTGCTTGAAAATGACATGCCCAAAATAAATTGCAATTGCAAACTCTGTGTGAATCATCGTGCTTTCAAACTAAAGATAACTTTTGGGAGATTTTATCTGATGTGATAGCATCACTGCAAAACATATTATAAATTTCACTTGCCTACATTTCTTGCGTCCCAAAAAAGAAGCCTCAGAGTGATTTGGGGCTCAAAATTGCCTAAGATCCATGACTGTGTGCATGTGACATAAATTATAGTGTCAGCAAAATGATTAATGGTGCTAAGCAATCATTCTGCCAAACGTCCATTCATTGGTTATTCCCTCTTACCCTCAACTCCTGGCTGGGATCCATTTATATATTTTACTGCTCCCCTTTAACATCCCATCACACATAAATTCCACAGCAATATCAGTTAATCATGACCAATCAATCTGTCTATCTGGAAGTCTTTGAAGACTCAAAGCAATTCACTCGTCGTTCGATTGTCATGGACCACAAATTCTTGTAAAATAAGCTCAGAATTTGTTGTCTTAATTGTGCAATTACTGTACGTGACAGGTTGATATATAGGGAACAATACCTGGCACCCATCATACATATGTCATATTCATTTTTCCCCTATTGGAAAATGCTGACCTGGTACATGTTAAACACAGGAAGTGAATAACATATCAGTAACTGCTGACATACAGAGAAGGAATGGGATTAAATCAGCTCTAGTTCTTCTACTACTTTTTAGCATTTCTAAATATGTAATGAAATTTAAAGTAACTTTGTTAAGCACATTGGAAATCAACTATTACCATTACCATCTTTTACAACGCTAGGTACCCAGCCTTTGGGATTTGGTATCCACGGCTGGCCAAGCTGTATCCAATACTCCTCAGTCACTATTCACATTACCCTTTTATCAATCCAATTAGCAGCCTCTGCTGTGAGCTGCAGAGGCCTGCAGAGGGTACCAGCGTTAAGCCTCGTCAAGCTTCGCGTCGAAACAAAGCGATGATATGACTTTGGAGTGGGAGGGTGATGTTTCTGACAATTATTATCCTCGGAATCAAACAGGCTGATGAAGATATCTACACAGACAGCCCATGGTAATCTGCATTTTTTTTTAAATAGCAACATGAAATTTTAACATCAAGGTAATTTCACTGAAATCATGAAGCTAATCTAGAATTTCTGCTAGGGTTAAAAACAGACAAGGTCAGGCATCTGGTGAACCATGGGGTTCAAAACTAGAGAGTGACTGTTTTTTTTAGCAGCATATCCCTGAATCTTGAGGAGTATGAGTTTTTGCAGTAGGTCTAAAAAAACAGAGCAGTCCTATAGACAAAGTATAAAACAGGGGTGTCCAAACCTTTTGACTGGGTAGCTGCATTGGGCTAAAAAAAATTGGCCGGGGGCCGAAAGCCAACGGCATGCAAAGTGTGTGTATATATATATATATATATACACACATATATATATATATATATATATATATATATATATATATATATATATATATATATATATATATATATATATATATATATATATATATATATATATATATATATATATATATATATATATATATACACACAAAGTACAGGCCACATCACTTTTCAATGCGGTTTCATTCTTTTCAAGACTATTTACATTGTAGATTGTTACTGAAGGCATCAAAACTATGACACCTGTGAAGTGAAAACCATTTCAGGTTACTACCTCTTGAAGCTCATCGAGAGAATGCCAAGAGTGTACAAAACAGTAATCAGAGCAAAGGGTGGCTATTTTGAAGAAACTAGAATATAAAACATGTTTTCAGTTATTTCACCTTTTTTTGTTAAGTACATAACTCCACATGTGTTCATTCATAGTTTTGATGCCTTCAGTGACAATCTACAATGTAAATAGTCATGAAAATAAAGAAAACACATTGAATGAGAAGGTGTGTCCAAACCTTTGGCCTGGACTGTATGTATGTATGTATATATATATATATATATATATATATATATATATATATATATATATATATATATATATATATATATATATATATATATATATATATATATATATATATATATATATATATATATATATATATATATGTATTCATATGTGCATGTGTGTTTACATATTAAAATAATATAAAATGAATAATTATAATATTTGAATATTAAAAGTATGTGAAAGTTCAACTCCTACCTTGTTTACTTCCGTGACGACCTCTTTAAAGCTTTGTAATCAATCAGAAATATCAAACTGCTAAAAGTCAAACATGGATAAGTGTTACATTTTTCTCATCGTACCTTGCAATGGATGATAATGGGTGTAATTTTGATTTGTTTTGTATGGTGATGGGACATATTTTTATAGTATACACAAAGTTCAGTGAGCAGGTTGTGTTATGTGTGACCATGTGTGTTGACTTTTTGTGCTGTTTGATTTTTTTTTTTCTGCACCAGGACTAAAAAAGGTTGTTTGGTTTGGGTCATACCAGTAAATGCTGCGCATATGAAGACTAGAAAGTTCACATCATGGTCACAAGATTGCAAAAGGTTGCTACCTGTCAGATCCCTGAGTACTTAGATTTAATATGAAAACACCTCACACAGTCAGGTCGCGTATTGAAATTGATCTTGTGTCATCGTCTTGCAGGCCAAATTGAAGTAGATTCCATATTGAGGATGGTGGCAGGCCACATTTGGCCCGCGGGCCGTGGTTTACACCCTTGGTATAGACCAGGGGTCACCAGGCCCGTAAGGACCAGTTGAGTCGCCCGCGGGCCTGTTCTAAAAAAAAAAAAAATTTAATAAAAATATATATATATATATTTTTTTTAAATTAAATCTACATAGAAAAAACACAAGATACACTTTCAATCAGTGCATCAACCCAAACAACCTCCCCCATGCACACTCATCCACACCCACTCACACAAAAGGGGTTATTTCTTTCTGCTACCTGTCATGTCTGTGTTAATCATGTTTTTGTTTTGCTTGGGTTTTGGGCTCTTTTTTTAGTTCCTGGTTGCACTTCCTTGTTTGGTTTGGTTTCCATGGTCACCCATTAGTTTTCACCTGTCTTGTCACGCACCTGTTTCACATCCTCATGTCACGCACCTGTCTCACGTTTTCACTAATCATGTCACCAGTATTTAAGGCCATTGTTGCCAGGCAGTCAGCCTGGCGACATCACTCTGTTCACCCTCATGATCCATGCTGCTCTTCCTTTTGCCCCTCTTGTCATGTCAAGCAAGTTTTGTTATTGTTCAGTTTTTTTCCTTTGTGCTAGTGTTTTGTTTTCATAGTCTAGTTTTGTACTTCCGCCATTGTGCGCGCCTTTTGTTTATCCCCTTTTGAGCTTTTTTTGAGTTAATATATTAAACATGTCCTCACCTGTACGCCACGTTTGGTCCAATTCCTTTGCACCACGGGAGAACAAACCACGCCACAGACCAAGTCTTGACACTACCAATATTCTGGTTCCCACAACATAGACAACACATCTGCAAGGGACACAGTCCCTGAAGCACACATGATTGTATAGGCTGCTGGTCCACTAACATTTTCATAAATTACTATTTTTTATGTAATTATTTTTATACTGTTTTACTTTCTTTTTTATCTAAGAAAATGTTTTTTATTTATTTATCTTATTTTATTTTATTTTTTTAAAAAGGGCCTTATCTTCAACAGACTAGGTTGTCAATTAACACACGAAGTCCCAGAGAAGGGTCAATTGACATTTTTACCTAGAAAACACACAAGAGGGTCATTTGACGCCTAGTCCCCCCTGTGGACACTCCTTTTGTTATGAAAATGTGGCTGTTAGTGGCACACGGCAGGGGGCCACTTGAGCCTGTGTGGGGGAGGGGACCTTACAGCTCAAGCTTTAGTTCTGAGGTAGGTTGTGTGTGTTTTTGCAAGGATCAACAGAATGAAGGGATCAACACTCTGACATTTATTGTTAAAAAAAATACAAAACAAAACATATTTACAAAGAATGAAAAAGCAACTGTTTTCCCAGTTTTGGTGTGGAGGGTTGTTGCAGAAGCAATTGTTATTTTTGTGTGCCAAAAATAGTTTAAAAAAAAAAATTTACAAAGAAAAAAGCATATTTACAAAGAATGAAAAACCATGTCCATGTAAACGTGACTGACATACATTTGAGCAGTCACTCACAATCCTGGCACTGCCATTGCTCCTTTCGGCATTTCCCACATGTATAATTTTTCTGTCTACCTAGACAAACTGCCCCTAACAGCCTCATTACCATAACAAAATGAGTGATTAGTGTATTCGGGAAAAGCGTCGGGCCAAATGACCCCTCTCTGGGTCTTCTAGGTAGACAGAAAAATGCTGGGACTTCTAGTGTTAAATTAGATTTGTTTAAAGGGTTTTTTAAACCAGGCTCAGTCCAGATAATGTCCAAGTCGGACTCAGCAACACACACCTTCATTCATGTACACAGAAAAAAATTAGGGAACACAACAGATTGCATATAATTTATAAACAAAATTACATTTTCAAAATAAGCATTTATGTACAGTCCAGATTATGTCCAGGTCACTCAAATTAGGGAACACAACAACAGATATCATATAATCTATAAACATAATTATACTTTCAAAATAAGCCTTTGAGGACTTCTCATCTTTTTTTTAATGTTTTTTGGCATCATTATCGTTTTCAACCATGTAACTTTCTAAAGTTAGAAAATACTGAATAAATGTTTTAAAGAAAGTAATACTAAGTGAATATCTGTTTTTGGCCTTAAAGATAAACATTTTACCAAGTACTATAATTAAATTGACTAAATCATGATTTTCAATGAACTCTCCTAAAATAACAGAAACCACATTAAGCTTCATAAACAAACCAATCCTTAAACACATTTTTTCAACTTCCACCCAAAACAAAGACACAATATGACAATACCAAAACAAATGCAGGGTGGATTCAGGTTCCTGACAACAAAATCGGCAATCATCTGACTCTGTCATATTCCATAATTTTAACATTTTCCCTGTGGGTAAGAAGTTATAAATAATTTTAATTTGAAAATAACGATTTTGCACATCGATAGTGGTTTTATAGATTAGTTTGAATATGGCATCCCATGGCAACGGGCAGTCAAAAAAGTCCTCCCATTTTCCATTTGTGTTGTATGAGGCAGCCTTCAAAGATTTCTTTATTAAATAAAAATTATATATTTTTCTATTTATTTTAGTTCCTTTTTGCCAACTAGAATTTCTTATTAGAGGTTTACAAACTAATAATTTAGTATTTCCATAATTAATTATTTGTTTCCATCGTTTCCCAATTACTCCAGTTAGTTGATAAAATGAAAAGCTTGAGCAAGCATCACCATACATAGCTCTAAATTCATCATACTTCATAATTTTACCATTATCATTGATAATATCATTGACAAAAATGATTCCTCTTTCAAACATATTTTTCCAAAAGAAAGGCTTTCCATCTATTACAATATTAGAGTTCATCCATATTAACTGCTGCAAAATATTGTCTCTTTTTTCTGGCACATAAAATTGAAAACACCACTATGAGTGGATTGTTTCCTTTATGAACCCCGCCATGTTTCCCAGCAGACTCTCTGGGAGGGGATCATATATAAAAAAGGATACAATTTCTTTTGATACAGTACATGTTTTTTGTCCAACAGGACATTTGTGTACCACTCAATGTTTAAATACATCTTTGGAACAATTGATGCTTTTAAAGACAGACACATAGCTTCAAAGTTGAGAAGTTTCAGGCCCCCATATTCATACTCTTTGTACAAAACCTTTCTTTTAATCTTTTCTGGTTTGCCGTTCCAGACAAAATCGAAGACCCTCCGCTCATAAATCTTAAAAAAGTTTTGTGATGGAGCTGGTAATGACAAAAACAAATAAATAAATTGAGGAATAATTAATGAGTTGGCAATAGACATTTTACCATAAAAGGTTAGGGATTTCCCTTTCCATAATTGCATAATTTTGTCCAGCTTTCTTAGTCGATTATCATAATTTACTGAGCCTAGATCTTCCAGATTTTCTGGGACAACAACACCAAGTATGTTAACTGGTCCATCTGTCCACAAAACAGGCACTTTGCATTCCATTCGAAAGGACGTTCCCTTTAGATTTCCGATCCTTAACATTTTACATTTATCATAATTAAGCTTAAGGCCAGATTGCTGTGAAAATATGTCCAAAAGATTAAGAAGGTTCCGCAAACAATGAGGAAAAATCTTATCTTTGTGAATCAGCCTTTTCTGACATGAACTTCATCAAGAACAAACACAGAACACGCCTCACTGATGCACATCTGCAAGACTCACTCAGACTTGCAGTGTCAAGTTACACACCAGAGTACAACACACTAGTTAACAGCATGCAATGCCAGGCTTCCCACTAACTGACAAAGAAACAGATAACAGATTTGGTGTCCAGTTCAAAGTGTGACATGATTTAAAAATTTGAGAGTTTACTTTTGTATTTTACATGAGTTATTATTTGTACAAACATGGTGCAAAGTAATTCATGATTTGTTAAAAAATGTTAGTGGCTAGCTAGTTAAAATGGGATATTGGGATTTCACAAGACTGTCTTAGAAGTGATCATTTGAAAATGTTCAATTTGAAAAATGTGCACTTAGAGAAAATATACAAATAAAGTGTTGCATATTGATATTTATTTGTTTCTATATATATTTATTGTGAGAAATCATTAAGATGATCAGTGTTTCCACAAAGATAAATATAATTAATTATTAATAATAACAGAGCTAAAGGTAAATTGAGCAAATTGGCTACTTCTGGCAATTTATTTAAATGTGTATCAAACTGGTAGCCCTTCGCATTAATCAGTACCCAAGAAGTAGCCCTTGGTTTCAAAAAGGTTGGTGACCCCTGGTATAGACGATGTCTTTTTTATTTGTTGTCTTGTTTTTGCAATAGATGTTCTTGAAACACATTGTTTCTGTTTTGTAGATAGTCTTACCCCCGTCCTCATCTTACGAGTATTTTGAAATAAGAGCTGTCTCTTGGCTTATTGTTTACAAACTAAGTTGCAATCGTAAATGTGAACTACGAGCCTCCCCAAATGAACTCTGTAAGATTAGCCCCAAAACACCCCGTCTTACTCACGCAAAAAAGCTCACAATGAGATATCGACAGAACTTTGTTTTCCAAACATTGGAAGTGAGAAAGTGAGTGCTGGGAAGAAGAAGAAGAAGATATTCATTGATTTAAAGGTCTAAATCAGGGGTCCCCAAACTTTATGACGCGGAGCCGCATTGGGTTAAAAAAATTTGGCCAGGGGCCAGGCTGTATGTATGTATGTATGTATGTATGTATGTATGTATGTATGTATGTATGTATGTATATATATATATATATATATATATATATATATATATATATATATATATATATATATATATATATATATATATATATATATGATGTCATGTTTTCGATGGGAAAATGCATTTTTAGACAATGTGATTTGCCTGAGCGGCTAGGAGACACCGAGAGTAACAAGCGGTAGAAAATAAATTAGAAAGGACAGATTTTAAAAAATCAATAATTTAAAAAAAAAATAGAAAATATGTATATATATATATATATATATATATATATATATATATATATATATATACATATATATATGTATATATATATATATATTTTTTTATTTTTATTTTTTTAAACTTAGGACTTTCCGCGGACCGGATTTTGGACGCTGGTGGGCCGTACCCCTGGTCTAAATCATCAAAAACACAACCGACAGTTAGCCGACTTGGCAAGGCAGTTTGAGCGTAGCACTGCTAGTGCGTATTATGCCAAAAGGACATTAAAATAATATCTAAATGGAATAAGCTGCTGATGGTGTGTTTGACGTAGATACTGTCAAAGTCTGCTCTCAAATGTAAATAAATGCTGTACATCATTATTACATCACTGTACTTGTTTGTTGTGCATGCTATTGTATTGTTTTCTAGCAATATTTATTATCTAAAAGTCTGTTTTTCCTTTTAAAAGACATGTTACATTGTGGTGTTTTAAGTGGGCCAAACAGGTTAAATTAAATTGTAACTCATTTTATTTGGCACTGATTATGGCACTGATTTGAAATACGACTGTTTTGAGTCATAGAACCAATTAAGCTTATATGTAGAGGTAGTACTGGATACAAATGACGTAATATTTATTTTCATAGCTTATTATTCTCTTATTCATATCTTAGTTTGTTTGCAAAAGCATTTCGGCAAACACTGTATTAAATGGTCTTGACGCTGCTCACAATAAACCAAGGCTGTTCTGAAAACATCCCAGCGAGGACGTCACAGTGATAGCCGCTCTGACATTCCTTCAACAACACCTTGGAGTTGAACTTTGCTCGTCACGCCTGCAGAGCGGCTCCAGGCCTATAGACCCAGCAACACTACACCCTCACCCCCACGCCGCGTCTTTGCCACCTCTTCACCCCACGTGGTATGATGGACAACAGAGCAGCGCCCTAGTGGCTGGCAGCTTACGAGCCTGCCCCCTCACCTCCTGTTGCAAGTCTTGTGGTTTCTATGTAAAATATTTATGTGTGCTTATTGGCTATCAAGTTTTTGTTCTCTGCCCCAGTCCTGCCCCCTGCCCCCAAAAGGAGCTCAATCTGAGATTGACTTTTTATTTTACTCATCCTTCCCCAGCGTCTACCTTTTTCCACCGTTCCTGTTTCACCTGTACAATGTGTGTGGGATCTGAGCCTGAGGATGTTGTTGTGGTTTGTGCAGCCCTTTGAGACACTTGTGATTGATTGATTGATTGATTGATTGATTGATTGATTGATTGATTGATTGATTGATTGTCTCATCTTGAAAAGGGTTTGTGGTGAAAATGAAATTTGGTTGTACTCGTGCAATGACAATAAAGAGCATACCATACAATGTTGCTATCCACAACTCGCATTTTGTATTAAAAGAGTTTGTTTTCAGCATCTTATATTTTTGAGAAAAAAAAAAATGTTTTGTGTTTTAATATATGACTGGCAACATTTAAATTGAAATGTGTTTAGGAAGCAGATTTTCACTTAAACAGTGCGGTCATTGTCTTTATGCTATTTTGTGGTATTTGATCAAAATATGATTTGACCCTTTGGTGAGCTGCTCAAAATCAACTGGCTACAGTAACAAGCTACGGGTTGGAGACCCTTGATCTAGTGGAATAGCCAAGATGTAAGATTTCAAACTGGCGCTATATGACCAAGAGTGTGCCCTTCAGATCACCCATGACCTGCGAAATAATCAAACTCGCCTGATTAATGGGTCTCGTAGTCTCCCCTGAGGCAATCGCACTTAAAAGGGTTGGACCAAACTGTAACAAATGGGACGGTTGGCAATCTTGCTTTATTGTGTCAATAACCTGGGCTATCGATTAATCAGCAATTTTACTGGCGATCCACGCCATAATTGCTCGGGTGAAAGTCATTCTTTATTGCTAACCCAAGACTCCCTGATTGCATGTGCTGTGTGTGTAACCATTTTCATTATCTGGGATCAGACGGTAAACATCTATTGAGGAAAATACCAAAGTCATCTGTGTTAGCATTTGGTCACTGGTGTAACGACATATAGTTACGCCCCACAATAGATGGGAGGGTTTTTGTCAGAGTTTACAAGGCCGTAAAATACATACACACAATAAAACAAATATAAAGCAGCTACTTCGCGGAGGAAGATGGGGTGGGGGTTATGGTAAGAAGAAACTAATTGAAGAGTTGTAAATAACATCTTCTAAAACAGCCTACATCAAAACATTAGCAGGGACGGTAAGGCTGCAATAAAATGTAATGTGTAATGTTATGAGAAGAGCAAGATAACACACATATACTAATGCTTTAACCAGAGTTATTCAACTGGCGGCCTGGAGGCCAAATCTGGCCTGGAAATGACGCCATGCCAAGGTCAGTTCAAAATTTGGGGGACAACATTTTTGCAGCAAATTCCTAAAAACCCTATAGTGGTCCAGCTGTGTAGAGGAACTCCGACCAATTTGAACACGGATCCTTGCATTGACATTTTAAACTTGCTAGCAAAAGTAAAACACCAAGGTCCAAACTTGCGATTTATATGACTGAGGCGTTCTTTTTGAGTCTTCTCCTTTTTGCCGGTTACACTTTTTTTTTTTTTTTCCGTAATGTGATTTATGTAAGCAAAGTTTTGCTGTAGCTTTTTTACTTCAGCTGCAGTCTGTAGTCATGTATTCAACATCTTTAGTTATACTAGTAATGTTCCTCAAGGTTCCGTTTTAGGTCCTCTCTTTTTCATCATTCAACTGCTATTGAACTGCTGGCCCGCTAGTTTAGTTAAAACATTTTAAAAAATGTGAGAATCATATTTTTGCAACAGATTCTTAAAAACACACACATATATATATATATATATATATATATATATATATATATATATATATATATATATATATATATATATATATATATATATATATATATATATATAGTACAGGCCAAAGGTTTGGACAAACCTGCGCATTCAATGCATTTTCTTTATTTTCATGACTATTTACATTGTAGATTGTCACTGAAGGCATCAAAGCTATGAATGAACACGTGGAGTTATGTACTTAACAAAGAAAGGTGAAATAACTGAAAACATGTTTTATATTCTAGTTTCTTAGCCACCCATTGCTCTGATTACTGTTTTGCACACTCTTTGTATTCTCTCGATGAGCTTTAAGCACACCTGTGAAGTGAACACCATATCAGGGGACTACCTCTTGAAGCTCATCGACTTTATATTATATCTTTATATATACATCATACATATGCGTTACATATATATGTACACACACACACACATATGTATACATATATACACACACATTTATACATACATGTATATGTAAACATATACACTTATATATAGATATATTCTGATAATGACATAATCACTGTGATAACAATCCCTGGCCGCAGTTCTGTTAGGTACTCATCTGGACTGTGGAACCATTGGCACACGTGTTTGTATGTCAGAAACTGCCATTTGGGCTTTATGTTTTATTGTTTTGTTTTTAAAGGCCTACTGAAATGCAATTTTTGTATTTAAACGGGGATAGCAGATCTATTCTATGTGTCATACTTGATCATTTTGCGATATTGCCATATTTTTGCTGAAAGGATTTAGTAGATTATTAGTAATGTGACACAGGAGGAAATAGTTATAATCGTGAAAAAATGTAAATCTAAGACTTCAACTGATTGTAATGGAATTGATATGGATAAAAAAGGTTATAGAAGAGATCTCAGGACCATTAATGTATATTAGTAACCTATCATTTCAAACAGGTACATTTCCAAACAAAATGAAAATAGCTAAAGTTGCACCAATTTATAAGACTGGAGATAAACATCAATTTACAAATTATAGACCTGTTTCTTTACTTCCACAATTTTCTAAAATCATTGAAAAACTGTTTAATAACAGATTAGAGAGTTTCATAAATAAAAATAGAATACTCGAAGAGAACCAATATGGATACAGAGCTAATGTCTCAACTTCAATGGCTTTAATTGAAATTACAGAAGAAATTACCAATGCAATAGACAGTAAAAAATGTGCAGCAGCAGTTTTTATGGATCTAACTAAAGCATTTGACACAATTAATCACAATATTTTAATCAAAAAACTAGAACGATATGGCATCAGAGGGTTAGTCTTAAACTGGATAAGAAGTTATCTAACGAACAGGAAACAATACGTGAAGCTAGGCGAACACATGTCTACAACGCTAAATATATCCTGTGGTGTACCTCAGGGATCAATATTAGGACCTAAATTATTCAATCTCTATATAAATGACATTTGTAAAGTTACAAAAGATTTAAAGTTAGTATTATTTGCGGATGATACAACAGCGTTTTGTTCAGGAGAGAACACACAGGAGATAATACAAATAATAACAGAAGAAATTAACAAATTAAAAAGATGGTTTGACAAAAACAGACTATCGTTGAATCTTAGTAAAACTAAAATAATGCTATTTGGTAATAGTAGAAGAGAAAGTCAAACACAAATACAAATAAAATAAACTCAAACTCAAACTCAAACTCAAACTCAAACAATGACGATAAAGATCGCAACTTTTGGTATCTGACAAAAAAAAGCCTTGCCCCTACCGGAAGTAAAGTGACGTAGTCAGTTGAACATTTCCGCAAAGTTCCCTATTGTTTACAGTGATGGCGGCCAGAAGTGAGAGCGATTCGGACCGAGAAAGCAACAATTTCCCCATTAATTTGAGCGAGGATGAAAGATTTGTGGATGAGGAAAGTGCAAGTGAAGGACTAGTGGGGAGTGGAAGCGATTCAGATAGGGAAGATGCTGTGAGAGGCGGGTGGGACCTGATATTCAGCTGGGAATGACTACAACAGTAAATAAACACAAGACATATATATACTCTATTAGCCACAACACAACCAGGCTTATATTTAATATGCCACAAATTAATCCCGCATAACAAACACCTAGGTGTTTGTTATGCTAGCTCCTAGCTCCCGTCCATATAACCCACCAATACAATTCAAACACCTGCACAACACACACAATCACTCAGCCCAAAGGACCGTTCATCTAACCCAAGGTTCATAAAGCTTATATATTTACCCAAAGTTACGTACGTGACACGCACGTACGGGCAAGCGATAAAATGTTTGGAAGCGCAGCTGCGTACTCACGGTAGCACGTCTGCGTCTGTGTATCCAAATCAAAGTAATCCTGGTAAGAGTCTGTGTTGTCCCAGTTCTCTACAGGCGTCTGTGTATCAAAGTCAAAGTCCTCCTGGTAACAGTCTCTGTTGTCCGAGTTCTTCGATCTTGACTGCATCTTTCGGGAATATAAACAATGAAACACCGACTGTGTTGTGTTGGTGACTTCCCTCGCAAAATACTCCGCTTCACACCGACAACTTTCTTCTTTGCTTGCTCAGCTTCTTTCTCCATAATGCAATGAACAAATTGCAACATATTCACCAACACAGATGTCCAGAATACTGTGGAATTATGAAATGAAAACAGAGCTATTTTGTATTGGCTTCAATGGGCTACCGATTCTCCTGTTTCACTGGCTACGTCACGCGCATACGTCATCATCCAAAGGCGTTTCCAACCGGAAGTTTAGCGGGAAATTTAAAATTGCACTTTATAAGTTAACCCAGCCGTATTGGCATGTGTTGCAATGTTAAGATTTCATCATTGATATATAAACTATCAGACTGCGTGGTCGGTAGTAGTGGGTTTCAGTAGGCCTTTAATTTTTTGTATTGTGTTTTTATATGTTTAATGGATATTAAGGTCCGCAATAAAGATTGATGGTAAACACATTTACCTATACACATAAACATGAATATATATATATATATATATATATATATATATATATATACACACGCAAATATACATACAAGTATATGTACACTTATATACACACAGATATATTTATATATACACGCTTCTGCACTTATCTTGAAGCCTAGGCCTCACACTTTGGTATAGTGTTGTATGTTTGCGGCATGTTACAACCTAACACCATTTTTTTTTTTTTGTCGAGCTTAAGGTAACAAATTGAAAGCAATCTTCCTTAAAGCTTCAATGATAGCCCAGCATTTTGTCAGCCCTTAAAGGAAAACCCGTGAGTCACACAGCCTGTAAGAGGAGGGATGGCGATGACTTGTCTTGGGATAAACATGCAATGTTGTTGCATCTCAGGGACAGGGGAGGAGATTGCCCCAATCAATCTAATGCCTCTCCTCCTGCAGTAATCATTTCCACAGACAACATGGCACCTCATTATGCAGATTCCCTCTCTGTGTCAGTCAAAATTCAAGACACCTTCACGACAAGTCTCAGACAAGGTTGACGGAAACAGCATTAAAATAGAACATACACTATATTGCCAAAAGTTTTTGGCCACCCATCCAAATGATGAGAATCAGGTGTCCTAATCACTTGGGCACTTAGGCATAGAGACTGTTTCTACAAACATTTGTGAAAGAATGGGCCGCTCTCAGTGATTTCCAGCGTGGAACTGTCATAGGATGCCACCTGTGCAACACATCCAGTTGTGAAATTCCCTCGCTCTTAAATATTACAAAGTTAACTTTATTATAGGAAAAGTGAAGAGTTTGGCAACAACAGCAACTCAGCCACCCACCAAGTGGTAGGCCACATAACTGACAGAGAGGGGTCAGCGCATGCTGAAGTGCATACTGCAAAGGCTTTCTGCACTGTCAGTTGCTACAGAGCTCCAAACTTCATGTAACCTTCCAATTAGCCCACGTACAGTACGCAGAGAGCTTCATAGAATGGGTTTCCATGGCCGAGCAGCTGCATCAAAGCCATACATCACCAAGTCCAATGCAAAGCGTGGGATGCAGTGGTGTAAAGCGCGTCGCCACTGGACTCTAGAGCAGTGGAGACGCCTTCTCTGAAGTGATGAATCACGCGTTTCCATCTGGCAATCTGATGGACCAGTCTGGGTTTGGAGGTTGCCAGGAGAACGCTACATTTCGGACTGCATTGTGCTGAGTGTGAAATTTGGTGGCGGAGGAATTATGGTGTGGGTTTGTTTTTCAGGAGTTGGGCTTGTCTTCTTAGTTCCAGTGAAAGGAACTTTGAATACTCCAGGATACCAAAACATTTTGGACAATTCCATGGGATGGCACTTCAAGTTCATATGTGAGTAAAGGCAGGTGGCCAAATACTTTTGGCAATATAGTGTATATTTCTGATGTCAATACATGTATTTTTTGTGTATTCAAACATGAGCAACACCACAGGATGTCACATGAAAAGCTTCGTGTCGTACAAAATTGTTCTGTTTTTTTTTCTCTCATCTTTCCACGCCTTACCGTGACTCACCAGCCCCCCTTCAGTGAGTCATTGTAAAATGGAGTTGTGTCTGCACCAGATAGCTGTGGTGATTCTCGTACGGTAAACCATTTCTCGCCGGAGCAGGGGGAATTAGACTCGATGCCTGAACCCGAACCCTGCAGAATCAATACTTTGCAGGGGAAAAAGGTGCCGAGAACAACCACCAAACACTGGCCACTCATTTCAAGTGCACCACTTTAATACTTTACTTAAAGGGGAACTGCCCTTTTTTTTTAAAAATTGTGTCCATCATTCACAATCGTTTTGTAAGACAAACACACATACAGTCGTGGTCAAAAGTTTACATACACTTGTAAAGAACATAATGTCATGGCTGTCTTGAGTTTCCAATAATTTCCACAACTCTTATTTGTTTGTGTTTAGAGCACGTACTTGTTGGTCACAAAAAACATTCATGAAGTTTGGTTCTTTTATGAATTTATTATGGGTCTACTGAAAATGTGACCAAATCTGCTGGGTCAAAAGTATACATACAGCAATGTTAATATTTGCTTACATGTCCCTTGGCAAGTTTCACTTCAATAAGGCGCTTTTGGTAGCCATCCACAAGCTTCTGCTTGAATTTTTGACCACTCCTCTTGACAAAATTGGTGCAGTTCAGCTAAATGTGTTGGTTTCCTGACATGGACTTGTTTCTTCAGCATTGTCCACTCGTTTAAGTCAGGACTTTGGGAAGGCCACTCTAAAACCTTAATTCTAGCCTGATTTAGCCGTTCCTTTACCACTTTTGACGTATGTTTGGGGTCATTGTCCTGTTGGAACACCCAACTGCGCCCAAGACCCAACATCCGGGCTGATGATTTTAGGTTGTCCTGAAGAATTTGGAGGTAATCCTCCTTTTTTATTGTCCCATTTACTCTCTGTAAAGCACCAGTTTCATTGGCAGCAAAACAGTCCCAGAGCATAATACTACCACCACCATGCTTGACGGTAGGCATGGTTATTCCTGGGATTAAAGGCCTCACCTTTCCTCCTCCAAACATATTGCTGGGTATTGTGGCCAAACAGCTACATTTTTGTTTCATCTGACCACAGAACTTTCCTCCAGAAGGTCTTATCTTTGTCTATGTGATGTCAGATGAAACTAAAATTGAGCTGACATCCATACACAACTGTATGTCTCTCTTTTTTGCATGCATTCTAACTTGTAAATAAATGCAAGCAAAAGTCCGCTTACTGGGAGTCGCTCTATTCTACCTAAAAAGGGCTTAAAAAAACGTCCAAACACCTCCATTAAATTGTAAATGGGTTATACTTGCATAGCGCTTTTCTACCTTCAAGGTACTCAAAGCGCTTTGACACTATTTCCACATTCACTCATTCACACACACATTCACACACTGATGGCGGGAGCTGCCATGCAAGGCCCTAACCACGACCCATCAGGAGAAAGGGTGAAGTGTCTTGCTCAAGGACACAACGGACGTTTTCGGGTCTCATTATGTCTCGCATTAAAAGATTACAGTTGGTACAAAATGCGGCTGCTAGACTTTTGACAAGAACAAGAAAGTTTAATCATATTACGCCTATACTGTATATACCTTTATATACATATATATACCGTATTTTTCGGAGTATAAGTCGCACCGGAGTATAAGTCGCAACGGCCGAAAATGCATAACAAAGAAGGAAAAAAACATATAAGTCGCACTGGAGTATAAGTCGCACTGGAGTATAAGTCGCGTTTTTGGGGGAAGTTTATTTGATAAAACCCAACACCAACAATAGACATTTGAAAGGCAATTTAAAATAAATAAAGAATAGTGAACAACAGGCTGAATAAGTGTACGTTATATGACGCATAAATAACCAACTGAGAACGTGCCTGGTATGTTAACACAACATATTATGGTAAGAGTCATTCAAATAACTATAACATATAGAACATGCTATACGTTTACCAAACAATCTGTCACTCCTAATTGCTAAATCCGATGAAATCTTATACGTCTAGTCTCTTACGTGAATGAGCTAAATAATATTATTTGATATTTTACGGTTATGTGTTAATAATTTCACACATAAGTTGCTACTGAGTATAAGTCACACCCCCGGCCAAACTATGAAAAAAACTGCGACTTATAGTCCGAAAAATACGGTACATACATATACATATATACATATATATATATATATATATATATATATATATATATATATATATATATATATATATATATATATATATATATATACTGGCTCACCTGCACTGGATTCCTGTGCACTTAAGATGCGACTTCAAGGTTTTACTACTTACATAAAAAATACTAAAGGGTCTAGCTCAATCCTATCTTGCGGATTGTATTGTACCATATGTCCTGGCAAGAAATCTGCGTTCAAAGAACTCCGTCTTATTAGTGATTCCCAGAACTCCAAAAAAGTCTGCGGGCTATAAAGCATTCGGGCTCCAGTACTCTGAAATGCCCTCCCGATAACAGTTAGAGATGCTACCTCAATAGAAGCATTTAAGTCCCATCTTAAAACTCATTTGTATACGCTAGCCATTAAATAGACCCCCCTTTTTAGACCAGTTTATCTGCCATCTCTTTTCTGCTCCGCCCCCCTCTCCTCCTTGGAGAGGTTATTAGGTGACCACAGATGATGCGCTAGCTGTTCAAAGTCGGGACCCAGGGTGGACCACTCATCTGTGCATCAGTTGGGGACGTCTCTGAACTGCTGACTTGTCTCCACTCAGGATGATCCCCTGCTGGCCCCACTATGGACTGGACTCTCACACTATTATGATAGATTCACTATGGACTGGACTCTCACACTATTATGTTAGATCCACTATGGACTGGACTCTCACACTATTATGATAGATTCACTATGGACTGGACTCTCACACTATTATGATAGATTCACTATGGACTGGACTCTCACACTATTATGTTAGATCCACTATGGACTGGACTCTCACACTATTATGATAGATTCACTATGGACTGGACTCTCACACTATTATGTTAGATCCACTATGGACTGGACTCTCACACTATTATGTTAGATTCACTATGGACTGGACCATACTTGCCAACCCTCCCGAATTTTCCGGGAGACTCCCGAAAACCTCCCGGGACAATATTCTCCTGAAATATCTCCCGGTTTTCAGCCGGAGCTGGATGCCACGCCCCCTCCAGCTCCATGTGGACCTGAGCGAGGACAGCCTTTTTTCACGTCCGCTTTCCCACGATATAAACAGCGTGCCTGCCCAATCACGTTATTCCATACGAGGCGTCCGGCATACCGCCGATGAGCATGCTGCAGATGGAGAAGATCTTCTCGGCGTCCGTGTTGGCGCACACGTTTAAAGCCGACGCTGGTCAGGCTGCTGAGGGTGAAGTAGAGGGCGGCGATGTACGAGCTGCGCACCGATGGGCCGTCGACCGTGTTGTTGATGTAGGGCAGTGGTCCCCAACCACCGGGCTGCAGCCCGGTACCGGTCCGTGGAAAGATTGGTACCGAGCCGCAAAAGAAAAAATAAAACTTTTTTTTTTTTTTTTTATTAAATCAAAATAAACACAAGCTACACTCACAATTAGTGCACCAACCCAAAAAACCTCCCTTCCCCATTTACACTCATTCGCACAAAAGGGTTGTTTCTTTCTGTTATTAATATTTCTGGTTCCTACATTATATATCAATATAGATCAATACAGTCTGCAGGGATACAGTCCGTAAGCACACATGATTGTATGTTTTTATTAACCTCCGTCGGACAAAATTTCAAGCGTTGACCGGTCCGCAGTTACAAAAAGATTGGGGACCAATGTGGAATGCGCTCCTAACAGGTGTAAAAGAAAGGGCATCTCTATCCTCCTTCAAAACCGCACTAAAACAACACCTACAGGCAACTTCAACCCTAAACTAACTTTCTCTGATGATGCAATTGTTGATGACTGGAGTGTTGATACCAACCAATCCTAATAATAAATAAAAGTTTCAATCTATCAAACCACTGACGTAGGGCATCTCCAGGCGTTAGCCCAGCTCATGGAGCCATCCTTGGGGAAGAGACGGGAGGACAACAGGGTGACAAGAACTAAATCATCCAGACTAGAGATAAATTGTAATATGATGTTTATCTTACCTAAAAATAAATACATTTATTAATTAAAAAAACAACAACTAAATACATTTTTACTATATTTTGCTAAAAACATCAACATTAATTGTATTTTTATTTGTATTTTTTCTGACTCCTTATTACATCCAGCCATAGAATTACACATTGAAATAAACATACTTGAAGTAATTAATTTTAAATGATCATAAAAATTCATTTAAAATGACCATATTTAATTATTAAAATAATTGCTTGTTTATCAACAACTTTAGCATTTTATTCATTACATTTTGAAGCTCTCAGAAGCCAAGTTATGTTATAGTCCTTAAGATTTATTTATGCAAGTTTGAAGTATCAATCATCTAAACACAGTTTTGTTTGCATATTTTCAGGATGTAGATATATATATATATATATATATATATATATATATATATATATATATATATATATATATATATATATATATATATATATATATATATATATATATATATATATATATATATATATATATATATATATATATATATATATATGAAATACTTGACTTGGTGAATTCTAGCTGTGAATATACTCCTCCCCTCTTAACCACGCCCCCACCCCACACACCCCCCACCTCTCGAAATCGGAGGTCTCAAGGTTGGCAAGTATGGACTGGACTCTCACACTATTATGCTAGATCCACTATGGACTGGACTCTCACACTATTAACAAGATCGACGTCCATTGCACCGGTTGCCCAGGGGTGGTGTCCCCACATCTGCGGTCCCCTCCAAGGTTTCTCATTGTTATCCCATTGGGTTGAGTTTTTCCTTGCCCTGATGTGGGATCTGAGCCGAAGATGTTGTTGTGGCTTGTGCAGCCCAATGAGACACTCGTGATTAAGGGCTCTATAAATACACTTTGATTGATTGATTGACTTCGACTTTTGTAGTATAGTAGCTGCACTCCGTTTTTAGCGACTTTACTGGCCGTGTCAATGGGGCGGAGTAGATAAGAGAGTGGCATTTACACCCCCCCAAAAGTCCGCCTCAATGTCATACGTATACTGTATATGCAAATGCACAGCAGCTATAGCAGAGTCTCTGTTCTCCGACAGGCTGTGAAAATGGGTAATTTGAAAAAGGCCATACCATGGAGACACGCTGAGAGGAGCCTAATAACAGAATAGCGATTTAATGGACGTCGCTGGAACTTCAATCTATCAATCTATATCAGCTCGCTCACGTGGGAACTCTCCTCCCAAAGCCCTTTCTGAGCTATCTGCGAGGACTAATAGAAATGAGAACGCATAAATAAACACGGTTGGATATAAATAGCCGCAGAGAGAGAGAGAGAGGATACTGAACGATCTCGTATCCGATATCGTGGCACAACATGTGTAATAAGGAAACCCTTTTATTAATTTTTCTTGCTTTTCCCCATCTCGCTCGTTTTCTCGCCCATGCTCTAGCAAGATAACTCAAAGAAGGCCTCGCATGTCCCCAGGACATTTTCATTAGCCACTCTTTAATTCAGCCTGACCCCCTTTCAACTGTGATCAACCAGTGGGAGCGCTGATAAGGACCTGCCACTCACATTAAAGCGGCGGTGGAACCCAACAGCAAATTGACTCTCCGTTATTGGTGGAGGCTCTCAGACTCCGCCGTCACTGGAGGCTCAGTGCGAACTGAAAACACAGCGACAATGATAATATGTGTTCATTCATCCCTGCCCTCCATTTACTACAGCGCGGAGGCGTTGACGGAGCAGAATACCAATATGCGCGGTTATTAATAGACAAGGGATTTCTGAAAGCAAAATTAATGTGGGACACTTTTTCTATTCCATTCCTAGAGGCAAGTAGCAGTGTCGTGAAACTACATGAGCCGTGTATTTAATTAGGCCCAGTGAAAGCAAACAAGATAGGACTAATGCAACTAGGAAAAATAGAGTATACAATTAGCATACATACAGTCGTGGTCAAAAGTTTACATACACTTGTGAAGGACATAATGTCATGGCTGTGTTGAGTTTCTAATAATTGCTACAACTCTTTTTTTTTGTGATAGAGTGATTGGAGCACATACTTGTTGGTCACAAAAAAACAGACATGAAGTTTGGTTATTTTATGAATTTATGATGGGTCTACTGAAAATGTGACCAAATCTGTTATTGTGACATCACATGGACAGAGATAAGACCTTCTGGAGGAAAGTTCTGTGGTCAGATGAAACAAAAATGTAGCTGTTTGGCCACAATACCCATTATTATGTTTGGAGGAGAAAAGGTGAGGCCTTTAAAGGCCTACTGAAATGATTTTTGTTTATTTAAACGAGGATAGCAGATCCATTCTATGTGTCATACTTGATCATTTCGCAATATTGCCATATTTTTGCTGAAAGGATTTAGTAGAGAACATCGACGATAAAGTTCGCAACTTTTGGTCGCTGATAAAAAAAAGCCTTGCCTGTTCCGGAAGTAGCGTGACGTCGCAGGTTGAAAGGCATCGTGCTTAACTGTAGATAGAAACAGAAGAAATAAGCCCCTGACTGGAAGGATAGACAGAAGATCAACAATACTACTATCAGGAGACACCGAACCAAACCCTGGATCTGGAACCAGACGGTTAATGCTGTCCAGCCTGACAAAGCCTATAGCAATGCTGTTGCTAACGACGCCATTGAAGCTAACTTAGCTACGGGACCTCGACAGAGCTATGCTAAAAACATTAGCTTTCCACCTACGCCAGCCCTCATCTGCTCATCAACACCCGTGCTCACCTGCGTTCCAGCGATCGACGGCGCGACGAAGGACTTCACCCGATCATCGATGCGGTCGGCGGCTAGCGTCGGATAGCGCGTCTGCTATCCAACTCAAAGTCCTCCTGGTTGTGTTGCTGCAGCCAACCGCTAATACACCGATCCCACCTACAGCTTTCTTCTTTGCAGTCTCCATTGTTAATTGAACAAATTGCAAAAGATTCACCAACACAGATGTCCAGAATACTGTGGAATTATGTGGTGAAAACAGACGACTTAAGCTGGCAACCGTGCTATTCCAAAATGTCTGATTCAACCCTTGACGTCACGCGCAAACGTCATCATACCTAAACGTTTTCAGAAGGATATTTCCCGGGAAATTTAAAATTGCACATTGGCATGTGTTGCAATGTTAAGATGTCATCTTTGATATATAAACTATCAGACTGCGTGGTCGGTAGTAGTGGGTTTCAGTAGGCCTTTAAGTCATAATGAATATAAAATTTAATGTAAACATTGTATATTTTGACACTGTTAAGTTCCTCAAGAGAACTTCCGCTTGCTTAACGATGGTTGCTCTTTGTGTTGCTCAATGTGTGCTTGTTGTGCTGTAATTATTGTGTTGGAAAGTTATTATAACTTGGGCCTGATCTACTAAGATCCAAACACTACACGCTGAACAGCCTTTGCAAACCATGAAATTGCGTGTACTCTCGCTAGTGTTACCATATCTGAGTTTTTGTGTAGAAATATGGGAAAACAACCACAAATGTGCGCTTCATTCACTAACTGTGTTACAAAAAAGATCAACTAGAATACTACATAATGTTGGATATGGAGAACATACAAACCCTTTATTTATTGAATCACAAATGCAGAAATGTAATGATTTGGTGCATTTGCAAACAGCTAAAATGATGTACAACGCAAACTATAATAAAAATAAAATGAATATACAGTAAATAAATAGTAAATACATAGAACTAAATAAGCTATTTCATAACTAATAGGATACAAAGTAAAATACAAATGACTTCAATAAATTAATTAATATCAGGTAAAAGCCAAATCAAAAAGGTGGGTCTTAAGCCTGCTCTTAAAAACATGAACGTTCTTAAAAGTCTTCTCTGAGAAGGAAGCCTTCTTGCATACGTTCGTGATCCGCGTAGCACAAACTTAAGGCTTTTTCTGCCTTGTGACGACCTGTCAACTCGTCCAACGTATGTTAACTGGGATTAGCTACTGCCCGCTGCCGGGATTTACACCAAGGATGGATGGATGTATAGAAATAAGGGTGTTATATACGTGCTGAAGGGTGTCAACTCAGCGGGTGTGCTGTCCGAATGCTTGGAAGACTGAGGGGGATGACTAAAATTGCTTCAGCCTGAAGGTAGAGTGAATGATTGGATGGGTCACAACTTTCGAATGTTCGCAGTCGGCGCTCCGCTGCTGCAGAGAGATCATCGTATATATAAAAACATGTCAGTCAGCAGCAGATTCATTGTCCAATTCATTCGTAAGCCACACTTATACTTGTAAAAGCCTGCTCCTTAACTTATTCCGAACATCCCTGCAATTTCTTCACCGTGTACTTTACCAAGGCAAGCCGCATGACGTTACAGCGTCTAATCTTTACTGCAAATCTCATTACAGCTGACATATGATGACATGTCTGCAGTATGGTTAAAACCAGCAGTGAACAATCCAGATATTGTCAGATCACATATCCTCCTAAACACTCCAGGTGGTTGTTTCGGGCCACAATGACTAGAGGGGTCAGATAATTGTGGCAACCAGTCATTTCAGTGGCTGATTATCAACGTGGGCGTTGTGCTCTGCAGGTAATTACTGTTCTAATTTGATGGACCGAATTGAATTATCTCATGGAAACAATTATACTTAGTCTGTGCTAAACCTTTATGTAGTGCAGGGGTGGGCAATGAATTTTTACCGGGGGCCGCATGAGCAACCTGAGCACTGCTGGAGGGCCACATCGACAATATGTCAATTAAATTTTGCTCAATATTATTTTTGATATATACCGTAAGATAAATAATGATAATAATAATAATAATAATAATAAAACTTCCATTTAACCTAACTTAACTTTATACCAAAAGCACTGCTTTGGAAATCATTTGTACCCCTTTAGAGATCACATTTCGTTCCCCTTAAACATCCTCATGTTGCACAATGAAATGTAAGCATAGGATGAAGTGTGCATTCCTGTAACTTTCTCTAGAAACAGCATTCCATGATTAATATAAATAAATTAACATTAATAATAAATGACAGTAAAATAAGCACACGTATGACTGAGGAGTCATAGTGTAACTTTGTGTGGTGTTTGAGTTGTCCGACTTTTTGTGTGGCCATAAACGCACCAGTGGTTTGGTGGTATGCGTGTTGGTGACAGATGACAAGTTGGTTTTGGCCTGGTTTGTACGGCAGAAAAGGACTCGTTTTTCGAGATAGAAGTGTTTTACTCATGTTTTTGGTGTGGTTATGGCCGAATATAAACAGTTTTGCTCAATAAAGTGATCGATATAATTCCTGGCCTCGAAGCATCTCGATAGACGTTACAATAATTGAACGGTGTTCAATTGAACGGTGTGGACGAACACCGTTAGGGCCGCTTGTTGTCACTGTCACTCAAAGTTGCATTGCAAAATTACACAGAATAAATGTGTTTATTTTGTTTAGAATTCAGATGGGATTTGATTTGGTGCGCGGCATATATTTGCTGTGCACAGAGGACGCTTGAGCAGTGCGCAATTGCGCAGGCGTGCACTTTAGAGGGAACGTTGCTTGGCAGTCCATGTCTTGTTGAAAACACGCCATTCGTCATCAACTTTTCTCTTTTTAGCGTCTCGGTTGTAAACCGTGCGTCACTTGTCGCTGTGCACCTTCACTCACAGGTTACACACGGACATACGCCCATAAATAACACTTTTCAAAATAAAAGCAGCACAGGTGTATTGCGCGCACGACAGATGTTTTTTCAACTTTACTTTGTAATTTGTGATTGCAGCTGTTCACATTCACTCACAATCACGCACGTGCATACGTCCACACAGAAGTAATACAAATAACGCTTTTCAAAACAAAAGCAGCACCGTTGTATTGCACACTCAACATAGATACTTTTTTAAATTTATTTTATAATTTATGATTGGCCTCACGCGGGCCGGACAGGGATGCACAAAGGGCCGGATGTGGCCCGCGGGCCGCAGAATGTCCAGGTCTGATGTAGTGGCAAGTCAGCGTGTACTCTGTAATAGTTTTATTTCAGTTTAGCGGCATCATGGCAGTGTCCATTCAAAAGCCCCTAGAGCAGTGTTTTTCAACCACTGTGCCGCGGCACACTATAGTGCTGTGAAATAAAGTCTGGTGTGCCGTGGGAGATTATGTAGTTTCACCTAATTGGGTTAAAAATATTTTCTGCAAACCAGTAGTTATAATCCGCAAATGCGCCGTTGTTGAGGCGCATTTGCTGTGCTGTCTCGAGCTCGGCAGAATAACCATGTAATACTCTTCCAAATCAGTAGGTGGCAGCTACAGATTATTGGTGGATAAATGCTTTAAAATGTAACATCGGAAATTATCGGTATCGGTTTCAAAAAGTAAAATTAATGACTTTTTAAAACGCCGCTGTACGGAGCGGTACATATCCGGTAAAACTTGGACGTAGGGAGCAGTACAGAGCAGTTGCGTCTCCCAGTCAGCAGCCCCTCCCCTCGCCCGTCTCCCACACACAACACAGGAGTTGACGACTGCAGCATGAGAGGTTTACTGGCGACGCTTGATGACCTCATCAAACCGCCGTGAGCGCAGCATAACAACAACAAGAGTGTGTTGTTGCCGGTGCTGTAGTCGTGGCTTACAAGCGAGCTCGCTCGGTGACTGACTAACGACACCATGTCTATGGTTTGGGATTATTTTAAAATTTGTCTGACGGATACAAAACTGGCAATTTGCAATGACTGCAAAAAAGTTGGTTATGCGAGGAGGAACCAAGACGTCTTCCTTTAATACGAGCAATTTGATCTCCCACCTCTTCAAGAATCATAAGGAGATACACGATGAATACAAGCGGAGCAAACACCGAAAAAAAGTAGTACCACACAGTTGTCGCTTAAAGACTCCGCCCAAAGGGACATGCGGTAGAAAATGGATGGATGGATGGATGGCTGACTGCTAGGCCACTTCAAGCACTCACCACTAGCTTGCAGCACATTTTTGTTACTCATACAAATACGTTAGAGCAGGGCAGATTGAGCACAGTTTATAATGTTTTTTGTGTCTCTTTGATTTAGGTAGCCAGGGACTGCAGATGGAAATTAGCTATTTAGCTATAATCTGGTGCAGAACATATCTGTCTTTGAGCTTAATGTCTCTGTGCATTGTCTCTTTAAATAAAGACTAAACTAAACTAAGGCAGCTTTGAATAAGAATAAAGATGCACTAACATTAAAAAAAAAGTCATACCGTATTTTTCGGACAATAAGGCACACTTAAAATCCTTTAATTTTCTCAAAAATGGACAGTGCGCCTTATAAGCCGGTGCACCTAATGTACGGCATAATTCTGGTTGTGCTTACCCACCTCGAAGCAATTTTATTTGGTACACGGTTTAATGATAAGTGTGACTTGAAGATGGCAGTCACACATAAGAGCTATGCCAGTAAACAACACCAAAACTTTAAATGTTTCTTTGAGAATATAGGACATTACACACAGCGCTCAAAAATTGTCAAAATGTTTTTAGTACGACTTAGGTAAGCTATGAAGCCGCACCGCTTGATGGATTGTCGGCGCATTAAACACAAGAGTATTATTTTGGCGCGTGTATAAGGACCGCAAAATGGCACCTATTAGCAGACATTATCTGGTGTTTTGTTTCGCAATATATTATGAAAAAACAACTTTTTTTACCTTCTGGTATCTGCTGATCTGTATTTGGGATCTGCATAAGTATTGAAAATTTGTGCGCATCCGCCATTGTAGTCCGTGGCGACACCGTAGTCATAAGCTTATTCTTTTTCTCTATCTTCTTGTTATGGGACATTCATCCTCTGCTGTTGCCATTTCTAATATAAAGTAGTGTAAAGTTATTACTTATATCTGTCAGTAAACTAGCTATCAAAGCGCTAAAACATACCGGTGTAGTGAGTTTACATTATTCACCCACGGAACTTTGGTTATTAGAGCTTTCCGGTTGGACGGTTTTTTACGGTACACACTTCCGGCGTTGATGTTGCATTATTGAGCCACGGATGAGGAGATGCTGCTCCGTTATTGATTGAAGTAAAGTCTGAATGTCATTAAAACAGTTAGCTCCATGTTTTGACACTTCTTCCACTCCCGTCCTTGCACGCTACACCGCTACAACAAAGATGACGGGGAGAAGACGCTGTCGAAGGTGAGCCACATAAATAAGACCACCCACAAAACGGCGCATCCTGAAGAGACGCTCAGAAAGCCACTTGAAACACTGTCATAAACATGTGCCACATAGTGAAACCACACTAAACAACAATGACAAACACATTGTGGGAGAATATTTGCACCGCAACACAACATAAACACTACAGAACAAATTCCCAGAATACCCTGCAGCACCAACTCTTCCGAGACGCTACAATATAAACAAACGCCATTGGTGGATCTACACCTAACATCCACTGTAATGATACCAAGTACAGGAGCTTATCTAGTTGATACTACTATGATTACATTGATATTTTTTAGCAACACAAAATTTTCTTTCGTTTAAAAAAAATGTATATTATGTTTATAAACTCAGGAAATATGTCCCTGGACACATGAGGACTTTGAATATGACCAATGTATGATCCTGTAACTACTTGGTATCGGATTGATACACAAATTTGTGGTATCATCCAAAACTAATGTAAAGTATCTAAAAACAGAAGCATAAGTGATTATTGCATTTTAACAGAAGTGTAGATAGAACATGTTAAAAGATATTAACAGTAAATGAACAAGTAGATTAATCATTCTACCAATTGTCCTTAATGTTGACCAAATAATAGAATGATAAATGACACAATATGTTACTGCATATGTCAGCAGACTAAATTGGGAGCCTTTGTTTGCTTACTTACTACTAAAAGACAAGTTGTCTTGCATGTTCACTATTTTATTTAAGGACAAACTTGCAATAAGAAACATATGTTTAATGTACCCTAAGATTGCTTTGTTAATATAAAGGCAATAATGATATTTTTTGTGGTCCCCTTTATTTAAAGAAGTACCGAAAAGTACAGAAATATTTTGGTATCGGGACAACACTGCATCACAGGGACTGGGTGGGCCTCGTATAGCTCACCATGCTGATTACACCACTTTATATATATATACACACACACCCACACTCGCACACACAGTATATTTCAATCACATTTTGTAGAATATTCCTTTGAAAAGTAATTGGCCAAGCACCAGCAGCCCGCATACGGGGGGCGCTGTGATCAGCTCAGCCATCCTCTGCAAGTTCTTTGGCCTCCAGCAGACTGGCACTGCCAAAGTCCTTGTACCTGTCCGCCTCAGTAATCTGCCGGGGAGCAGACAAACATCAGCGAGTCTTATCTTGACTCTCCAGGAGCAGTCAGGGAAGATTCTGAGAAAAAGAAGCCAGGGGGGGCCCGGCAGCAACCGGGACCAGACCAGGTGGCAGGGTGAGCTCCGTTGACACGTCGATGCAAACAGTTCATTAAACACAACAGACAACTGCACACACTTGCGTGGCAAACAGGAAGGGGGACTATTCAATGCGTTGCAAGGCAGGTAAACAGGAATCGCCGACAAGCCGGAGCATCAATGAGGCAGCGACCAAAGTTCCGACAAAGTAACCGCTAATGAGCATGACACCAGAAATGCTTTCATTCCCAGCATGGCTGAGCAAAAAGGACTCGCCCAACGGCAACACTGAACACAGCGCTTGACACATACTAGATGGGGAGGGGGTTGGGGGTTGGGGGGGGCTTTAATACACCATCTGCACCAAAGTGATAGTCAATACTTGCATCTCATGCAAGATTGCACATGTGGGCAATGAAATTGAAACCGTCTCCGAAAAGCTATTTTCTGTGTGCCAACGTTTGTAAAAGTCACACTCTGACAGTAGCGGATTTTGCCCCAGAGAAATTTGTCTTTACAGCGTTACCATGTGTGCTGGCATTGGTATTCGCCAGAAGGGCCTGTGGGAGAGTACGGTGGTGGCGTAAAAATGATTTAAAAAAAAAAAACATTGTGGAAATGGGTTTTTCTGTCACGTAGGGTAAGTAGGCCTATTTTCCGTGTAATGCATAGACGGATGCCGTCTTGCTGCGTTAATTAGGAGGTTCTACGGGGTTCTTCCCATGAGTATGCCTCAGTGCCTAACACTGGAAGTCTCTGCAGAGAGTGGTGAGGACGGCGGAAAAGATCATCAGGACTCCTCTTCCTCATATCCAGGAGATCGCAAAAAGCCGCTGCCTGACCAGGGCTCAGAAAATCTGCAGAGACTCCTCCCACCCCCACCAAGGACTGTTTTCACTGCCGGACTCTATTGATTGATTGACTGAAACTTTTATTAGTAGATTGCACAGTACAGTACATATTCCGTACAATTGACCAGTAAATGGTAACACCCGAATACGTTTTTCAACTTGTTTAAGGGGTCCACGTTAATCAATTCATGGAAAGAGGTTCCGCAGCCTCCGGAGCAGAACCTCCAGGTTCTGTAACAGCTTCTTCCCTCGGGCCATCAGACTCTCGAACGCACCATAATAATCCCCTCAATTACCCCCAAAAATGGATTAACTCGCAGGAATATAGAGACAACATAACATACATCCATATACGTGGATGTATATGCAAAAGTGCAATATATTTATCTGTACAGTCATCTATTTATTAATATCTGCACCTTATTGCTTTTTTATCCTGCACTACAACGAGCTAATGCAACAAAATGTTTTTCTTATCTGTACTGTAAAGTTCAAATTTGAATGACAATAAAAAGGAAGTCTAAGTCTAAGTATAAATGACATTTTTGTCACCCCCTGTGGGTTGTGCTCAAAATGCTTTGTTAGACATGTAAGACAGATATCCTCAAAGTTGTAGAATCATTAGACTTTTAAATGACTTAAGGGGAAATAAATTGTTAAGTCCAGCCCCGGTGCTCTGCTAAAACATGTGTGCAACTTTAAGGTTTTACTACTTACGTATAAAATACTACACGGTCCAGCTCCATCATATCTTGCTGATTGTATTGTACCATATGTCCCGGCAAGAAATCTGCATTCTAAGAACTCCGGCTTATTAGTGATTCCCAGAGCCCCAAAAAAAGTCTGTGGGCTGTAGAGCGTTTTCTATTCGGGCTCCAGTACTCTGGAATGCCCTCCCGGTAACAGTTAGAGATGCTACCTCAGTAGAAGCATTTAAGTCCCATCTTAAAACTCATTTGTATACTGTAGCCTTTAAATAGACCCCCTTTTAGACCAGTTGATCTGCCGTCTCTTTTCTGCTCTGCCCCCCTCTCCTGCATGGAGAGGTTATTAGGTGACCACAGATGAGTCTGGACCCGGGCTGCTGACTTGTCTCCACTCAAGATGATCTCCTGCTGGCCCCACTATGGACTGGACTCTCACACTATTAACTAGATCCACTATGGACTGGACTCTCACACTATTAACTAGATCCACTATGGACTGGACTCTCACACTATTAACTAGATCCACTCGACGTCCATTGCACCGGTCGCCCGTTTTTTTGTTGTTGTTTTCCTGTGTTTTGTGTTTCTTCCTCTACAGGGCTTCCATATTTGATCCACTTCCTGTTTTGGGTTTATCTAGCAGTGACTTCACCACTGTTTGTGAGCGCCATTCTCCCCACCTGCTCTTGATTAGTCATCAGGGGACTCACCTGCCTCTGATCACTAATGGGTTTATCTGCCAGTGCTGCCTTAATTGTGCCTCTAGTGCGTTGTCTGTTGTGAGTAATTTTCATTGCCACTTCGCCTACCGTCTCTACATCCTGGGGTCGCGCCACCAGCAGCCATGCGCTATTGTGACAGTTTCTTGTGTCAATATTATAAAGTGGAAAACCAACCACCGCGGACATAGAAGAGTTGAGTTGAGTTGTGGTAACACTGGCATTACTGTAATAAGTTGTAAAGTATCCAAACTTTTAACTTTGGATAGCCCTGCACTAGAAAAAAGATGTTAATACGAGTGATAAACTCCAGGCACTCCCTGGCAACCATAAGTTGCTCCTATATTTTTGGGGCCGCCGAGTACAAAGGAAAACAGAAGAGGTAGCAGGTGGGAAGCTGGTTGCAGGAGGCTTTCAGGCAACAACATATTTTGTCCTCAAAGTAAAAAGCAATAAACTGCTGTCATTTCCTATAGGGCATCTTTATCTAGAGCATGCACAAAACATAAGAAGGAGGTTAGGGAGAAGGGAAAGAGGTGGTCCTGAGAGGACGTCGCTACAAGCTGTAACGGCCTCTCTTTTGTTTGTGTTGCTCAAATAAAAGTGTTGCAGTAAGTGTGTGCCAAAATCAACAATACCAAGCAATATATTGCATTTATGTATTCCTATTTCATAAAGTAATTTTGTTATGTATATCCATGTTTTATGTATACGTTATAGAACAGGGGTCACCAACGCGGTGCCCGCGGGCACCAGGTAGCCCGTAAGGACCAGATGAGTAGCCCGCTGGCCTGTTCTAAAAATAGCTCAAATAGCAGCACTTACCAGTGAGCTGCCTCTATTTTTTAAATTGTATTTATTTACTAGCAAGCTGGTCTCGCTTTGCCCGACATTTTTAATTCTAAGAGAGACAAAACTCAAATAGAATTTGAAAATCCAAGAAAATGTTTTAAAGACTTGGTCTTCACTTGTTTAAATAAATTCATTATTTTTTTTACTTTGCTTCTTATAACTTTCAGAAAGACAATTTTAGAGAAAAAATACAACCTTAAAAATTATTTTAGGATTTTTAAACACATATACCTTTTTACCTTTTAAATTCCTTCCTCTTCTTTCCTGACAATTTAAATCAATGTTCAAGTACATTTTTTTTTTTATTGTAAAGAATAATAAATACATTTTAATTTAATTCTTCATTTTAGCTTCTGTTTTTTCGACGAAGAATATTTGTGAAATATTTCTTCAAACTTAATATGATTAAAATTCAAAAAAAATATTCTGGCAAATCTAGAAAATCTGTAGAATCAAATTTAAATCTTATTTCAAAGTCTTTTGAATTTCTTTTAAAAATTTTGTTCTGGAAAATCTAGAAGAAATAATGATTTGTCTTTGTTAGAAATATAGCTTGGTCCAATTTGTTATATATTCTAACAAAGTGCAGATTGGATTTTAACCTATTTAAAACATGTCATCAAAATTCTAAAATTAATCTTAATCAGGAAAAATTACTAACGATGTTCCATAAATTCTTTTTTAAATTTTTTTCAAAAAGATTCGAATTAGCTAGTTTTTCTCTTCTTTTTTTCGGTTGAATTTTGAATTTTAAAGACTCGAAATTGAAGATAAACTATGTTTCAAAATGTAATTGTCATTTTTTTCGTATTTTGTCCTCTTTTAAACCGTTCAATTAAGTGTAAATATCATTAATTATTAATAATAACATAGAGTTAAAGGTAAATTGAGGAAGTTGGCTATTTCTGGCAATTTATTGAAGTGTGTATCAAACTGGTAGCCCTTCGCATTAATCACTACCCAAGAAGTAGCTCTTGCTTTCAAAAAGGTTGGTGACCCCTGTTATAGAATGTTATCAATCATTTTAATGTATTTTCTATCTCATGTAATTATTTTTTCTGTCATTTATAACACATGTATTTATTTATCTTGTTTTGGTTTACTTCTTATTTTAATAAGACCAGGTTTTCCAAGCTCTGAGATTTACAGACTCGGCCACCACTTAAATAACCTTATTCAAACACATTAAAACCAATCCAGCCTAGGTTGATACACTCTAAAAATATAAATATATCAAGTACGACACATACAGTATACAAGCAAAAGACTGCTCAGCTTTGTGTGGCACAGCAAATAGTCATGAATGTTGCAATCAAAAACAATGCCAGACTTCAAACACCCGTGGCATAAGCAGTTTAACTATTGCCACACATTGTCTAATATTGTCTCTCCATATAAGGAAATGCTAACAATCAGTACAGTATGTCCACATGAACATGGATATTTTCAAAAACACCCCTTTGGTGGTATAATCTGTGGAAAACATTTTTGTCCACATAAAAAAAAAAACATTCTGTCATGTGCATGTTGTCCAATCAGAATTCTGAAAAATAAGCCAAAGCTGACTTGTGTGGCCTTTTAACGTCAATATAGTGATATATAGAATGTACAATGACGTGTACATTATCTTTAAAAATCAGCACACTTACACAAGCCCAGACACCATCATGAATGTTTCATTTAATAGTAATGTGAAATTAAACCTCCTGTAATGAAAAAACTATGTTCTGTTGTAAATGAGGATTTGAAAAACAAAGATTTCACAATTTATTTATTTTTATTTTTTTTATATATATTTTTTTAAACAAAAAGCTTGAGTTTTACCCGTCGTCACGCAAACGCTGAACATTCTGAAAAGCTCCTTCTTTCAACCCTGCACTTTATACAATGCTGCGGTTAATTTATGTATTTTTCCGGGTTCAGGAGCTCCACATACTGCCAGTAAATTTAGCCTTGTTGCATCAGACCAATGAAATGTTCGCATAAAATCAAACCCCCTCAAACAATCATTCAGTCAACAATTTAGCACGTTATGGACTTACCCTCATTGAAGTAACGACAAAATGCACAAGATGCAGCCCCAAAACCAAAGACGATCAACCTGGCCATTTAAAAAGTACACAGCTGCAGCAAAAAACAGATGGTATGCCCCGAAAGGCCACCGAAGATGACAATGTCAGCGGTTTCAGGAGAACGAGGAAGATTGTTCTCAATGACTTTTCCAGTAGACTACTGTATGCAGTGTTACAGGTACTGTATTTTGTTAAATTTGTGAATGAACACAAGTGCCTGTGTAAATATTTCATGTTTCAATGACTACACCTGTGGCTTATGGACTTGTGCTGACAATATTTGTACAAAATAAAATGTTTTAAAATATCTGTTTTTGTGTTGACATTGCCTCAAACACAGGAAGTGGTGAAACTGTCAGTAGATGTTGAGACATGGCCAATATGTACTGTAGGATTAAATAATAACTACTTATTCCTACTTTGAACATATTGAATTGTGCAAGTGTAATCATGTCATTTTTCTTAATGATACCTCATTAACGCTGAACATTCTAAAAAGCTCCTTCTTTGAAGTCTGCACTTTATACAATGCTGTGAAATATTTTTATGGATTTTTCCGGGTTCAGGAGCTTCACATACTGCCAGTAAATTTAGCCTTGTTGCATCAGACCAATGAAATGCTCGCATACAATCAAACCCCCTCAAACAATCATTCAGTCAACAATTTAGCACGTTGTGGACTCACCCTCATTGAAGAAACGACAAAATGCACAAGGCGCAGCCCCAAAACCAAAGAAAATCAAGCTGGCCATTTAAAAAGTACACAGCTGCTGCAAAAACAGATGGGCCACCTTCAGGGCGAAGGAGGAGGAGAACGAGGGAGATTGTTCTCAATGACTTCTCCGGTACACTACTGTATGCAGTGTTACAGGTACTGTATTTTGTTGAATGTGTTAATGAACACAAGCGCCTGTGTAAATATTTCATGTTTCAATGACACCTGTGGCTTATGGAGTTGTGCCGACAATATTTGTCCAAAAATTAGGTGGGTGCGGCTTATATGTAGGTGTGTTCTATTGCCTGGAAATTACGATATATGTTTGTGTGTGGACAAAAAAACAAAATGCATTGAAAATTGTGCATTTTAAAAAATATCTGTTTTTCTGTGGACGTTGCCTCAAACACAGGAAGTGGTCAAACTGTCAGTAATTGTTGAGACATGGAGAATAGGTACTGTAAGATTAAATAAACACTACTTCTTCCTACTTTGGACATGTTGAATCATGCAAGTGTAATCATGTCATGTTCCTTAATGATACCTCATTAAGCATGTTCAAAATAGCAAAAGCTGTTACCATGATCAAAAGGCATAAGGGAATGTATCTTTTTTTTTACCTTTGATCTCCTGAGTTGCGGTGCTTCTAGTCCATTTTGCTGTGCACCCCGGCTGTCAGACTTTAGTGGTTGTGGTTGTCCACTTAGCTTCTCCTCATCTCCCAAGCACAATTACGGTATGTGCCACCAGCTGCACTCAAAACGTGTTCGGGATCCCGCATACAGCCTGGAAGGAAACAAGAAGGAGACACAATCCCAGTTGAACACATTTTGTTAGGTAGGACACATTGTCAAATGTGTGAACTTCAAAACAGCACAAGTAATATTGTGCAAAGAAATAATGATCTTCCACTAAACTTTCCAAAACATTTTCAAAGACAGAGATGGAAAATAACATTTGAGGTGTGACCTTAATCTAAAACAGCCTTGCGTAAACACTTCAATGCTCAAAAGCATGTGCATCTTCATTGGTAAGTGAGGTAACGCTGTGGAATCAAATATCAATACAATTTTTCAGAAATATGAAGAAAAATGTACGACAAATATAACAATGAGGAGGAAACACAATATTTTGTGGGTGCAATTTATTGAGATTTGCTTCAATGATGTTGTTGTGATCATCTGAGGATGATCTGCTCCTTAATGTGGACAAGACCAAGGAACTGGTCATCGACTTCAAGAAGAAAATGACCCCTGTGGAGCCCATCAACATCCAGGTGGCAGTAGTGGGGCAGTGCAAGTACCTGGGAGTCCACTTGAACAGCAGACTGGACTGGAAGGACAACAGCAAAACTGTACACAAGAAAGGCATGAGCAGACTTTGGTGGTAGCGGGGGTGTATTTTGTAGCGTTCCGGAAGAGTTAGTGCTGCAAAGGATTCTGGGTAATTGTTCTGTTGTGTTTATGTTGTGTTACGGTGCGGATGTTCTCCCGAAATGTGTTTGTCATTCTTGTTTGGTGTGGATTCAGTGTGGCGTATATTTCTAACAGTGTTAAAGTTTTTTATACTGGCTCCCTCAGTGTAACCTGTATCGCTGTTGATGAAGTATGCGTTGCGTTCGCACGCCGTCGTAATTATGACACGCTGTGACATTCGGATCAGCTGGCGCTGCATACATATAACAAATCCACTGTGAATAATTACAAATAAGAAGCAACACCACAAAAAGGTTTGTAACACCACAATGTATCTTCAAAAGTCCCTCAAAGTCACACACTCTAATAAGAGTTAAAGAGTTTCAAGTGAACGCCACTAAACTTGCTACCGCGCTTCATCATCCTTCTTCAAAGCAATCCAGTAATCCACAGGCCAATATTAATCCACACAAATAAATAAGAGAAACATTTAAGTAATATGATAATCCATAAAGTTTATTTGACAGGTCTCAGGCGGTACTGCATCAATAAGCGACATCAGTGTGTAAATGATATCACCACATGGGCTCAGGAACACTTAAAAAAAACATTGTCAGTAACTACAGTTTGTCGCTATATCTGTAATTGCAAGTTAAAAGTCTACTATGCAAAGCGAAAGCCATTCATCAACAACACCCAGAAACACCGCCGGCTTCGCCGGGCCCGAGCTCATCCAAGAATTGACTGATGCAAAGTGGAAAAGTGTTCTGTGGTCTGACGAGTCCACATTTCAAATTGTTTTTGGAAACTGTGGACGTCGTGTCCTCCGGACCAAAGAGGAAAATAACCATCCGGACTGTTATAGGCGCAAAGTTCAAAAGCCAGCACCTGTGATGGTATGGGGGTGTATTAGTGCCCAAGGCATGGGTAACTTACACATCTGTGAAGGCACCATTAATGCTGAAAGGTACATACAGGTTTTGGAGCAACATATGTTGCCATCCAAGCAACGTTATCATGGACGCCCCTGCTTATTTCAGCAAGACAATGCCAAGCCAAGTGTTACAAAAGTGTGGCTTCAAAGTAAAAGAGTGAGGGTACTAGACTGGCCTGCCTGTAGTCCAGACCTGTCTCCCATTGAAAATGTGTGGTGCAATATGAAGCCTAAAATACCACAACGGAGACCCCGGACTGTTGAAAAACTTAAGATGTACATCAAGCAAGAATGGGAAAGAATTCCACATGAAAAGCTTCAAAAATTGTTCTCCTCAGTTCCCAAACATTTACTGAGTGTTGTTAAAAGGAAAGGCCATGCAACACAGTGGTAAAAATGCCCCTGTGCCAACTTGTTTGCAATGTGTTGCTGCCATTAAATTCTAAGTTAATGATTATTTGCAAAAAAAAAAAAAAGTTTCTCAGTTCGCACATTACATATCTTGTATTTGCAGTCTATTCAAAGTAATGCTAGCTAAATAGGAGTCCAAAGAAAGCAATGGGCAAGTTCAGGAAGTATCCACAACATTGTCGACACTGTCTCCCCCCGACCCCTTCCGCTTCATGCAAAGATGATTAATCGACAAGTTAAAGTGGATGTATTTGTTTTATTCCTAATTGTTGTAATGTTCAAGTCAATACGTTTTGTGATTTCAAACTGTAAGTGATTTCACTCGACACGACAAACTGTGAGTGATTTCAAACTGTGAGTGCACCACAAGGCTAGGCACAGTGTGTGTACGTGTCGGCAGGGCGGCCGCAAATGGGGACAGTTCATGTTGTTTTTTTGACTTTTTTATTAAAGGCCTACTGAAACCCACTACTACCGACCACGCAGTCTGATAGTTTATATATCAATGATGAAATCTTAACATTATAACACATGCCAATACGGCCGGGTTAACTTATAAAGTGACATTTTAAATTTGCCGCTAAACTTCCGGTTCAAAACGCCTCTGAGGATGACGTATGCGCGTGACGTAGCCCGGCGAACACGGGTATGCCTTCCACATTGAAGCCGATAAGAAAAAGCTCTGTTTTCATTTCATAATTCCACAGTATTCTGGACATCTGTGTTCGTGAATCTGTTTCAATCATGTTCATTGCATTATGGAGAAGGAAGCCGAGCAAGCAAAGAAGAAAGTTGTCGGTGCGAAATGGACGTATTTTTCGAACGTAGTCAGCCACAACAGTACACAGCCGGCGCTTCTTTGTTTACATTCCCGAAAGATGCAGTCAAGATGGAAGAACTCGGATAACAGAGACTCTAACCAGGAGGACTTTTGATTTGGATACACAGACGCCTGTAGAGAACTGGGACAACACAGACTCTTACCAGGATTACTTTGATTTGGATGACAAAGACGCAGACGTGCTACTGTGAGTATGCAGCTTTGGCTTTTTTTTGCATATGTACGTAACTTTTTAAAAATATATAAGCTTTATGAACCTTGGGTTAGGTGAACGGTCTTTTGGGCTGAGTGATTGTGTGTGTTGATCAGGTGTTTGAATTGTATTGGCGTGTTCTATGGAGCTAGGAGCTAGCAGAGGAGCTAGGAGCTAGCATAACAAACACGCAGGTGTTATTATGCAGGATTAATTTGTGGCATATTAAATATAAGCCTGGTTGTGTTGTGGCTAATAGAGTATATATATATATGTCTTGTGTTTATTTACTGTTGTAGTCATTCCCAGCTGAATACCAGGTACCGTGAGTATGCAGCCTTGGCTGCTAAACATTCGATAACTTGACCGTATGTGCGCGTCACGTACGTAACTTTTTAAAAATATATAAGCTTTATGAACCTTGGGTTAGGTAAACGGTCTTTTGGGCTGAGTGATTGTGTGTGTTGATCAGGTGTTTGAATTGTATTGGCGTGTTCTATGGAGCTAGGAGCTAGCAGAGGAGCTAGGAGCTAGCATAACAAACACGCAGGTGTTTTTATGCAGGATTAATTTGTGGCATATTAAATATAAGCCTGGTTGTGTTGTGGCTAATAGAGTATATATATGTCTTGTGTTTATTTACTGTTGTAGTCATTCCCAGCTGAATATCAGGTCACCCCCGGCTCTCACAGCATCTTCCCTATCTGAATAGCTTCAACTCCCCACTAGTCCTTCACTTGCACTTTACTCATCCACAAATCTTTCATCCTCGCTCAAATTAATGGGGAAATTGTCGCTTTCTCGGTCCGAATCTCTCTCACTTCATGCGGCCATCATTGTAAACAATAGGGAACTTTGCGTATATGTTCAACTGACTACGTCACGCTACTTCCGGTAGGTGCAAGCCTTTTTTTTATCAGATACCAAAAGTTGCAATCTTTATCGTCGTTGTTCTATACTAAATCCTTTCAGCAAAAATATGGCAATATCGCGAAATGATCAAGTATGACACAGAATAGATCTGCTATCCTCGTTTAAATAAAAAAAAATCATTTCAGTAGGCCTTTAAATAGAAAGTTCATCGGTCACCCCCTTATGTTTATTTGATATACAGTACTGCAAAGAGTGCTTAAACCTTTAACTAAAATATGGCCTTTTGTCAAGGCTGAAACCGATTATTCAAGTTTACATTGTTTCTCATTGAGAAAATTGCTTTAATATACAAACTTTTCTATGTACAAACCCAGTTCAAGAAGCAATTATTGAGGTTACACTGTATCTTGTAATGATATAGTGTTGTGAATGAGGTGATTATGCATTGTGTGTATTAGTTAACTGTGAATCAGGTTATTAGGTATAAAGCATTGTGTAAATAAGTTTGAGGCAGGACGCCATTTGTTTTTGGGACACATTTACGGATTAATGTTTTGTTATTTTCTTTGAAATAACCTTAAAGGCCTACTGAAACCCACTACTACCGACCACGCAGTCTGATAGTTTATAAATCAATGATGAAATCTTAACATTGCAACACATGCCAATACGGCCGGGTTAACTTATAAAGTGCAATTTTAAATTTCCCGCCGCACTTCCGGTTGAAAACGTCTATGTATGATGACGTATGCGCGTGACGTCAATGGTTGATACGGAAGTATTCGGACCCATTGAATCCAATACAAAAAAGCTCTGTTTTCACCCCAAAATTCCACAGTATTCTGGACATCTGTGTTGGTGAATCTTTTGCAATTTGTTTAATGAACAATGAAGACTGCAAAGAAGAAAGCTGTAGGTGGGATCGGTGTATTAGCGGCGGACTACAGCAACACAACCAGGAGGACTTTAAGATGGATAGCAGACGCGCTACCGTGAGTACAGCTTTGGCTTCCAAACATTTGACCGCTTGCCCGTACGTGTGTGGCGCTATGTGCATGTCACGTACGTAACTTTGGGGAAATATATGTTTCTTGCCGACTCTGATGGCGGCCGGGGTGTCGTCGAAAGCTACAACGCCCGCCGCCGTCCCGTAGCTAAGTTAGCTTCAATTGCGTCGTTAGCAACAGCATTGTTAAGCTTCGCCAAGCTGGAAATGATTAAAACCGTGTATTTACATGTCCATGGTTTAATAGTATTGTTGATCTTCTGTCTATCCTTCCAGTCAGGGGTTTATTTATTTTGTTTCTATCTGCGTTTGAGCCCGATGCTATCACGTTAGCTCAGTAGCTAAAGAGCTTCGACAATGTATTGTCGTGGAGATAAAAGTCACTGTGAATGTCCATTTCGCGTTCTCGCCTCTCATTTTCAAGAGGATATAGTATCCGAGGTGGTTTAAAATACAAATCCGTGATCCACAACAGAAAAAGGAGAGTGTGTGGAATCCAATGAGACCTTGTACCTAAGTTACGGTCAGAGCGAAAAAAGATACATCCTGCACTGCACTGTAGTCCTTCACTCTAACGTTCCTCATCCACAAATATTTCATCCTCGCTCAAATTAATGGGGTAATCGTCACTTTCTCGGTCTGAATCTCTCTCGCTCCATTGAAAACAACGGGGAATTGTGAGGAATCATTCCTCCTGTGACGTCACGCTACTTCCGGTATAGGCAAGGCTTTTTTTATTGGCGACCAAAAGTTACAAACTTTATCGTCGTTGTTCTATACTAAATCCGTTCAGCAAAAATGTGGCAATATCGCGAAATTATCAAGTATGACACATAGAATGGATCTGCTATTCCCGTTTAAATGAAAACATTTCATTTCAGTAGGCCTATAATGGAGATTATTTTTGATACTGTTGTTGCGTTTGAAATACAATAAATGTCATTGAAAGTGTAAATGTATTTCTATTACTGTACTGTAAACCGAAATGTAATTAGTCGACAATTAAATCTATTTTCAAAAGATGCTTTGTACCACAGAGAAGAAGTGCTTATTAAAAGCAACTTGACAACATCGCCACTGCATATTTAATCATCTAACTGGTCACCGTGCAGAGGACATCCAATATCCACTTGAGAATTGGCTGTGCAAAATGCAACTTCAGAGTTTGCTGTCGACTTTTGCTGATGTTTGTTTTACTTTGTCCCTTACTCAGCAGCCTTCCTCTTTATATAGCACCTCCCACATTTGTCATTCTGTCACAGCATATACATTGAGCATCAGCCGTCAAAAGAAGCTCAACGACAAGACAATTTCCCATGCTGGAATAAGGAGTGTGAATATATCATGGCATTGCATATTAATGGCACTCTTATAGGGAAAACTCTACTTGAAAGATAGACTCGGTCACTGGGCTGAGCACCATTGTTATCTAGCGCTGCCTTAATCCTCTTAAGCATGGAATTCACCAGAGCTGCACAGGTTGTTACCGAAATCTTCTTCCACTCACCCAAGATGATGTCAGCTGGTGGATGTTAGACCCTTTAAACTGCCCCGTTACCCAAAGGGAGGGTAACTTGTGTTACCAGCTATTTCGCAAATAATGGCTGCTCTTTGACTTAATTTCAGTGGATAGTAAATCAATACGACTATGAAAGCTGCACACTGACATTAAATAATAAACAAGTTTAATGGCCATAGTACCACTGTATAGTATTATACATAAAAAGTAGCTATTTTATCTCGGACAACACGACTATGGACAGTAGTTGATGAAAATACAGCAGTACCTTAACTTACGAGCTTCTGTGACGGAGCTCTTAACTCAAAAAACTTGCGTCTCAAGTCAACGTCACCAATTTAAATGAAATAAACTTAATTTAATTACCGTATTTTTCGGACTTTAAGGCGCACTTACAATCCTTAAATTTTTCTCAAAACTCCCCTAATTTACGGAATAATTTTGGTTGTGCTGACAGACCTCGAAGCTATTTTATTTGGTACATGGTGAAATAAGGGTGTCCATATGTGCACTTGGCACCAGGACATCCTAGGCCGCAGTTCCATGATCGACTTTGTAGTTGTGTCGTCGGATTTGCGGCCTCATGTTTTGGACACTCGGGTGAAGAGAGGGGCGGAGCTTTCTACCGATCACCACCTGGTGGTGAGTTGGCTGCGATGGTGGGGGAGGATGCCGGACAGACCTGGCAGGCCCAAACGCATTGTGAGGGTTTGCTGGGAACGTCTGGCAGAGTCTCCTGTCAGAGAGAGTTTCAATTCCCACCTCCGGAAGAACTTTGAACATGTCACGAGGGAGGTGCTGGACATTCAGTCCGAATGGACCATGTTCCGCGCCTCTATTGTCGAGGCGGCTGATTGGAGCTGTGGCCGCAAGGTAGTTGGTGCCTGTCGTGGCGGTAATCCTAGAACCCGTTGGTGGACACCGGCGGTGAGGGATGCCGTCAAGCTGAAGAAGGAGTCCTATCGGGTTCTTTTGGCTCATAGGACTCCTGAGGCAGCGGACAGGTACCGACAGGCCAAGCGGTGTGCGGCTTCAGCGGTCGCGGAGGCAAAAACTCGGACATGGGAGGAGTTCGGGGAAGCCATGGAAAACGACTTCCGGACGGCTTCGAAGCGATTCTGGACCACCATCCGCCACCTCAGGAAGGGGAAGCAGTGCACTATCAACACCGTGTATGGTGAGGATGGTGTTCTGCTGACCTCGACTGCGGATGTTGTGGATCGGTTGAGGGAATACTTCGAAGACCTCCTCAATCCCACCAACACGTCTTCCTATGAGGAAGCAGTGCCTGGGGAATCTGTGGTGGGCTCTCCTATTTCTGGGGCTGAGGTTGCTGAGGTAGTTAAAAAGCTTCTCGGTGGCAAGGCCCCGGGGGTGGATGAGATACGCTCGGAGTTCCTTAAGGCTCTGGATGCTGTGGGGCTGTCTTGGTTGACAAGACTCTGCAACATCGCGTGGACATCGGGGGCGGTACCTCTGGATTGGCAGACCGGGGTGGTGGTTCCTCTCTTTAAGAAGGGGAACCGGAGGGTGTGTTCTAACTATCGTGGGATCACACTCCTCAGCCTTCCCGGTAAGGTCTATTCGGGTGTGCTGGAGAGGAGGCTACGCCGGATAGTTGAACCTCGGATTCAGGAGGAACAGTGTGGTTTTCGTCCTGGTCGTGGAACTGTGGACCAGCTCTATACTCTCGGCAGGGTCC
The DNA here is from genome assembly GCF_033978785.1 of Entelurus aequoreus. Taxonomy (NCBI): domain Eukaryota; kingdom Metazoa; phylum Chordata; class Actinopteri; order Syngnathiformes; family Syngnathidae; genus Entelurus; species Entelurus aequoreus. The sequence continues at coordinate 16,271,258 of NC_084740.1, read as the reverse complement.
TTGAGGGTGCATGGGAGTTTGCCCAACCAGTCTACATGTGTTTTGTGGACTTGGAGAAGGCATTCGACCGTGTCCCTCGGGAAGTCCTGTGGGGAGTGCTCAGAGAGTATGGGGTATCGGACTGTCTGATTGTGGCGGTCCGGAGGCCCGCCACAATCAGACAGAGTTTGGTCCGCATTGCCGGCAGTATGTCGGACACGTTTCCAGTGAGGGTTGGACTCCGCCAAGGCTGCCCTTTGTCACCGATTCTGTTCATAACTTTTATGGACAGAATTTCTATGCGCAGTCAAGGCGTTGAGGGGATCTGGTTTGGTGGCTGCAGGATTAGGTCTCTGCTTTTTGCAGATGATGTGGTCCTGATGGCTTCATCTGGCCAGGATCTTCAGCTCTCGCTGGATCGGTTCGCAGCTGAGTGTGAAGCGACTGGGATGAGAATCAGCACCTCCAAGTCCGAGTCCATGGTTCTCGCCCGGAAAAGGGTGGAGTGCCATCTCCGGGTTGGGGAGGAAACCCTGCCCCAAGTGGAGGAGTTCAAGTACCTTGGAGTCTTGTTCACGAGTGGGGGGGGAGTGGATCGTGAGATCGACAGGCGGATCGGTGCGGCGTCTTCAGTAATGCGGATGCTGTATCGATCCGTTGTGGTGAAGAAGGAGCTGAGCCGGAAGGCAAAGCTCTCAATTTACCGGTCGATCTACGTTCCCATCCTCACCTATGGTCATGAGCTTTGGGTTATGACCGAAAGGACAAGATCACGGGTACAAGCGGCCGAAATGAGTTTCCTCCGCCGGGTGGCGGGGCTCTCCCTTAGAGATAGGGTGAGAAGCTCTGCCATCCGGGGGGAGCTCAAAGTAAAGCCGCTGCTCCTCCACATCGAGAGGAGCCAGTTGAGGTGGTTCGGGCATCTGGTCAGGATGCCACCCGAACGCCTCCCTAGGGAGGTGTTTAGGGCACGTCCGACCGGTAGGAGACCACGGGGAAGACCCAGGACACGTTGGGAAGACTATGTCTCCCGGCTGGCCTGGGAACGCCTCGGGATCCCTCGGGAAGAGCTGGACGAAGTGGTTGGGGAGAGGGAAGGGTTTCCCTGCTTAGGCTGCTGCCCCCGCGACCCAACCTCGGATAAGCGGAAGAAGATGGATGGACATGGTGAAATGATAAGTGTGACCAGTAGATGGCAGTCACACATAAGAGATATGTGTAGACTGCAATGTGATGGCAGTCACACATTAGATATATGTGTAGACTGCAACATGAGTCAAGAAAAAAACACAACAATTGTATATGTTCCATTGAAAATATAAAACATTACACACAGCGCTCAAAAATCTATCAAAATGTTTTAGTACGACTTTGGTTAGCTATGAAGCCGCACCGCCTGAAGGATTGTACCGTGCTTCAACATACAACTATTATTATGGTGTGTGTATAAGGTAAGACATTATCTTGCGTTTTGTTTCGCAATAATATGCAAAAGCAACTTTTCTTACCTTCTAGTACCTGCTGATCTGTATTTGGGATCTGCATAAGTCCTAAAAAAAAAAACTGCATTCGTCCACCTTTGTAGTTAATAAGATTCTTCTTTTTCTCTATCTTCTTGTTATGGGACATTCTTCCTCCGCTGTTGCCATTTCTAATATAAAGTAGTGTAAAGTTCTTACTTATATCTAAGCGCTAAAACATACCGGTAGTGAGTTTACATTATTCACTGAAGGAACTTTAGTTATTAGAGAGTTCCGGTTGGACGGTTTTTCACGGGATACATTTCCGGCGGATGAGGAAATGCTGCTCCGTTATTGATTGAAGTAAAGTCTGAATGTCATTAAAACAGTTAGCTCCATCTTTTGACACTTCTTCCACACCCGTCCTTTCACGCTACACCGCTACAACAAAGATGACGGGGAGAAGACGCTACTGAAGGTGAGCCACGTAAATAACACCACCCACAAAACGGCGCATCCTGAAGAGACTGTCAGAAAGCGGCTTGGAGATGATCTGTAAAACATCATCCATGCAACATTTTGACCAAAGAACCACCATTACATGTTATGTAGACCACAAGGAAGTGTGATAATAATGATATGACTCCTTTAATGCGCCTTATAATCCAGTGCGCCTTATATATGAAAAAAGCTTGAAAATAAGAACATTCATCGGCAGTGCGCCTTATAATCCAGTGCGCCCTATGGTACAGAAAATACTGTAATAATAATTGCGATTAGTTTTTCTTGTGCACCACTACTATCTCCAATATTGGGGATGTGTTCTCCCGGTTCTTACATTTATGCTCTCATGCGCCCAAGACCCAACCTCCGGGCTGATGATTTTAGGTTGTCCTGAAGAATTTGGAGGTAACCCTCCTTTTTCATTGTCCCATTTACTGTCTGTAAAGCACCAGTTCCATTGGCAGCAAAACAGGCCCAGAGCATACTACTACCACCACCATGCTTGACGGTAGATATGGTGTTCCTGGGATTAAAAGCCTAACCTTTTCCTCCAAACATATTGCTGGGTATTGTGGCCAAACAGCTCAATTTTTTGTTTCATCTGACCACAGAACTTTCCTCCAGAAGGTCTTATCTTTGTCCATGTGATGTCAGATGCGCAGTTGGATGTTCCAACAGGACAATGACCCCAAACACACATCAAAAGTGGTAAAGGAATGGCTAAATCAGGCTAGAATTAAGGTTTTAGAATGGCCTTCCCAAAGTCCAGACTTAAACGTGTGGACAATGATGAGTAAACAAGTCCATGTCAGAAAACCAACACATTTAGCTGAACTGCACCAATTTTGTCAAGAAGAGTGGTCAAAAATTCAAGCACAAGCTTGCCAGAAGCTTGTGGATGGCTACCAAAAGCGCCTTATTGCAGTGAAACTTGCCAAGGGACATGTAAGCAAATATTAACATTGCTGTATGTATACTTTTGACCCAGCAGATTTGCTCACATTTTCAGTAGACCCATTATATATTCATACAAGAACCAAACTTCATGAATGTTTTTTGTGACCAACAATCACTCTATCACAAAAAATAAGAGTTGTAGAAATTATCGGAAACTCAAGACAGCCATGACATTATGTTCTTTACAAGCGTATGTCAACTTTTGACCACGGCTGTATATTCGGTGAATTTTGATAATATTGTTGCCATTGGCAAAAAAATTGCAATGATATTGTACGACGAGCATGAAAACAATCAAAACATGAGCAAGCATTACGATCAAAAAGTGTACAGTAAATCGAGACAGGCAGTTGAACAAAAAAAAACAATACAACCACTAAAAAAACAACCTCCATGCAGAGGTAATGAAGAGACACGTATGTTGAAAGCTGGAACGCAGGCAGAAAAGAGATGAAGGGATAGGACTAAGAAGGTAGCAGCACTCTCAAGGGCACTTTGTTTCTACTTGAATGATTTGTGGTCTTGTTTTTTTAAATGTCATCAGGTGAAGCTCTTTCGCTACAAAGACTGTAAATGGGAAGTTTGAGCCTGGAGGCGTCGGAGGGAATCAAATCCAGAATGGATGAACGTTAAATACGCTGCTCAGTGGCTCTCTTAGCAAACAAAATATGGGCAGTTTCGCCGATATGGTATGAATTAAATGATTAAACCGCAGGTGGTGACTTGGTTGCAGTCACACCAACACGTGTTTAATTATGTCTGTGTAGTTAAAAGGAACACTCCCTCCGAGCTGCGAGGCACATTTTGAAACATAAACAACTCAGGAGTGCCACAATGCGAAAAGACAGCTTTTTGAAAGTATTTTGGACCATCTGTGAAGAGAGATGCTTACCCCTCGAGCTTTTTGTTTTTTTTCCTGCAAACTCGCATTACTACGGGAATTTTTGGTTTGCGGTAGCTGTAAAAGCGGCGGTAACGATTTATGGCCAGATGTTCCGGGTCGGTGAGTATTGTACCAGTCGCAAGAAATATTAATATTACTGTAAATCTAACAAAAGAGATGAGAAGAAGATTAAAAAGTATCTACTTACCTCTTCATGGAGGCTTTTTTTTCTACATGGATTTCATTATTCCTTCTTTACTACATAATAACGTTAATAAATTATAGCCTTGATGTTAGATATGAGAACGTTGCCCTGAATAAGCCCCACTGTGTGTCAGTAGCTGTAATGCTAATTAGCGGAGTTCGCCCACTATCGTGCATTTTATCAACTTTGTTTACACAAAAACTGCAACTCCAACGTAATAGATGCCAATTATAACATACTACAATCTAACATTAGAGGCATAGCTACGTGAGCTACAGGACTAGCATTATAGTCACAGCAATCATGCTAGGTTAACCTACTCGCTGAAGAAAACCATTTCATTTTTTTTTTGCTGGCTCCGAACAAAGACGGACCCATATTCCCCTCCCTCTGCTATCCCTCCTGCTAGGCTCGTTGTCTTGTCTTAACTTTCTAAGACCCTGTCTACATTAAGCCGGATAACTCATCAAACAAATAAATAGCCCTGTTTCGGCCACATTAAATCATCGTTTAAGGTTCCCCTCCTTGGATATATTTTTTTTTACACGGGTAAGTGCGCCGTCTAGTTCTTGAATCTCTGGCTCTTAGCTTTGTATGGACTCATTGATCGTTTACAAACTGAGTTCGGAGAGGAAGTGACGCCGGAAAGACCGTGCCCCACACAGGTAGTGACGTCGGAAAGAACGCACCACAGCCGGCTTCATAATAAAGTGGTTTCGTAACTCGGAGCTAACCACTGGACATATGGAGGCGAGTCATCCAGACATGCCCGTGTTTCTCCTTCCACTTGTGGAAATCACACATGAATACCTTAAGAGAAAGCGATTGCAGCTATTTGGGATACAACACTTCTCAGACGGCAAGAGAACTTTCCAATGTCGAGGTCAGCTGTGATTCTACTTACCGAAAAACTTCATCCATTTGTCGAAGGAAAGTCAACAAGAATGCGGGCTCCCGTGGATGTGATAAAAAAGGTAGCGTGTGCTTTGTATTACCTGGCCGTCAGAATGGACAATGAAGGTGAAGGCAAACGAGTGAGGAGTGTATTAATATTACTGTAAATCTAACAAAAGAGATGAGAAGAAGATTAAAAAGTATCTACTTACCTCTTCATGGAGGCTTTTTTTTCTACATGGATTTCATTATTCCTTCTTTACTACATAATAACGTTAATAAATTATAGCCTTGATGTTAGATATGAGAACGTTGCCCTGACTAAGCCCCACTGTGTGTCAGTAGCTGTAATGCTAATTAGCGGAGTTCGCCCACTATCGTGCATTTTATCAACTTTGTTTACACAAAAACTGCAACTCCAACGTAATAGATGCCAATTATAACATACTACAATCTAACATTAGAGGCATAGCTACGTGAGCTACAGGACTAGCATTATAGTCACAGCAATCATGCTAGGTTAACCTACTCGCTGAAGAAAACCATTTCATTTTTTTTTTGCTGGCTCCGAACAAAGACGGACCCATATTCCCCTCCCTCTGCTATCCCTCCTGCTAGGCTCGTTGTCTTGTCTTAACTTTCTAAGACCCTGTCTACATTAAGCCGGATAACTCATCAAACGAATAAATAGCCCCGTTTCGGCCACATTAAATCATCGTTTAAGGTTCCCCTCCTTGGATATATTTTTTTTTACACGGGTAAGTGCGCCGTCTAGTTCTTGAATCTCTGGCTCTTAGCTTTGTATGGACTCATTGATCGTTTACAAACTGAGTTCGGAGAGGAAGTGACGCCGGAAAGACCGTGCCCCACACAGGTAGTGACGTCGGAAAGAACGCACCACAGCCGGCTTCATAATAAAGTGGTTTCGTAACTCGGAGCTAACCACTGGACATATGGAGGCGAGTCATCCAGACATGCCCGTGTTTCTCCTTCCACTTGTGGAAATCACACATGAATACCTTAAGAGAAAGCGATTGCAGCTATTTGGGATACAACACTTCTCAGACGGCAAGAGAACTTTCCAATGTCGAGGTCAGCTGTGATTCTACTTACCGAAAAACTTCATCCATTTGTCGAAGGAAAGTCAACAAGAATGCGGGCTCCCGTGGATGTGATAAAAAAGGTAGCGTGTGCTTTGTATTACCTGGCCGTCAGAATGGACAATGAAGGTGAAGGCAAACGAGTGAGGAGTGTCCTGACCAGATATCTAGATCCACTCTGCCACTCTCCCCAGTTGTCACCAACCTGGGAGTGAAAATGGACCCCCACCTGAACTTTGAAGCCCACATCAACCATCTGTGCAAAACCTCTTTCTTTCACCTCCGCAACATCTCAAGACTCCGCCCCTCACTCGCCACAGCCGACACTGAAAGACTCGTCCACGCCTTCATCTCCTCCAGGCTTGATTACTGCAACGCACTTCTCGTCAGGGTCCCCAAATAAGAGCATCAAAAAGCTCCAGTAAATTCAAAACAGCGCAGCGAGGATCCTGATGAGAGTGCGCAAGCGTGAGCATATCACACCTATCCTCAAATCATTCCACTGGCTCCCTATTGCATCCCGGACCCAATTCAAGATTAACCTGCTAACACACTGTAGTGGAATTTCTGACCTTTGAACTATATTTCGTGTCTGTCAAGAATGTCTGCTCGTTTCATTCTTTTCTATTCTGAACCATTGAAGGATCATATATGGGTGAAAGTTGAATATTCTACAAAATGTTTTGATTGTCTATTATGACTAAGGGATTCAAGGATGTTGCAGAACAAACAGGTCGAAAACAACAGGACCTTGACACATGGGGAAACAGATAAAATGGCCAAGTGACAAGGGCTATGGGTGATTTGCTTGATTCTCGAGTTCTCTGGAGGACGTTAGTCGGTCTGCATGGGCAACTCAATCCAACTTTGTACTTTTTGATTATGGGTAAATAAACCTTTTGTACTAAACTCACTTTTGTTGCTGTTTAAGCTTCGGACCATCCACCACAACATCAATGCATATACGGCAACGCCCTCTTCTACCTCAAGGACCTAGTTTCCCCGCAACCTCCACTCCTCAAACACCAACCTCCTCAAACCCATCAGGACAAACCTACAAACGATGGCCCGCCGGGCTTTCTGCTCGATCGCACCCGAACTCTGGAACGCTCCCGACCATCTTAGAGCACCACAGTCGGTCGACCGTTTTAAGAAGGTACTAAAAACCCACCATTTTAGCACAGCTTTTATCTAATTTCTCTGCCTTCCTGTTTTTAAATGCACTGCTTGCCTATCTGTTGTATCCAGTGCTTTCATGATTTTATTTTTATTTTATCCATGTTTCTCTGTTTTATCTAGTGTTTTTCATGTTTTCATCTCTATTTTAATTTTCTATTATATATTCTAACTTTCTATTTTTTACCTTTATTTTTTTTTTTTTAAATGTTATATATATATATATATATATATATATATATATATATATATATATATATATATATATATATATATATATATATATATATATATATATATATATATATATATATATATATATATATCAATCAATGTTTATTCATATAGCCCTAAATCACAAGTGTCTCAAATATATATATATATATATATATATATATATATATATATATATATATATATATATATATATATATATATATATATATACTTTGTAGCACTTTGAGATTTTAACAAATGTAAAGTGCGTTACAAATGTAATTCATTATTATCATTATTATTATTAAATCCATAGATTGATTGATGTAAAATGTTTGTGTATCACATTGTTTACTTTCAAGAACATAATGGTTGGCTGTAGAACCAGCCTCACTCAAGGCAGATATACGTGGAGACATAACCAGGTCCTCAGATGTCTAGCTGACAAACTTGAGTGTAGGAGGATATCCATCAACACCCAACCCATCAACAACCAGGATGTGTGCCGACACCTACCAGCGTTTGTTCGGGAGGGGGAAAAGCTGAAGACGAGACCTTCAAATCCTGATCTAAGCCCATTGAATGCAGCCAGGGACTGGCAGATGCGAGTCGACTTAGATTCAGAGGCTCATTTTCCCCCCGGCGATCGCAACGACCACCCTGGGTCCAGACCTCGTCCTATGGTCTGAAACCTGCCATATTGTCTATATCATTGAACTGACAGTTCCGTGGGAGGATGCCATCGACGAAGCGTATGAACGCAAGAAGCTGCGGTACTCCAACCTTGCAGCTGAGGCAGAGGACAGAGGCTGGAGGGTAAGGGTGCGCCCAGTGGAGGTGGGCTGTAGGGGCTTTGTAGCAAGCACAACAGCAAAGCTCCTTAGGGAGGTTGGAGTCAGGGGGCAGGCTCACAGACAGGCCATTAAAGAGCTGGCCAACACAGCAGAGAGGACGAGCCATTGGTTGTGGTTGAGGAGGAGTGACACCAGCTGGGCTGCTAAGACTAACACCTAATGGGACGCACACACCCAGGGAATTGATCACCGTGGGGTGGGTCCTTCCTCGGCAGAGGGTGTCTTGTGGTAAGCCGGGCCGAAACACCCCGTGACGCTGGGGCACACAACTGAAGATGTGTCCCAATGGTGGAAAAGTCTCCCAGCAGTGTCACCTAGCCTCATTTAGGTATGCGGTCAGGTGCAAGTCTGGCTCAGGGAGGAGGACGCCCCTGCCATGCAGAGTCCCCAGGGATTGTACCAACTAGTCCTTTCAACAAATTCACATGTCCAATAAAGTTTTGATTAATGTATGATGGCTCAGGTGTGATTTCCTACAATAGGGCCCCACAGCACACTGGATTCCAGTTAATTGAAATACCACAACACTGGATAGTGTTCAGATAAGTTACATTTACGAACTTGCACACAAAGCAACACTGGAGGTGACTATGACGTGCGCATTTTCCGCACATCTGTACGAGGTTGCGTTGCGCCGGAGGACAGGGGTGGGGTGTCTTAAACAACCATCGTGTGTGTGTGGACAAGGATAAGGTTAGGTGGGATCTACCCTGGATAACTTTAGGTGGCTTAGTGTAGAAGGGGTCTAAGAACCTCTCTTTTGCGCTGTCCTCCAAAATCTAAAACATGGAATTGGCAACTTGACTCTTAACTCAATTGTTCAGATCTTCACAGATTCGGGGGGAACCTGCCTGTCCTGACACAACATTTGCTGCTGGATACATGGGAGACTCTTAGGAGAAGTGGCGAGTCCTGTGCCTGGCAGTTCTTCTGCCGAGGACATTGAAGATAGTTATCTACTTGGAACTGTAATAACAGGTCATCTGCTGATTGGATTCAGCATTGCTCTGGTCTTATCTACAAATTCAGAAGACGATGGCAGCCCTTCAAGGAGCCCAAGGGCTGCCTGTCGCGATCTCGAAATTGAATCACAAATTGGATAATATCTTGAAGAAGCTCTCCGCTCTGCAAGGCGAAATTATGATCAATTTGAAGGCCAGAATGTACAATTGCAGCTGTCAAACCACTGCAATGAGTTTGCTCGCTCTAACCAAAAACAATCCTTATCTACTTTCGTACAAGTTGACTCCCTCTGCAACTGCCTTGGCAAGGTTACAGACAATACATTCACCCGTTGACTTTGTGTGCCGTGACATATGTTCATATGTATTCAAACTGAGCCCCCCCCACGCCCCTCACCCCCCACCCCAAATTATGGATTTTCCTCAAGTTTGATCATAAACTCTAACTAAATAGTACATTTTGCACATTGGGGGCCCTTGCCCCTACTTAGCACGACTTTGTAGCTACCAGCAGAGGTCATGTTAAGGACAAGATGACCTCCTTCAAGCAGCATTATTGAGCTCAGACACTAGCATTGACTAAGAAGTATAAACCCTTCAGAGGGAGATTGCCCCGAGCCTTTACTACAACCTTGCATGTATCCAAGCAACAGATGAGCAAAAAAAATTAGTATTCACATATGCCAGAGTTCATACTTGAAGGTATTCCTAATAAGGAGTCAAAACGGTGGCATGATATTCTGGGCTGTTTGTATCTTGTTTATGCTTTAATGAGCGTGTTGCCTTGTAGTAAACCTTAATGTATGCATGTTTAAACAAAAACATGCATACATTAAGGTTTTAATTCATTCATAAACTATGGGTGATTTGTATTCCTTTCGTCACAATGAAAACAAATGTATTTTTCAAAAAAACAGGCTAAAACTGCTGTTTTGAATGAGGTTTTATGCCGATTTGATCCTCAGCTGCAGACACATGAAATATGTACATTGATATTTTGCCATGGAATCAATGTAGTATGGAAAAGGGAAGCAAGGCAGTATGGATTTTTATGTTGTTTTGACACAGCCATCAATCCACGTTGGTATATATGAGAATGAGGACAAAACTATTTAAAAATACCCTCACCCTAATAGATTCTGACAGATGTAATTACATGTATAAATATGAACACTAAGGGCCTTTTGTTAGTGTAATTATTTATTTTCAAACCATTTTGGATGTGTTGAATTCATGTAGTTGACTTTTAATAGAGGATATTTAATTTTCAAACATTTTAGAATATTCTTTATGTTCTCTAACTCAGCCTAAAATGGCAACCATCAAAAACTGACACATTTCTTCCTTACGACCAAAAACGTTGAAGCATTCAAAATCATTTGAAAAGGCTATTTTTGATTGTAGTCATTGAACAAACTAATGAAATAAATTTTCATTTTGTCTACCAGATAATGCTACTTCTTCCCATTCAAAGCATGCAGTAAAATGGGTCTGTGTACCTTCCATTCATTCTATTTCCAATTCTGAAATCCAATTAAAAAAAACACATTTCGGACCGTTTTTTTCCTTTTGTCATTTCTGAAACAAAAGTTGGACAACTATTTAAGGACACTTTTTTAAAACAACAATAGGACTACAGTTGAACAAAGATGTTAGCGTTATGCTAAAAACATGCTAAACGCAGGGGAAAAAAAGCTAAAATACTGCTTCCGGTTCAATTTGTCATCAGACTCATCACACAGGTAAACACGCATTTTGGCATTTTGGCATTTTGGATAAAAATCGAGAGCATTGCTCTGGTCTTATCTACGAATTTAGAAGACGACCAAAATGTCTCACCTTCTACTGTGTTCTGCAAGAGAGAACAAAAATATTAAGATTTCAGACGCAAAAATGGATAAGTCAATCTTGGTCCGTGTACCTTCTGTTCATTCTATTTCCTATTCTGAAACACAAATCAAAAAACAAAGTTAGGGCCGTTTTTCGTAATGTACTATATATGGCAGATTTCAAAACATTAAAATATTGCCATAAAATTGGATTTTGTGCTGTTTTCCTTTTATGGATTTGTATTTTTCCAGATAAACACAAAAATCAAATATATGATCATCCAAAATGCAAAAATTAGTGTTTTTTCTGTCTTGCCTCTTGGTGAGGGCAGTCGCATTTTTCTCCGCTCCCTCCTTCCCTGCTTGCTTTCTTGTGTCCTTGTCTTTGTCTGAAATTTTTTGAAGCCTCTTTCCTTGAGCTGTCCTCAAATCTAAACATCAAAATGAATTTGATCAACTGGACTCTCGACGCAATCGACAGTCTTTTCGACAAGGAAAAGAGGAGCCTGGCTGCCCTGATGGAACCATTGCTGCGGGGTACGTGAGAGATTCCTGGAATACTTGGAGAATCATGTGCCTCTCAGTCCTTTCCATCGAGGACGTGGAAGACATCTACCTATTTGGAGCCATGATCGCAGGGCATTTGCTGATTGGGCTGGGCATTGCTCTGGTGTATCGTCAAATTCGGAAGACGATGGCAGCCACTCAAGGGGCCCATCGGCTGTTCAACGCAATGGAAGGATTGGGTCGTGCTGTGGGATCACAGACTGGAGCGATTTCTGATTTGAATCGCAAAATGGATATCATCTTGATGAAGTTCGAGAAAGAATAATTAAATTGGAATTGACAGAGGCAGCACACGGACACAGAGCAGGAATGTCATTGTTTTGACTGCTCGAAGAAAAAACATCTTAATCTACGATTTGACTCCCTCGAATGGCCTTGAGGAACAGGCTGTTCTGAAGAACTCCCCCGAGGACTCCTCAAAGATGGACGCTTTTGACCTTCCTTTTTTTCAAAAAGCACCTGGGTCGAACTTTGGAGATCGGCCTCAGTCCATAAAAGACATTCCAACATCTCACCCAAGTTAATTGGGCATACATACACGCACACGCCCCTCCTCAAATCAACGCCTTCACCACTGCTTAATTCCTCCAGGGTTCTGGCTGCTGAGTAGCGCTTTAATAGCGGCAGCCGGCCTCCAGGGTCTCAACTCTCCCCTCCTCTGTTGCGAGTTGTTGTGATTACATGTACCATGTTTATGTGTGCCATGCTATGTGAGGTTTTTTCCTCGGACTCAGTCTGGACCACTCCTGAGGGTCCAGCCTCAGACTGATATTTTTTTTACTCTTCCCCCTTTCCCTATGTCACCTTTTTCCCACCTTTTTAAGGAGCGCTGTAAGTGGCTGATCCGTTGGCGGGTCCAGTCTTGTCCCCCTGTAACGTATGTCTGCTCTTAGCGGGATTGTGCCGAAAATGTAATTTCAGTTCTTATGTGCCTTGTACATGTTAAGAATGGACAAAATAAAGCTGCTGTCTGTCTGCTGTCTTATCTGTGTGATGACAAATTGAACCGGAAGCAGTATTTTAGCATGTTTTTAGCATAACACTAACACCTTTGTTCAGCAGGAGTCCTGTTGTTGTTTTTAAAAAAGTGTCATCAAATAATTGTTCAACTTTTGCTCCAGAAATGAAAACAGAACAAATGTGCATTTACGAATTCGAAATTGAATGAACGGAAGGTACACAGACCTCAATCTTCCTTGTTTTGTGTTAATCGATGTTTTTCGTGGAGCTTTTCATGAAACAGCCATCCTGCTGATTTGGGTTGCAATTGAACCGCTTCCAACAACCAAAATGAGAGTCTCAATTTGAAAAATGCACGTTTATTACTAAAGTGCCATCCATCCATTTTCTACCGCTTATTCCCTTCGGGGTCGCGGGGGGTGCTGGTGCCTATCTCAGCTACAATCGGGCGGAAGGCGGGGTACACCCTGGACAAGTCGCCACCTCATCGCAGGGCCAACACAGATAGACGGACAACATTCACACTCACATTCACACACTAGGGAGTGGAATTTTGATAATGCTGTACAAATTTTGCTGCAAAAACAGACAACTCCAAACAAAGTTTCTTTGCAAAAACAGACTAATCCTATATGGCGCCAACCCGACCCTAAAAATGTGTGAACACAGATCAGTTTTTATGCTTATACCATCACTGTAACGAATTGATTCCATCCAAACAAACACCTTTTTTGGATAATCCCTGGAGAGGGCGGTCCAGGGTTTACGTTGACCACTCCATCATGACATTGACAGTAGAGTAAACACACGATTCAGGTCGTCATTGGAGAGAATAGTGGCGACACACGTATCCTGTACATCATGTACACAGGAAATAAATGGCATTTTTCCCACCGTACTTTCGACCTTTCTTACTCACAGACCGCTCAAATTTGATTTAGTTACAATCACAGCGAAACAGACAGAGCGAGCGAACGTAAGTGCGGATTTTGGACGAGGTCATAACATTTCGATGCATTGATCGGTCCTGATGGATTTGTCTGTGTCACAAAGAGAGCATGGCACTTGTCGCTATCTGAAGTAAAACGGAGTATTCAACAGTGAAACGCAAAAGATAAGTCGCTCTTGGCAATTTTTTTATTTGACCTCCTGGTAGAGAATGGTGTAAAACTGTGGTTTGCGGGATCCATCCGGTGCAGGGGTCGGCAACCCAAAACGTTGAAAGAGCCATATTGGACCAAAAATACAAAAAACAAATCTGTCTGGAGCCGGAAAAAATGAAAAGCCTTATATAAGTGTTATAATGAAGGCAGCGCATGATGTAAGTGTCTATATTAGCTATAATATCAAAAGGACTATGTGTCACAGGCTGAAGCAAATCTTTGTTGACAGAAATGTTGAAATCTAATATTTATTCTACACATTTATACAACATTAGAAACCATTAGTAAATCAGAGGCTACTCAGAAGGTGAGATAACTCCTAGAAATTACTGGCTTTTAATGGCCAAAAGGTATAGATGTGTGTGTCCAAGTTAAAGGAAACAACAGGCTGTCTTATTTTAATAGATTTATTACAATCTTTGGCAAGCTAGGTAATGTTTGCTGTGGTCTGGAACAACATGGCACACAAATGCAGCCAGTATTACATACAGATAATGTGTCATGAGACATGCAAAACTAAATTATATACAAAGAGGATAAAAGTAAAGGATATTAAATGAGCTCAAATATACCTACAAATGAGGCATAATGATGCAATATGTACACACAGCTAGCCTAAATAGCATGTTAGCATTGATTAGCTTGCAGTCATGCACTGACCTAAAATGCCTGATTAGCATGCCAACAAGTCAATAACATCAACAAAGTGCACCTCTGTGCATTCACGCACAGCATAAAAAGTTTGGTGGACAAAATGAGAAGGAGTGGAAGATTTTATGTGTAAACAAACTGTTGCCACAGTCCACACTATGCTAAGTTCAAGAACCGCCAAAATCAATAGGACAAAAGGATGTTCACCAAATACTTTCATCAGTGCAGCATACACACAAACATATTAAACAGTGGGCTTTCTAACAATTGGGAAGGTTTGCGTCATGTTTGTCAACAAACAAAAAACATACTAAAACAAAAATATATTTTTTCCCCCCATCTTTTTCCATTTTCAATCCTTTTTTTCAAATTATCCAGGGAGCCACTAGGGTGGCACTAAAGAGCCACAGGTTGCTGACCCCCGATCTAATGGCATGCCAAATATTTGATTGAAGTACAGTGTTTTATTTTCCTATATTCAAACAGTTTTACTATTCAAACTGTGTGTGACGTTACAGTGACCAAATATAATAAATATACTTGCGAAATAAAACGTCTGCCTTGTTTGAATGAACACTTGGGCCTACTATGCTACTGTATTTTAATAATGGTCACTATTGAGGTACTTGGACCGCCAAGTTTATTTTGGGCCTGAATCTTTGTTTACCGGTATAATTAATACTTTATATGTGTAATTCAGGCAGAAGTAGTGTCAGGTTCAAACACTGATGACATCTATTAAACAGACAAGAAACAAGGAATCATGCAGAGACAGAGTTCAATTTGGCTCAATGAGGAAAGACGTTTGGGGCTGCACACTCAGTTACAATCTCTCAGCACGCTCCAAGGTCCAGACCCACGTGCTCCTCTATTTATTTGGGAGGTCCCTGGTTACATCACTGAGGCTGCTTCTGAAGGAAGGGGGTTAATTTCAGCACCCCCAGTTAGACACGATATATGATTATTCAGAAATGCAAATGTGCTGACACTCGTGATATCGCCCTGTCTCTGCTTTGTCTGTGTCACGGTACTCGATGTTCTGGACACAAACACCGATAAGAGACGACTGCAATCCAAGATTGCAAATTGTCCCTTTGCACAGATAGAAAAGTACAACTTCAGCACAATTGATAATAACTATAGCAACTGCCTTTAAGCATAAGAGTTGTGTGATAACTTACACATAATTATTCAAACAAGTAGTTTTAAAAAATTGACTTAAGTCACTTAAAAGTGAACGAAACATAATGTATAACATTTTTGGTCTGGTAATGTTAGAATAATTATGCATATATTATCACACAACACTTATGCTTAAGGGCCGTTGCTATAGTTATTATTAATTGTGCTGAAGTGGTATTTTTCTTTGTCTGTGCAAAGCTGGCAATCCAAAAGATTGCAAGCCAGTCTCGTATCACTGTCTGTGTCCAGGAACGGCCTGCTGACTGCCAAGGCCGAACACCGCCGTGACGCAGACAGTGCAGAGACAAGGCGATATCACCAGTGTCAACACATTTGCATTTCTTGTACAATCATATATTGTGTCTAACTGGAGCTGTCGAGATTACCCCCTTCCCTCAGCGACAGCTTTAGTGAAGTAACCAGGGACCTCCCAAATAAATAGAGGAAGCACGTGGGCTGGACTTTAGAGCGAAGTTTGGATCTGTAACTAGACTACAGCCCAAATAACGTCTTTACTCAATTGAGCAAAACGTAACTCTGTCTCTGCATGATTCCTTGCTCCTCGTCTGTTTTAATAGATGTCATCAGTGTTTGAACCTGACAGGTAACTACCAGTAGAGACTATTGGTCTTTAGGCGTTTGAGTGAGTTTTTATTTTTTAATCTGACAATGATAATACTCTTACTGATCATTGAGCCATCTAGGATAATAATTAAGTAAATAATAAGCGAACACTACTTGATACATACTTTATGACAGTTATTTTTTATTAATACAGTTGTATTATAAAATCATACTTGGCCTTTCAGTGGCTAAAAAAAAACAGAAAATAGTTGTATTTTATGTGTCCATATATTTCCGCCTGAAGTAGTTTTAAAATACTATAATATTGACATTTTTTGTTGTTAGGGTCCAATGTGTGAGTCAATTTTAAGGACATTTTTTAAAGGTTGACATCCTACCTTTAGTGCTGCCGTGCTGTTCTGTAATAATGATTAATAGTTACACTGAGATTATTAAATTGCCATTTTGAACTACCGTGCTGTAGGTAAGGAATAATGTATGGTTCCCTATCAGGCCCATGCCATGACCCCAATTGGTAAGCCATATTCACTGCAACATGGAAGCAATGAAAGGCAGCTGTGAGCTGCCAGGGCAGTCTGCACAGGGCCGATAAAGCTTTTAGAATTCACGAGCTGTCATCCTACTGTCCCTGATACTAACCCAGCACCCACTCCTTTCTCCATCAACCCTGAAGGTGGCAATGCCCAGGGACGTTCGGGTGAAAAGTTGAAGACACGCTAAATATGCAGGCTTATGGAAACCAATCCTCTCTCTGTACTTACACAAAAGGTTAACAGATATGCAATGTGTCACAGGGAAAAATAAAGAAAACAAAGCAACTAATCCTTGCATGGTTCATTCAAGTTGCAGCATTTTTGTTAAGATTTACTATAAACCGAATCCTCAGGCTAATCATAATATACTTTGATTTATTTGTTGTTGTTTTTTTTAAGGTAAAACAAGGTAGAAATAAGGACAAAATCCAGTAGACTAACATGGGAAAGGGTGACGGAGAAGAGCAAAAGTACTTTATAGTTACTGTATATCAGGGGTGTCCAAACTTTGTCCACTGAGGGCCACACACGGGAAAATTAAAGCATGCGGGGGCCAATTTGATATTTTTCATTTTCAAAACCATAACAAAATATATGGATTTTTTTATTTATTTTTATTTTTTTTACCTTTAGGGTTCCCAAGGACCATAAAGGGTCTCAATTATTAAAATGTTAAAATTTGTTAAAAAAGTTAAATTTTTATTTTTTTAATTTATTTAACGCTTACAGTAAATCTCTACAGTATATCAACTTCAGGTTGATATTAAGTTTTAAAAAAAGCCTTTCCTGTCAAAGACAACTTTGTTTTTTATAATAAAACTGAATTATGCAGTATTTCCCCCACTGCCAAAAACATTCAGAAAGCAATGTTTGATGTGAAGTAATTAGAGCCTTAAAAAGATCAATAATGCAGGACACCATTGATTTTAATTTATTATTATTTTTGAGTAATCACAGTGAAAAGATGAATAAAATCCCATTAGATATATTTGGGATCCAAAAGGTGCCCCACTCATAAAGTGATACATTTTTATTAGTTGTTTTTACTTTCAACACTTAAGTTACGAGATCAACTTCAGATATATCTGTCGATTTTACGTTTGAACTATTATTTTGTTTGTTTTATGCTCTTTTGTCAAAGAAAATGTTGATATTTGTATATGGCAACCACACAATATATGCAATATTTTCCACATAAAACATTTTAAAGTGAAATATTTTAAATAATTGGAGCCTTGAATAGTTCAATAATTCATCATAACATTGATTTTTTTTTTTTTTTTTTTTTTGTTGAGCAATGGCAAAAAAATAAAAAATAAAGATAAACAAAAGAAAAAAAAACAGCCTGAATGGCAGCTTTGTGTCAACATTGCAACTTTTATAGTGAGATTTCACCTCATTCCATATTTTTTAATGTTTTTTTTAATTTTTGCAATAGCATTTCCAGAATGTGTTCTGGGCCGGTAAACAATTAGCTGCGGGCTGCAAATGGCCCCCGGGCCGCACTTTGGACACCACTGCTGTATATACATGATGTAACTAAATCAGGAGTGTCAAACTAATTTTAGATCGGGGGCCACATGGAGAAAAATATATTCCCAAGTGGGCCGGACTGGTAAAATCACGGCATGATAACTTAAAAATAAAGACAACTTCAGATTGTTTTTTTTTTTATCTTGATAGATTGAAAATGAACACCAATGAGTTGACTGATGAACATTATCACATCATTTATTCAGAAAATATAAATAACGACAAACAAATTATTAACCACAACATGTAAGTGTAAAAAAAAAACAATACCATTATGATTTGTACATTTGTGCTTGTTCTATTTTTAAACAAAAAAAAAACAATCTGAAGTTGTCTTTATTTAAAAATAAAGACAACTTCATTTAAAAATAAACAACGTTATTTAAAAATAAAGACAACTTCAGATTGGTTTTTTTTGTTTAAAAACAGAACAAGCACACATGTAGAAATCATAATGGTGTTTTTTTTTTTTACACTTACATGTTGCGGTAAATAATTTATTTGTCGTTATTTATATTTTCTGGATAAATTATGTGATAATGTTCATCAGTCAACTCATTGGTGTTAATTTTCAATATATCAAGATTTTTAAAAAATTATCAAAATCAAAATACAGGATGTTATGTATGTAGTTTGATCATTTTCTTCGACTGGTGCACTAACATCATGTGGTTTATTTTGTACATATGTAGCATCATCTACAACAGGGATGTCCAAAGTGCGGCCTGGGGGCCATTTGCGGACCGCAGGTCATTTTTTAATGGCCCCACAGCCCATTTTAATATAGGATTAAAATAATTAAAAACGTAAAAAGTGGTATGAAAGACCAAACAGGTGAAATGTAACAAGGAAATGTTGCAATGTTTACTCTAATAACACAAAGCTGCCATGCAGGCTGTTTCTTTCTTTAAAAAATAATAATGAATCAAAATCAATGTTATGAATTATTGACCTATCCAAGGCTCCAATTACGTCACATTAAATATTGCACTTTGAGATATTTTTTTGGGAAAATGTTGCATATTTTGTGTTTGCCATATAAAAAATGTAGCTTTTTTTTTTTTTTTTTTTTTAAAGAAGGGCCTAAAACGAACAAACAAAAAACATAAACAACAATACAACGTATAATTGACGTATAGATCTGAAGTTGATCTCGAGATTATTGTATTAAAAGTAAACAGTAAAAAAAAATGTATAATTTATTTTTTAACACTTTAGTGAGTAGGACCCTTTTGGTTCCCCAATCATTTTTGTGTGATTTGTTTTTAAGTGTCATTGCTCAAAAAATAATAATGAATTAAAATCAATGGTGTTATGAGTTATTGACCTTTTTAAGGCTCCAATTATTATATAATCTGAAATATTCCTCTTAAAAATGTTATTGGGTGAAAATGTTGCATATTTTGTGTTTTTTCCAGAAAAAAAACTGGGTTTTCTTAGACAAAAAGAGCATACGACTTAAATCTTTAAAAATGTTATATTGACAGATAGACCTATTGTTGATCTAGAGATAATAATACTGAATAATGACACATTTTAAATATTTTTTGGAACAAAACCCTTTGGGGTCCCCAGGATCAAGCCTGAGTGGAGGCCTTAATGTATATGTTTCATACATATATTGTATTGGTTTTTAAAATAAAAACATATCAAAATGGCCCCCGCTTGCTTCGATTTTTCAGTGTGCGGCCCTCAGTGGAAAAAGTTTGGACACCCCTGATCTACAAAGATACAAAACATTGCTATTGTGACATCTAATGGACACATTTAAAACAACTGTTTCATTCTTTCAAAAATGTCAGGTACATTTCTATACTCAGCAAACACATCCTGCGGGCCGGATAAACCCAACGTTGTCGCCCCATACATACTGTATTTTTCGGAATATAAGTCGCTCCGGAGTATAAGTCGCACCGGCCGAAAATGCATAATAAAGAAGGAAAAAAACATATATAAGTCGCACTGGAGTATAAGTCGCATTTTTGGGGGACATTTATTTGATAAAACCCAACACCAAGAATAGACATTTGAAAGGCAATTTAAAATAAATAAAGAATAGTGAACAACAGGCTAAATAAGTGTACGTTATATGAGGCATAAATAACCAACTGAGAACGTGCCTGGTATGTTAACGTAACATATTATGGTAAGAGTCATTCAAATAACTATAACATATAGAACATGCTATACGTTTACCAAACAATCTGTCACTCCTAATCGCTAAATCCGATTAAATCTTATACGACTAGTCTCTTACGTGAATGAGCTAAATAATATGATTTGATATTTTACGGTAATGTGTTAATGACTTCACACATAAGTCGCTCCTGAGTATAACTCGCACCCAAACTATGAAAAAAACTGCGACTTATAGTCAGAAAAATACAGTACACACTTGGTATGTATACATGCACTTAAACACTATTTTCTTTGCATGGATTTGGTTGAAACCAGCTTTTTAAAACAAGATTTTGAGTATATAATAATGAGATTAATATCTAGAACATGTCTAGATAACGCTACTAAATAATTTGGTTTTCTTTAATAAAAAAATGTTTTTTTTAGCAAAGGAGTGCCAAAATCCAATATTTTAACATCATTTTAACTATCATATTTTCTGGACCATACATCGCACCAGGATATAAGCCGCCCCCACTAAATTTTAGAAGAAAAAAATATTTTCCATATATTAGCTGCACCGGACTATAAGCCGCAGATATGTTCCAAAATGAGGTATTTAGCTAGTATAATTCCATAACATTTGTATTTACATACCATGATTCCCGAGCGCGGCCACAAAACCGAAGTCATCGTCATGGAAATGTGTCAAAACATTCACCACAATTGAGGCCCTTGTGCTATTACGCTATGCTGTGTGACAAATACACAACATGGAGGTGCTGTTATTAAACCCCAAAAATGTATTTGCCTCCCCATGTGAGATTGACTTAAAATTTCTCACACAGTTATACGCACTCGTTAAAGGGACACTGCACTTTTTTTTTGTAATTTTGCCAATCGTTCACATTCATGACCTGACGACAGATGTTTTTTATCTTTTTAATGCATTTTAACTCTTGAATAAACATCATTAAAAGTCCGCTTACAGCGGAGCCAATGGGAAGTCCTCTATTCCGCCAATAAAACCCAATAAAAAACATCCAAAAAAGACGAGATTTAAAACACTCCACTGTTGTTAAAACACTTTTATCATGTTTGTTGGCTCTCATAAAGTCTGTAGTGAGTAATAATCAGTGATGGAGTTGAATAAAAGCGAACGTTGTGATGTGTTTTTCAAATTAATGCACTGCTTATGCTTAAAATGAGCAAAATGCATGAATATTAAATGCTATTATAAAGGTGCCCGTTACTATATTACATTAATACTTACATCATGTATAGAAAACCTCAATGAAGGTGTTTGGATTTTTTAAAGAGCTTTAAAGGCAAAATAAAGCGTCTCTACTATAAGCAGACTTTTGATCGCATTTATTTAATATATAAAATGCATTAAAAAAACAAACAAAAAAAAACATCTGTTTTCTTGTCTTGCATAATGAATGTGAACGATAGGCAAAATAAAATAAAATAAAAAGTGCAGTCCCTCTTTAAAAAAAACACTAACTGTAATTTTTGGGTGTGATGCCCAAACATCACAAATGTGTTTGACTGACGAGCAAATGGATGTAAAATGTGTGGCCGCCATCAAGCAAAATGTTTTTGCGGGCATTTAAGTGGGACTTATTTGACCGTTTTTTTCTAATGATTATAAAATGTTTCATATGTGTATTACATATATGCTAGGATGTATTTGAAAGCATTTTCAGCACAAAATAACATACAAATGTTGGATTTTTAACCCTAACCGGGGAATATTGCAGACCAATCCATCCATATTGTTAACCGGACATTCATACAGTATATTTACCAAGGGTGGTAACAAATTGATCAGGTCAGTTTATGAACGTTTTCGCAACCTTGCATGTGTCCAAGCCTTTTCCACTAAGGGTAAAATTGAAGAATGCAAGGGGGCCACTTTGGTACCTTTAGTATGTTAAAGATAATAAAAGCAGCCCTATGTATGTCAGAATATGCTAAATCAGTTGAACAAAACCCCCACATTCACTTTGTGTTATAGGTGACAAAGGAAATTAGTGTAATATGTAATAACTAGGGGTGTCAAATAATAACGAGTTATCTCATGTGATTATCACAAAGAATATTGCATTATTCATGGATAGGCACAGATTAATCATGCAATTTATTCTCTTCTAATCTATTCTGAGAATACATTTCCATTAGAGTCTAAATATTGGAGTTGTCAGGTTCATTTAAATGTTTAAGTTAATTAAAATAATCCAGGCAAGTAATACTACTACTAGATTTTCCAAACTATAAGCCCTTACTTTTTTCCAACGCTTTGCACACTGCGGTTTATAAAACGGTGCGGACAATTTATGGATTTTTCTTCTCTAACAGCCATTTAGTTTTGTATTGAACAAATAGTTTTCACCAAAACCAAAAGAGACACTGAAAAGGTGAGTTACTGTTTGTGCTAATGCGCCATCTTTTGGACCAGTTTGCTTACTGCAGGACAATGCACTTCCTGTTTTGTGCCTTCAACCAGAAGAAAACACATCCATAAGAGCGTTTCTGCTCAAAAAGATTTTCATTAATTTACATTAGATGAGTTTTACAATACAACTAAAATAAGTCATACTTACTAAACCGTCTGTAGGAGTGTTGTCATGCATATTTGTACGCGGTATCGTAATGTAACCCAGCTAGCGTTATTAGCATAAGCGAATATGCTAACACGTTTACAAGTGTCTGTGTTAATAGTCACTTATAAAGGGATTACTTTTGTATTGTTCGTTTTGTAAATCCACCAAGACCTCACCATGGACTAAGTGAGTCTGTTTAGCTGATTAGAGAGCTAGCTGCAGCTAGTTGCAGCTTGTGGGTCCATGACGATGACTTCGGTTTCGTCTGATCAGCCGTTTATTTGTTGCGTTACAGGCACTATTTAGAAACAATTAAGGCAGTGTTTTTCAACCACTGTGCCGCGGCACACTAGTGTGCCGTGAGATACAGTCTGGTGTGCCGTGGGAGATTATCTAATTTCACCTATTTGGGTTAAAAAATATGTTTTGCAAACTAGTAATTATAGTCTGCAAATGATGTGTTGTTGTTGAGTGTCGGTGTTGTCTAGACCTCGGCAGAGTAACCGTGTAATACTCTTCCATATTAGTAGGTGGCAGCCGGTAGCTAATTGCTTTGTGGATGTCGGAAACAGCGGGAGGCAGTGTGCAGGTAAAAAGGTGTCTAATGTATAAACCAAAAATAAACAAAAGGTGAGTGCCCCTAAGAAAAGGCATTGAAGCTTAGGGATGGCTATGCAGAACTAAACTGAAACTACAAAGTAAACTAAAACAGAATGCTGGACGACAGCAAAGACTTACTGTGGAGCAAAGACGGTGTCCACAATGTACATCCGAACATGACATAACAATCAACAATGTCCACAGAAAGAAGGATAAAAACAACTGAAATATTATTGATTGCTAAAACAAAGTAGATGCGGGAAATATTGCTCAAAGGAAGACATGAAACTGCTACAGGAAAATACCAAACAAAGAGAAAAAGCCACCAAAATAGGAGCGCAAGACCAGAACTAAAACACTACACACAGGAAAACACCAAAAAACTTAAAATAAGTCAGGGTGTGATGTGACAGGTGGTGACAGTACACCTACTTTGAGACAAGAGCTATAGTGATGTATGGTTGGTTATGGTTTAAAGTCATATCCAACAATTGCGTTAACATCTTTTTGCTGTCAACTGAGTTTTGTTTTTTTAATGATTTCTGCTGGTGGTGTGCCTACGGATTTTTTCAACGCAAAAAATGTGCCTTGGCTCAAAAAAGGTTGAAAAACACTGAATTAAGGTATGAAAACAAACATTAACGGTTCATAGTCCGGTACGGCCAAAATAGTTAAAAATATTGGTTTTCCTCTAAAATTTGTTGGGTGCGGCTTAAATACCGGCGTGCTTTATAACCTGGAAAATATGATAGTAATACTTACACAATTGAAGAGTGAGATTAATCTGATTTAAAGA
Source organism: Entelurus aequoreus (assembly GCF_033978785.1). Lineage (NCBI taxonomy): Eukaryota > Metazoa > Chordata > Actinopteri > Syngnathiformes > Syngnathidae > Entelurus > Entelurus aequoreus. The sequence goes on along the minus strand of NC_084740.1, from coordinate 16,246,945 downwards.
AAATGTATTTCATTGATGATTCATTCTTTTTGTACAATCTGTTGAGGGCCAATAAAAAAACGAGCTGTGGAACTAAATTGTCCCCCCGGGCTGCACTTTGGACATTTGGAGATTTTTACAACAAAGTTCTAAAGCTTAGTGATATATTTTAGATATATCAGATCGTAGGTGGGAGTTTTTTACCCTTTGCGTTCATATTTCGCTGTGTTTGTTGCATTTTTGTTGCGTTTAGCTTGATTTTAAAATATGTGGATAGAAAGGGGGTGTGAAGTTCACATGTTGTCAATATTCAATGTTTTATTGTTCATAGTTAATATTGTAAATCCCACATTATTTATGTTCATGTACATTCTGGGTGTCTCATTCAGTAAAAAAAAAATTACAATCCCATTCCGTTTTTTAAGGTGGTCTGTCATAACGTTTTTAGCATTCAATCAGACATTAATGTGCGGTTTTGTATTAGTGTTCCTAAAAATAGATATACCGGCCCCCAGACACATTTTTTTCTGTAAATTTGGCCCCCTAGTCAAAATAGTTGCCCAGGCCTGTTGTAGTGGTACGCTAAAGAATTACAGTAAGTTATTTTCCTATAATCAAACACATTGATACTGTTCAAACTGTGTGGAATGTTACAGAGGCCAAAACTAATAAACATACTTATTAAAAAAAAACAACCTCTGCCTAGTTTTTAATTAATACTTGGGCCTACTCTGCTACTGTATTTTAATGTTGGTTATTATGGTGATAGAAAAATGGAAGGATGGATGGGTGGTCTATAAAATTGTTATCAGTACACCTCTGCATAACATTGTATCCATAAGAACATAAAAAATAAAGCAAAATAAAGAAATATAAGGAAAGCAAAGAATGTATTTATAAACATTCTTTATTTTCATGTACATTCTAGGTGTCTCATTCAGTAAAAAAAATTAAAATTCCATTCCGTTTTTTAAGACGGTCTGTCATAACGTTTTTTGCATTCAGACATTATTGTGAGTTTTTGTATTAGTGTTCCTAAAAATAGATATACCGGCCCCCAGACACATTTTTTTCTGTAAATTTGCCCCCCCCCCCCAGTCAAAATAATTGCCCAGGCCTGTTCTAGTGGTACGCTGAAGAATTACAGTAAGTTAATTTCCTATAATCAAACACATTGTTACTGTTCAAACTGTGTGTAATGTTACAGTGGCCAAAAGTAATAAATATACTTGTTAAAAAAAAAAAAAAACTCTGCCTAGTTTTTAATTAATACTTAGGCCTGCTATGCTACTGGATTTTAATGTTGGTTATTATGGTGGTAGAAAAATGGGAGGATAGATGGGTGGTCTATAAAATTGTTATCAGTACACCTCTGCATAACATTGTATCCATAAGAACATACAAAATAAAGTAAAAAATAAAGAAATATAAGGGAAACAA